>NC_045434.1:53676637-53731304 GCF_002776525.5 Piliocolobus tephrosceles | reverse complement strand
TGTAAACTCCATGAGGGCAATAATTTTAATCCAGTTTTTTTCACTGCTAAATACCTCAAAACTGTTACATGTCCTGCTATATCATGGACGTTCTAAACATTTCTCGTGAATGGATGTTGATGTAGCATAGTGCTGATCTCACCACCTGCCACAAAGTAGAAACTCTCTAAATGTCAAATACTACTATTATAAATAATACTATTCTATCATTGAGACAATATGGTTCTATATCTCTTTAAGGAGTGCAATCTAGGCAACAACATATTTCAACATCAGATATCCATTATCTCATGTTCCTAAGTTCATCTTTTTACCTGATCAATATTAGTAAAGATTCATGGCCTCAAGTGAACTTTATGAATTGACAATTGGGAACTTAGGTTGAAAATTTACCTAGTTTTTTTATGCAGCCTGTGTTAATTATTTATTCTGTTGCTATTGTTGCCCTAATCAGTTATAATACTCTTACTGGACTCTGGCATGATAAGTAATGCCAATTAATATAGTTGTGTTATTTTAACATTATTTCAAAATATTTTAAGTGAAATATAAGACTTGTTGCAAAAGGACTTAGAGAGAGGTTATAAATTATTAACTTTTTCCTCAAGAGAAGTATTGTGTACTTAATGACAAGTTCCTAGTGTTTTAGAATTGTTAAAATCTTTGTGAAGCACACCACTGAAGATGCGGTTGAAAAACCTGACTTTTATCATCATATTGATAATCTCAGGAGAACTCTATGCAGAAGGTAAAAGTAATTCTTAATATTCTTTATTCTCTAAAACATATAAATGGAGATTTTAATATTTGTACAACTCAAGTTTTAGTATACTCTTTCATTTGCATATAGCAAATTTATAACATATATTTTATATGTATAGCTTTTTATAATATGTAGACCTTTTCCTTTGAGCAAAATTAGTAAAGTGTTCTTACAGTAGCATAAGTTAGAAAAACAAAACGAAACAAAAATCTTTGTATCTCTAGGGGGCATAGGAGACAAGGATCTAAATACTTCAAAAAGGTTTTCAGGCTAACAATATGTCCATTTGGAAGTCACACGTTAACTTTAATTCTAAATTTATGCTAGAATCCATTCCTAATACTGACAAAACTTGTACAATTTTAATTCTGTTCATAAGATGAGAGTTTCATGTGGGAAATTCGAAAAGGAAACAGCCATAAATATTGTCTACTTTTGAGACGTTGATTTTTATCCCAATGAATTATTCATCGGTTGGAGACATTAAGTAGTGGTTAGTGGGTGAACCATATAATTGCTTGTACAAACAGGAACACTTAGAGAGTAAAAGAGGGGCTCTATTAATAATTGTTTGGACAACACATGTAAATCAGGACTTTCCAAACAAACCAACACCTGTAGACTCCCTATTAGAAAGCTTTATAGTCAGATTGCCCAGTGTGTAAGATTAGTGTGAGAGTGGAAGGTAGGCAGTATACATGGGTATGTTGTTTAGGAACATTATCAATATTATCAGGCCGTAGGATGAAGAATCCAGGGAGGTCACTTAGCATTAGCAAGAGTGAACATACAAAGAAGGAAGCTACAGCAATAAAGCTTTTCTAAAATAAACATCTTAGGGAATTCGTTGAAATTAAATATATAAGTTTTAATTGTGTTTTAGTTGAATAGTTTACTACAAATTTTCTACCCAAACATCTATAATTAAAATTATAAAAGTGAAAGCCACAGAATTCATCTTATTTTATACTTTTAATTCTATAATAGGATGATTTTTGCATGAATTTCTTTTGATTTTATTTTTCTGTCTAAATTGGGAAATACCAGCAGATATAATTGTCCGTTATCCATACCATAAAGACATTGCAATATTCTAGTCAATTTTCTAATTATTATAGGTTTATAATGCTGTTTTACACAGCAACAAAAAAGTAAGCAGCTTGAAGACAGAGACAATGATCTTATTTTTGCATGCTTCTCTCAACTCCCATTGTGCACTTCAGGGGCAAGAATTGGATTAATTGTACTTCTCATTTCATGGTTTGCAGTTATTATTGGCCTATGAAAGATCTCACTCTTGCTTTACTTACACATTTTGTCTCCTTATTCCCAATCTTGAAGTCTGTTTCCCCTGGGACCTACTACAGTGTTTTAACATGTTGTTATAGCTCTCTCCACCACAAATAGCTCTAGAATGAATATTATGATGTAACCAACTTATCTTTCTGTGAGAATATCGTCAGTCTGTATTCACTCACAGGTAGGATTCTTGAGTCTATTCTTGTACTTGATTTCTGTGAGTAGTGAGAGATTACTTTTGCAGAATGGCAGTTTCGAAGTATATCATCTCTGAGAGAGGATGTAAATTGTTGCTTCTCATCATCCTCACCAACACCTCATATTGTCCATTTTTATACTGGTTGCTATATGGTTATTCATAAAGTGATATCCCATTTTTATTTATTTACCATTCTCTGATCAGTAGTGTGTCCATCTCTTCATATACTTTTTTTATATGTTCAGATGTCTGTGATTTCCTGGTTTATATATGATTAGCATATTCCGTACATTTCCATTAATTTTTTCTCAGGAGTTCATATTCTCCAAGGCATTCCAGCTACCTTAACAAGTAATGTGCCTATCCTGGTGGTGGAGGGAGACGTCACAGGACAGAGTCTTTAAAGCCACAACCTAGGATTGTTGTGCAAAGAATATTTTGCTGCCCCTCCCTGACAAGCACCTGTGCCCCCCAGAGAAATTCCTTGTGTATTCACCATTGCACTGCTATTTTGAAAAACTCTTTTTATTGTAAATTCCTTTGGTGCTCGGGTGTGAAAAATGGTGAGAAGAATTCTCAGGGAATGGGGACAATCCTGCCCATGTTTTTCTGTCTGCTCCATCAGATGCCAGAAGTTTTGTTGCTCATCATTCCACATCCATTTCCTTCAAACCTAGGCTAGCACTGCTACTCTTTTATGACTCACAGTAGCATTAAGGTATACAGTGATCAACCAAGGCATTGAAGCTGGAGTAATCACACTGGATCCAGGCCTTCTTCCACCCATCACTGCCCATGTTTCTTCCCAACACAGCTCCTAGGATTGTTCAAGTATTTCTTTCTTTTAAGCGTTTTTATGATTTTAAGATCTTCAACATGAAGATAAATTTTTAAAATATATGTTTTATTTGGAGTATAATAAATCCAGAAAAATGCAAAGATCATAGGATACACTTATATATATTTTTATAAAAGTTTACACCATCAGATCAAGATATAGAACAGTGACAGCACCCCAGAAACAAAAATGATCCCTCTAAGGCACTAAACCCCAAAGGTAACCATTCTGACTTCTACTATCATGGATTAGTTTGTCTTCTTTTAAAAAGTTATGCAAGTGTATACATTAATTCATATGTGATTGGCTTGTTTCACTCAATATTATGTTTATGAGATTCACCATTTGTTCATTTCTGTTTTGGATAATATTCCATTGTATGCATAGTCTAAAATGTGTTTATCTTTTCTATTATTTATAGGCATTTAGATTGTTCCCAGTTTGGGACTATATGAATAGTGCTGCTATAAGCATTCTTTTACATGTCTTTTGGTGTACAAACATATGCTTTTTTAATTAGGTAATATGGTTTGTACACGTTTTACCCCAATATATATTGCAAAAGTGTTCTCTCACAGAGTTTGGACTGATTTATACTTTCAGTTGTAGAAATATGCAAGTTCCAGTTTCTTCACTTCTTCACAATCATTGAGATAACTTGTCTTTTTCATTTCAGCAGTTCTATTGGATATGCAGTACTATCTCATGGTGGTTTGCATTTGCATTTCCCTGATGACTAGTAATGCTAAGTACTAGGTCTCTAACCATTTAAATATCCTATTTTGCAAAGCTCTTGCTCAAGTCTTGCTTTGTTTTAATTGGTTGTCTGTTTTTTTCTTTAAAAATTTGATTTATTTCAAAATTTTTTATGAGTTTGCATATGTTAAGGAGAAAGTTTATCTATTCCTGAACTGTACTGTCCAATACAGTGGCCATTAGCCACATATAGCTATTGGAGACAGTACTTAAAATGTCACTAGTCCAAGATCAGATGTTCTGTAAGTATAAATATATAGTGGATTTTAAAGAGTTAGCAAGAAAAAAAGAACGTAAAATATTGTAAAATATTTTCAATATATTAGGTTAAATAAAAACCTATTATTAAAATTAACTTCAACTGTTTCTTAGTATTTTTATGAATGTGATTATTAGAAATTTTTAAATTACATATGTGACTTGCAATACGTATCTATTAGGAAGTGCAGGCAGGGTGGAGTGGCTCAACTGTTGTAATCCTAGTGCTTTGGGAGGCCACGCAGAAGGGTTCTTTGAGTCCAGGAGATTGAGACCAGCGTGAGCAACAGAGTGAGACCCCTCATTTCTACAAAAAATGAAACAAAAATTAGCCAGATGTAGCGGCATGTACCTGCAGTCCTAGCTGCAGGAGAGGAGGTTTGCTTAAGCCCAGGAGCTCCTGGTGGCAGTGAGCTGTATTTCAGCACTGCACTGAAGTCTGGATAACTGAGGAAGACTCTGTCTCTAGGAAGAAAAATGAAAGTCCTGTTCTATGAAGTTAGACAAAGCTTCTCTGAAAAAGTGGTCTGCTAAGTTTTATCTTGACTGTTGGATGTTTAAAGTCATTTGCCCATCAGTTATGATAAAACGACTGCTCGAATTATCACAAAAGTACCTTGAAAATTTAAGTAAGAAAAATAAGTACTAGTTGAAGTGTCTCTAAAAACTTTTAGTTTGTGTTGTCACCTGATTACAAATTTATGTTTTTAGATTTCTTTTTCCATTTTCAGCTTGACATTTACTCATTTCAGAGAAACCCTGTGGTTTTCCTCATGTGGAAAATGGAAGAATTGCCCAATATTACTATACTTTTAAAAACTTTTACTTTCCAATGAGCATAGACAAAAAATTGTCATTTTTCTGCTTGGCTGGTTATACCACCGAAAGTGGAAGACAAGAAGAGCGAACCACGTGTACAACAGAAGGCTGGTCTCCAGAGCCAAGGTGCTTCAGTAAGTCAGCTGGATGTGTCACTCAACATTGCAATACTCAAAGAAATTCGTATATAAAAATAGGGGTCCAATAAAAACAGAAAGCGGTTAAACCTTTTAGTAGATAAGAACAAAATCTCTAGTAATCTGTCTTTCTACAAAATGAAGGCGTAATTTGAAATCCGGTAAATAATGCTTTTACATGAAAATGTTATTTTCTTTATCTGTTTTTAATAATACTCTGTTGAAGGGAATAGGGTAAAAACTGAAATTATTTATCACATTGCAAGGCAAAGAGATGTAATTTACTTTAAGTAACAAGAAATTTATTTTGATAATTAAGCATAGGATGCTAGAAAAATGCTTGAAACACTGGCCTCTGGAAGGGCAAGATTGCTACTCTAATGCTTTATCATTTGTAAGACTCATCTCTCCTTTGTGTGCCAACTTCTCTCATGATACCCATTGAAACATGTGTTTTTCAATTTTGAATTGAAAGTTTGAGTTAAAATTTGTAAGAAGGTAATCTAATTGACTCATTTCATTATTTTATGTCAGGCTACACTATCATCAAACTATCAGTGATCTTCTGCTAGGGCAGGTGATCCAGAGTAAGGGGCTTCGGTTGAGCCAGTTTCATTTAAAAGAGGATGTTGAATATGGTTATTGCTGTTGATATATCTAGTTAACCTACCTAGAAGTAGATGTGGTAGGGGTAGAAATTACTATAAGAACTAAAAATACTAAATACAAATAAAGTCAGTGTTAATTTTCAAAAATCATGCAGATTATTTCAAAAAAATTATGCAGATATTTCCAAAATGAAATTGCTAATAATAACATTATACTTTTGGCTTAATTTTACAATTTAGTAAAAAACAAGCTTAGTTTCATCATTAAGTTAAACAAATATTTTTTTTTCCCATAGAAAAATGCACTAAGCCTGACCTGAGTAATGGTTACATCTCTGATGTAAAGTTATTGTATAAAATTCAAGAGAACATGCATTATGGTTGCGCTTCAGGGTACAAAACCACTGGAGGGAAGGCTGAAGAAGTGGTTCAATGTCTCTCTGATGGATGGTCTTCTCAACCAACCTGCAGGAAAGAACATGGTATAAGAATCATTTCCTAAAACTGAAGATAAGAGCTCATCAAGCTTATATTGAATATATTGAAGTTTATATTGATATCTATTATTTAGTAGAATTTATTTTTCATTATGTCTGCAATGCAGGAAGTTGATATTACTTTTTTCAAGTACTAGGTGATTCCTTAATCCAAATGTTCTCAATCCCTACAACACACCTACACCAATAGTTCTTACTTTGCACCAATAAAAGGAATTGGAATGGAATAAAATAAAATAAGCTCTTTCTTTATATGTCACTGTTTCCTTTATTACAGAAGAATTTAAGATCATGTACATTATTTTATGTTGTGAACCAATGCCAGATACACTTAAAAATAGTTCAATAATTTAAATATATGTATACTTTGTTAGTAAGTTGTTTAAATTGTAAAAATGCATAGACAGCACATACTTTCACAATTGCTACTGCACAAGCCTTCAGCTGAATTTTGGCCTTTGGTCAAGCACTTGTAGACCAGAATTTTAAGAACAGAAAGCTGGTAGGGTTAGGTCACAAGGTGTATGAAAAAAGAGAATAGAGGTAAAGAAAAATTGGGGCTATTTTTCAATTTTACTAAGAGTTGATTTTACTATATATTCTTAAGATCTGTTAAAACACATTTTGATTTTTTTTTATATTCTAGGTTATTAAAAAGATTTATAAAATAAATAATTTTTATACTTTTAGAAACATGTTTGGCTCCTGAATTATATAATGGAAATTATTCCACAACACAGAAAACATTCAAAGTGAAGGACAAAGTACAATATGAATGTGCTACTGGCTACTACACAGCCAGAGGAAAGAAGACAGAGGAGGTAGAATGTCTCACATACGGATGGTCTCTCACACCAAAATGTACCAGTAGGTTCTCATTTGGAATAAAATCTACTCTCACTCTGAAAGCTTTTTCTCATAGAGAAGTGTATATAAGTTGTCATGCCAATTATGTTTCATCTTTTCATACTTTTTGACCTTTATTTTTAATTATGTTGATAGCAGTCTTTGATAATTGAAAGCTCCCAAGTAGAAAAAATTCATTTTAGCTCACAGGATTAAATTAGAATAAGCTTAATGATATTTAACAAATATATAAAATGAATTCATAAGCTTTTTGGCAAATTTAATTTTTATTCTAGATATGTCATGTAAATAATGAATTTTGTTGTAGCAGAAAAAAATATTTGTTTGTAATTTTATTCATTCTTTTATTTGTAGAATTAAAGTGCTCTTCTTTAAGATTAATTGAAAATGGCTATTTTCATCCTGTAAAGCAAACCTATGAAGAAGGAGATGTCATTCAGTTTTTCTGTCATGAAAATTATTATCTAAGTGGATCTGATTTAATTCAATGCTATAACTTTGGCTGGTACCCAGAATCTCCTGTATGTGAAGGTAAATTTTTAAATTTAATACTCACAAAATGCCATGTCTTTATCAGCCTCACTCTCTATTAGCTCTGACAAAATTTCTGTGGTCATATCTAATTTTTTTCCTGAGTTCTATTTTTAAAATAAATATTGTCTTTAAATCAGTGTTATTTTCAGCAATCTTTAATATATTCCACCTGAATAAATCTTGTTTTGTATTAGTTTGTAAGTGACTATATCTTTTAAATTTATTATTTAAAAATATATATTATACATTTTAAATCCCTTATTATAATGAATAGCTTTTCTTATTGGGAATTATTAGACCTAATTACCCCAATCTGGCAGCTCTGCAAGGATGCTTTCTCTTTATTTGCCACATATTTCCAGATGTAAAAATTAATCTCTAAAATAGTGAGGTAGAAAGCAGAAAAAACAGAACACTAATACCCAGAAGTGAAAATGGGAAAAGAGGTCATCTAGTAGACGCTGCCCAAAAATGTAATATCTATGGTCACATTTCTATTACTGGATGTGTCCAAACGGGTAATGCAATTACCTGTCAGAAGACATCCATAGTTATTTAAACACACATACAATTTAATGTGAGGACGGTCCTATCTAGCAGAAGATATGAAAAAAAAATTGCAGATATGAAAAAAATTGCTATAATGTGACAAATGGTACAATCAACTCAGGTACACAGTGCAGGAATAAACTTTAGGGATTCTGATTGGTATGCTGTGGAATAGCATTCACAGAAGTGATGGCTAATATTTACATTGGGTCTTAAGAGATAAATAGGAGTCTGAGGATTGGGAGGATAGGGTGAGGCAAAGGGTTTGATGGTAGTTTTTTGTTTTCTGTAATATGGGATATAATGTCTATTGACAGGCAGGTGAAAGATGTGAATGTACAACTTGGAAGAAAGTGGTGAAGATTTGGAACAGGTGCTGGGGGAAACAAATGAGGGCTCTGACCATGGGTATGCAGTGGGATAGCCAGAACTATCATAATTCCCTAAATGCACTGTACGGTAACTTTAAATATTTTATAATTTTTCATTCGTGCTTGACATCCTTGGTATAGTAGTAGAGAAGATTTTTTAAGCGAATTTTTTAAAGCATATTATTCCTTTATTTTTTTTTATTTTTTTTTTTAATTTTTGAGATGGAGTCTTGCTGTGTCTCCCAAGCTAGAGTGCAGTGGTATGATCTCAGCTCACTGCAGCCTCCACCTCCCAGGTTCAAGTGATTCTCCTGCCTCAGCCTCCTGAGTAGCTGGGACTACAGGCGTCAGCCACCATATCCAGCTAATTTTTTTGTGTTTTTAGTAGAGATAGGGTTTTGCCATGTTGGTCAGGCTGGTCTCGAACTCCCGACCTCAGGTGATCAGCCTGCCTCGGCCTCCCACATTGCTATTTCAAAAATAAATGGCAGACCTACTTAAGGCCTTTTATACCCCTTTCCTCTTCCAAATTAGCCAGCATGACAACAAGCCTATTTTCTCTGGTAAATAGTCATTAGGCATACAATAGGCAGTATTGTGGGCTGAATTTTATCTCTCTTCTCCCAAAATATAACCACATTCTAATACTGGGAACCACTAAATGTTACCTTACATGATAAAAGACACTTTGAGGTTAACAATCTTAAGGTAGGAATACTATCTGGAATTATCTATCCAGACTCTAAATATAATCAGAAATGCTTTTATAAAAGGGAGGCAGAGGGAGATCGACTACAGAAGAGGAAGCAGGAGATGTGATAAAGGAAGCCACAGGTTGAAATGTTTTGAGGAAGGGGTTGTGAGCCAAGGAATACAGGTAATTTCAAGAAGTTAGAAAAGGCAAAGTAGCTGATTCTCCTCCAAAGCCTCCAGCAGGAATGCAGCTCTTCTGATATCTCGATTTTAGTCCAGTGAAACTGACTCTGGACTTCTGGCCTTCAGGAGTGTAAGAGGATAAATTTGTGCTGTTTTAAGCCACTAAATTGTAATTCATCACAGTAGCAATAGGAAAGTAGTGTGGTCAGTATTTTAGAGTAGGAGACTTTAATTTAAACAGACATGGGTTCAAGAACAGATCTGCTGCATGCTATTAATTCATTTACTTCATAAGTTTTAGTTTGTCTATAACATGGGAGAAATAATACCTACTTAATAAAGTTATTTTAGGACTAAAGGAGGTAATGAATGGAAAATGCCTGCTACTTTAGTGTTCTATTGGTGCATAACAATGTCACCACAAACTCAGCAGCTTAAAACAACACAAATATTATTTCCCATTGTGTGTAGGTTGGGAGTCTGGATGTGGCTTAACCAGATCCCTGCATCCGTGGCTAACAAAGCTGCAATTGAGATGTTAGCTGCACTGAAGTCTCATCTGAGGCTTGACTGGGCAAGACTTCTTCCAAACTCACTGTGGTTATTAACAGCATTCAGCGCTTTGCAGACTGCTGAACTGAGAGCCTCTGTTTCTTGTGGCTGTTAACTGAAGGCATCCCGCTGGCCCTTGCCTTGCAACCCTTCTGCTTTGGAAGCTCATGATGTAGCTTCTTGTTTCCTCAAAACCAGCAAGGAGAGAGAGTCTCTTGGCAAGAATGGTGTTAAAATCTGATGTTACATAATTATGTGTACATAATCATGTACTAATCCATGATCTTTGCTGTATTTTGTGGGCTAGAAGCAAGTTACAGGTCCTACTCATGGAAAGAGTTATCACACAAGGAAGTTAACATCAGGAGGTGGGAATCAAAGGAATGCTCCTGGAATCAGTCTGTCATACTCTCTATGATGCTTGACACAATGGATCTTTTTATTTAATCTTTATTATTTTTGTAATTATATGACTAAAGGTGCTGATTTTTTTTCCATAAGGAAGAAGAAACAGATGTCCTCCTCCACCTCTGCCCATAAACTCCAAAATTCAAACACATGGAACAACTTATCGTCATGGAGAAATAGTTCATATAGAATGTGAACTTAATTTTGTGATCCATGGGTCAGAAGAAATACGTTGTGAAAATGGAAAATGGACAGAACCTCCAAAATGCATTGGTTAGTAACACCTTGAAGAAGCTTTGCTAAAATGAAATCTGCATGTGTAGCTAAATGGTCTGTTCTCTTTCAACTGTACCTTTTCAGAAGGACAGGAGAGGGTAGCCTGTGAGGAACCACCCTTCATTGAAAATGGTGCAGCAAATTTACACTCTAAGATTTATTACAATGGGGATAAAGTGACATACGCATGTAAAAGCGGCTACCTTCTCCGTGGATCGAATGAGGTAACTTGTAATCATGGAAAATGGACAATTGCTCCTGAGTGTGTTGGTATGTATGCTGTATTTGCCATCAGTAGCTAGACTTATGGTGTAAAATTTTCCATTCTGTTACTTTAATCTGCATATTCCTAGGAAGAGACCACTGCTTAGGCAAATTAGAAATGCATTGCTACAGCACCTACTCTTCTGCTTTGCATGTGTGCGTGTGTGTGTAGCCATCTATAGAATTTAAGTCAATGTAAAGAATTCTAAAAAAAAAAAACAAAAACAAAACTTTTTGAACACTAGTGCTAAGCACGGTTATCTGATCTATGTCATGCCATGACCTGTAAGTTCTAAATGACAGCACATAAATGATGACGTGCTTCATTAGAGAAGTAAATAAGGGCATGGTGGATTGAGTGGCTGGCCATAAGCATTATCTGCTTCTTCTCCCCATGTGTCCTACAAAGTTAGGGTAGAGCATTCTGTTCTTGACCTTGGGTAAGTCCTGCCGATATTTTGCATCTGGCTATTCTGAACTTTATGCCCTTCTGAGACATGTCCCTGGTCTTTGATTTTACTGAAGGGCACCACCAGGCTACACTATCAGTCCTGAGGGCTACTCTCCTTGTCATCTTTCTCATTTCTTAATCAGATCACAGCGAGATCTTCACACACATGTTTATATAGGATATTTATTGAATAAGACAAAAGCTATGAAGGATGCTAAAGAAATTTACAGAGTAAGAGAAAGATACCAAAAAGAGGGGAAAAAATGGATTTTTCCTCCGTGGGTCGATTGAGACCTGAGATGAAAAGGAATGAGAAAGAAGAAAATAAAAATGGGTTAATGCCAAAGAGGAATTTTAGAATTGACCATAATCTTTAGGTTGAAGAATAGTTTCTCATTCTATAGATTTAAGATGTGTCTATATCATAATTCCTTCACAATTGAGAAAAGAGAAAAAATACGTATAGTTGTTTTTAGGCAACATATTTGCTGTCAACTCTTGCTTAGCAAATTTTAAAAATATTTGAGCTTAAAAACTTTTTTCATATTTGTAAGGAATTTATAAAACAATTGTCCTAAATTATATAATACAAATATTGAGACACTACAGTATGAGTTACTATAGTATATTATTTTGAGCTCATATTAATTTAAAACAACCTCTTTTCTTAGAAAATAATGAGAATTGTAAGCATCCTCCTGTTGTAATGAATGGGGCTGTTGCCGATGGGTTACTGGCAAGCTATGCAGCAGGATCCTCAGTGGAATATAGATGCAATGAATATTACTTGCTGAGGGGATCAAAAATATCTCGTTGTGAACAAGGAAAATGGTCATCCCCACCTGTTTGCTTGGGTAAGAAAGAGAGCACATGGAATGTTTATGTTCATACTTTTATGTGATTTTCTTGTAGTGTTTTATATCATGAAAATGATGATTTTGTATAAATCATTTTTTTCACAAGTGTGAAAAATCTCAGTTCTTTAAGTAGAAAGTCCCTAAAATATTAGTGTATTTTTTTATTGTGGTAAATTATGCATAATATAAAATTTACTTTAGCCATTTTTAAGTGTACAATTCAGTGGCATTAAGTATATTCACATTTTTGTTACCAATTGCTTTTTGGGTTGTCTTTTTCCTAGCTGAAATTCTCTCCCTAATATGTAGCCCTCAATATCCCTGCCCGTATTGCCTTCAGAATGTCATTTCGAGAAAAATAATTAATCCTATTCTTTCCTTGGTAGAGTATGTTGCTAATAGCTTTTTACCACTGCATCCTCATCCAAATGGACACATTTGTTACATCTTGTTGATTATATAAAGTGTTTGCTAATGACTTAGATAACAAATGGTCTTCTAAATGTTTTACACACACACACTCCACAAAAATGCTATGATATGATGCAGAGGTATATATCTTAGATTTTTTCACTCAAAATGTATTATAAACGTGGTTTGTCATACTTCTACAATATATACTTTAATGGCTGCATAGTATTCCATAGTGCAGATACACATACGTAATTTAGCCAGTTTACTGATGGATGTTTAGTGTTCAACATTTTTGTATTCCAAACAGTATAGTTTCAAGTAAATCTTTGCACATGTTAAACACATTTATTTTTATTAAAACTAGTTATCATGAGATTGGGAATTTTAATTCTTTTTCTATTAATTGCCAAATTGTCTATCAGAAAGTTTGTTCTGATTTGTTAACCCTACCATAAGTGAATTAAAGTGGTAATTGTCCAAAACTTTGTTAACTTTGAATATTTTAATCTTAACACTTTTCGTTAAGCAGGCAAGCACAATTATTTTAATTTGACTTATTTAAGAATTAATTAATTTGGAATTTTTTAACTTTCTAGTGGCCACAGGTTTTTTCATGAATTAATTATTCATAGTTTAGCCATTTTTCATAGTTATAAGACCTATATCTATATAAATTATTTTATCCAATTGAGAATCGTGTCATTTTTAAGTATATATAAGTGTCTGTTTTAAGTTTTGAGCTCTTTCAACCTTTTGTTAGTAGTTTCCACCTTTCAAGTAATTCTTAGGAGGCTGTTGCCTTTCAAATTCAGATACAGACACATATTCATGTAGAATTTTTCTATTGCTCTCATATTTTTATAAATGTTTTTGATATTAAGTTTTTGATGATTTGGTTGATATCACATTGAGTGGAGAAACAGTAATCTCTAAGAACAAAGACTAGATTAAATTATTTATGGCAAAGCTACTGATGAAACAAGTTCATAAGGAAATAACAACATTAAAGGAAATACATCATTCTATATCTGGAACAACCGCCTCAAGAGAGTTAGGTTTGGTCCTAATGAATCAAAGGAAATATCAAATGAAGATTAATCATTGTTACCAGGGCAAGAGAAAGGGGATTTGTATATCTTTCTTATATATTGAAACTAGAAAGGCTATTAGTACAAATTCACAATGGTATGATAAAGCATAGAATTTTCCCCATAGGAATTATTATTTCAGACATTAAGAGTCTCTCTAACCTCTCCATACTCCCTTCCCTGCTCTAATCACTCCATTCTTTCTGGTCTCCTTACTCTTCCACAAATAAGCCAAGAATGCTCTCACTTCAGGGCCTTTGCACTGGTTGTTCCCTTTGCTTGGGACACTCTTTCATAAGAAAATGACAAGGTTCACTCAGTCTCCTTCAAGCTTTTGTGCAAATATTACTTCTTATTTAGGCCTACCCTAATTACCTTACTGAAAAGTGCAACTTCTCTTCACCTAGCTCTTTTGTTACCCCCTCCCCATCCAGTACTCTTTTTTTCATCCAAGTTATCTTGTGCTGTAGTTTAAAGATGGTCACTGTGTTAGTCTGTTCTCATGCTGCTACTGAAGACATACCTGAGATGGATAATTTATAAAGGAAAGAAATTAAATGCATTCACAGTTCCACATGGCTGGGAAGGCCTCATAATCATGACAGAAGGCAAAGGAGAAGCTAGGCATGTTTTACATGGAGGCAGGCAAGAGATTGTGTGCAGGGAAACTCCCCTATATAAAACCTTCAGATTTCATGAGACTTATTCACTGTAATGAGAACAGCACGGGAAAGACCCACCCCAGGATTCAATTACCTCCAACCAGGTTCCTCCTATGACGTGTGGGAATTATGGGAGCTATAATTCAAGATGAGATTTGGATAGGCACACAGCCAAACCATATCAGCCACAAATTGTATAATAAAGACAATTTATGTCTTTATTATATTTATTATGTATTGTAGGTGTTTCTCCCAATTAGAAGGCAGGTTCCATGAGGACAGGAATCTTGGTTTCATTCATTAGCAGGTTTTCTATTATTTTCTACATGGTAGTTAAAGGTTTTTATATTGTAGAAAGAAAAATATTATTAATCTAACTGATTGGTGCCCTTAAACAGTATTTTTGATTTTTTAAATTAAGTGGTTTTAGTTTATGACAATAAGTAATGTATAGATTCATTTGATGGTAATAAAGTATGTATTTTCTTATATGTATATATGTGTGTGAGAAGCCTTAATTATGATTTCAATTATAAAATATTGCTTTTGATACTTGTCATAATTTTTGGTTTTGAAAATATCACTTTTATATTTGTCAGACAAGTAAAGAATTTAAAAGAGCATTTTGTTTTTCAGAGCCATGTACTGTTAATGTGGATTACATGAACAGAAATAACATAGAGATGAAGTGGAAATACGAAGGGAAAGTCTTACATGGAGATTTAATAGATTTTGTATGTAAACAGGGATATGACTTATCTCCATTAACCCCATTGTCTGAATTATCTGTGCAGTGCAACAGAGGAGAAGTGAAATATCCTTTATGTACTAGAAAAGGTAAAATAATAATGTTCTCTGCAAGTATCTTACTTGATCAATATCTGCTACCCGGGTTGAAAATTTATTTATATTTTGTTGTTATTTTTCTTTTTTGTATTATTATTATTCTTTTAAATTTTGTTTTATTTTATTTTTATTTTACTTTAAGTTCTGGGATACAAGTGCAGAATGTGCAGGTTTGTTACATAGGTGTACGTGTGCCATGGTGGCTTGCTGTACCTATCAACCTGTCATCTAGGTTTTAAGCCCCACATACGTTAGCTATTTGTCCTTATGTTCTCCCTCCCCTCACCTCTCACCCTCTGACTGGACCCAGTGTGTGTTGTTCCCATCCCTATGTCCATGTGTTCTCATTGTTCAGCTCCTACTTGTGAGTGAGAACATATGGTCTTTCATTTTCTCTTTCTGTGTTAGTTTGCTGAGGATAATGGCTCCCAGTTTCATCCATGTCCCTGCAAAAGACATGATCTCATTCCTTTTTATGGCTGCATAGTATTCCATGGTGTATATGTACCACATTTTCTTTATCCAGTCTGCAATTGATGGGCATTTGAGTTGGTACCATGATTTAATATTGTAAATAGTGCTGCAGTAAACATATGTGTGCATGTGTCTTTATAGTAGAATGATTTATATCCTTTTGGGTACATATCCAGTAATGGAATCGCTGCATCAAATTTTATTTCTGGTTCTAGATCTTTGAGGAATCACCACACTGTCTTCCACAATGGTTGAACTAATTTACATTCCCACTAGCAGTGTAAAAGCATTCCTATTTCTCCCCAGCCTCACCAGCATATATTGTGTCTTGACTTTTTAATAATTGCCATTTTGACTGGTGTGAGATGGTATCTCATTGTGGATATACCTTATACAAAAATTAACTCAAGATGGATTAAAGATTTAAATGCAAAATCCAAAACCATAAAAACTCTAGAAGAAAACCTAGGCAATACCATTCAGGACATAGGCATGGGCAAAGACTTCATGATGAAAATGCCAAAAGCAATTGCAATGACAGCCAGAACTGGCAAATGAGATCTAATTAAACTAAAGAGCTTCTGCACAGCAAAATTAACTATCCTCAGAGTGAACAGGCAACTTACAGAATGGGAGAAGATTTTTGCAATCTATACATCTGACAAAGGTCTAAGATCCAGCATATACGTGGAACTTAACACAAATTTACAAGAAAAAAACAAACAACCCATCAAAAAGTGGGCAAAGGATATGAACAGTCACTTCTCAAAAGAAGACATTTATGTGGCAAATAAATATATGAGAAAAAGCTCAACATCACGGATCTTTAGAGAAAATTTATACCTATGACCCCAATTCACCACCATCATCTTCTAATCTATAAAGTTGAGAGGAGTGATCCAACTTCCAAATTTCAATCAGCATACATACCAATATAGGATGGCCATGCTGACATCTTTTAATTCCAATAAGTCAATTTTATGGCTTATTGGAATTAAAGGCGAAAAATCAAGAGGTTTTATAAATGTTGCCAGACTATCAGAGAATTAATCACCTTCTTGTGAACACTCAACAACAAACACTGTAAAGCATTGCTCTACTTAGGGCTTTCTGGGGACCCATTGTCTCAGTACTGCCTGGATATAGGAACCATTACTTTTAATAAGGAAGAAAAAGAAAATAATATATACAGAAAGCATGGCTTCTAGAAAAATCCCATAGACTTAGGGAGAAATAAAATAATGATTGTTAATACTCTGATAGTTTTAAATACATATGTAAATACTATAATATGTGATTCTAATTATGAAAATAAATAGTATGGTATAATATTGCAAAAATATTTTCAGTATTTTAAAAATGTTTCAGAACTGCCTAAAAAATGCCTTTATGGCTAGGTGCAGTGGCTCACGCCTGTAATCCCAGCACTTTGGGAGGCCAAGATGGGCAGATTTCTTGAGTCCAGGAATTCAAGACCAGCCTGAGCAACATAGTAAGACCCTGTCTCTACAAAAGAAAAATGCACCTGTAGTCCCGACTAGTTGGGAGTCTAAGACAGGAGGATGACTTGAGCCTGGGAGGCCGAGGTTGCAGTGAGCCATGATCACACCACCACACTCCAGCCTGGGCGACAGAGTAAGACTCTGTCTCTGAAAAAAAAAAAATGCCTTTATATTATATGTCTCCACTTATTTCTGTAGCACTTACAAAGTACTTGATGTTCATTATAGCAATTCATTGTATACTTTAAAACTTATTTTTGCAGAATCTAAAGGAATGTGCACATCTCCTCCACTTATTAAACATGGAGTCATTATCAGTTCAATAGTAGACACCTATGAAAATGGCTCTTCAGTAGAATACAGATGTTTTGATCACCATTTCCTACAAGGATCTAGGGAGGCCTATTGTTTAGAGGGAACGTGGACTACACCACCATTGTGTTTAGGTATGTACTACTAAATATGCCTCTAACAAAGTAAAACTATATATTTTTAATTTGCTGTCATTTTTGAAGTAACGTAACACTAATATAATGCTAAATTTGTTACATTTGTGTTATTTTATTCATGTGCTTATTTCATCACTGGTTTCTATTCTTTCCTCTAGATCATAAATAACTATAGTTCAGTTTATTCTAATAAATATTTATTAAAGGCAAACCACACATCAGGTTGGTGTGGGGCTATAAGTTGAATAAGTCATAGTGGTGTGAGTAAACATTAACAATTATCATTCATTGTGATTGGTACTATAATAGAAAACATTAGTACAATGGGGAAATAAAGAAATGGACAACTCAATATGGAAAGATGAAGCAAGTTAATGTTTTACTAGCAAGGCATCCTAGTAAGAGTAACAACATTTATTAAGGCCCTCAGAGGCATAAAATAGCATATCTTATAATAAGGAAATATTTTTTATTTCCTTATTATAAGGAATAAGGAATAATAAGGAAATATTTTTTATTTTCAATTCTGGCTTTTATCTATCTCTCTTATGTTCTTTCACTGGCTAGGACTTCAGTACAATGTTGAATGGAAGAGGTAGTGGATATCTTTATTTGTTTCCCATTCTCACAAGTAAAATTTTCAATAATTCATCTCTATGTGTTGTTATAAATACTTTTTAAAAAATCAAGTTAAAGGTGTAGAAACCTTTCTTTCTATTTTGCAAAAAAATATTTTTAAAGAATCTTCAGTGTTTAATTTTAGCAATATCTGTTGAAATAATTTCATGATTGTTACTTTTGTTTTTTCCCTGTAATTTAATGAATTATACTGCCTCTTTTGAATGTTAAAGCATGATTGTATTCCTGTGAGAAATTCCACAAGGTTGTGATAAATTATGCATATTATATGTTATATTTTTATTTATCAATATTTTGCTCATCTATTTTCATGAGAAAGACTGGTCGGTTATTTTCCTTTCTGGTTGATATCAAGTTTGTGCTGACCTCATCCCATGATTGGGAAGCGTTCCCTCTTTTCTGGTTTTCTGGATCGATGTTATTTCTACCTTAATAATTTTAAGAGTTAACCAGAGAAGCCATCTGAGACTTGAGTTTTTCTGTGAAAAGGCAAATTGACAGCTTCAATTTGTTTAACAAATAACGGTAATTATTTCTTCTTCTATCAGTTTTGGTAGAGAGTGGCTTCTTGATTCGTTCATTACAACCACATTGTCAAATCCAGTAACATAAAGTAGTTATGACATCTCCCTATCCTCTTTCTGATGTTTTTATTGATGTATCTTTTATTATTACTTCTATTAACATGTATCTGTCTTGATATGCCTAAGGGTCTACGTATTTTACTAGTGTTTTCAAACAACCAACATTTGCATTTGTTGATTCATCAAATTTTGCTTTCTATTTTATTAATTATGCTATTATCTTTATTATTTTCTTTCTTCTATTTTCTTGGATTTCTTTTGTTACTCTTTTTCTGGCTTGTTTAGATGCATACATAGATTACTGATTTTCAGCATTTATATTTTTTCTAAAAAAATGAATTTAAAAATAGAAATTTCTCTCTGAGTACAACTTTAACTTCATCCAACCCATTTTTATATCTTGGATTTTTACTATCATTCAGCTCAAAAATTTTATAGTATTCATTTTGATGCATTCTGTGTGCTCTGCATCATTTAGAAGTTTCTTTTTAAAGTTCTGAATATTTAGGGGATTTTCTAGTTTTCTTTTGGTTATTGATTTCTAGTTTAATTCAATTAAGACATATTTTGAATTATATCTACACTTTAAAATTTGTTGATATTTGCTTTATAACAAGCATATATTTGCTTTAGGTAAATGTTCTTTTTGTACTTGAAAAAAGTTAACTTTGTCACTGTTGGGTTCACTGCTTTATATATGCAAATTGGATTGAATTTTTTTTTATGTTTAAGTTAATCCAAAGCTGTACTGATTTGTGTGTGTTTGTTTTCTATCAATGACTGAGAGAAGCATGTTAAACTCTCACTTGGCATCGTAAAACATTTCGTATTTTAGTTCTGTCAATTTTTGCTTTTTTATTTCGATGCTATTTCATTAGGTACACACACAAATTGGGACACTAAATCTTGGTGTACTGGCGTAGTCTAATTTTAAAAGACCTCCTTCATATATAGTAATGCCTTTTTTTTTTGGACTTGAAGTTTCCTTTAGCTGTACCAAAGGGTTTTTGACAAGCATTTACATAGTACACATTTTTCCATCCCTTAACTTTCAAACTTCTGGGTTCTTACTTTTAGTGTGCATCTCTTATAAGCAATATATAGCTTATTTTAAAACATACTTATGCAGTTTATAATTTTTCTTTTATGGAATATTTAGTTCATTTACATATTCATGTAATTACTAATATATTTCAGTTTATACCTCATCTTTCTATACTAGGTGTATGTTACTATATTCCATGTATATCCTATTGGTCATCTCTCTCTCTCCATATATATATGCGTGTATGTTTTATTATAGTTTAAGTTCTAGGATACATGCACACAAAGTGCAGGTTTGTTACATAGGTATACATGTGCCATATTGGTTTGCTGCACCCATCAACTTGTCATTTACATTAGGTATTTCTCTTAATGCTATCCCTCCCCCAACCCCCAACTACACGACAGGCCGTGGTGTGTGATGTTCCCTGCTTTGTGTCCAAGTGTTCTCGTTGTTCAACTCCTGCCTATGAACAAGAACATGCAGTGTTTGGTTTTCTGTCCTTGTGATAGTTTTCTCAGAATGATGGTTTCCAGCTTCATCCATGTCCCTGCAAACGACATGAACTCATCCCTTTTTATGGGTGCACAGCATTCCATTGTGTATATATGCCATATTTTCTTAATTCAGTCTATCATTGATGGACACTTGGGTTGGTTCCAAGTCTTTGCTATTGTGAATAGTTCCACAATAAACATATATGTGCATGTGTCTTTATGGTAGCATGATTTATAATCCTTTGGGAATATATCCAGTAATGGGATCACTGGGTCAAATGGTATTTCTAGTTCTAGATCCTTGAGGAATTGCCACACTGTCTTCCACAATGGTTGACCTAATTTATACTCCCACCAACAGTGTAAAAGTGTTCCTATTTCTCCACATCCTCTCCAGCATCTGTTGTTTCCTGACTTTTTAATGATCACCATTGTAACTGGCATGATATATCTCATTGTGCTTTTGATTAGCATTTCTCTGATTACCAGCGATGATGAGCATTTTTTCATTTGTCTATTGGCTGCATAAATGTCTTCTTTTAAGAAGTGTCTGTTCATATCCTTTGCCTACTTTTTGATGGGGTTGTTTTATTCTTGTGAATTTGCTTAAGTTCTTTGTAGATTCTGGATATTAGCCCTTTGTCAGATGGCTAGATTGCAAAAATTTTCTCCCATTCTGTAGGTTGCCTCCTCATTCTGATGGTAGATTATTTTGCTGTGCAGAAGCTCTTCAGTTCATTTAGATTCCATTTGTCAATTTTGGCTTTTGTTACCATTGTTTTTGATGTTTTAGTCATGAAGTCTTTGCCCATGTCTATGTCCTGAATGATATTGTCTAGGTTTTCTTCTAGGGTTTTTATGGTTTTTAGGTCTAACATTTAAGTCTTTATTCCATCTTGAATTAATTTTTGTATAAGGTATAAGGAAGGGATCCAGTTTCAGCTTTCTACATATGGCTACCCAGTTTTCCCAGCACCATTTATTAAATAGGGAATCCTTTCCCCATTGCAGGTTTTTATCAGGTTTGTCAATGATCAGATGGTTGTAGATGAGTGGTGGTATTTCTGAGGTCTCTGTTCTGTTCCATTGGTCTATATATCTGTTTTGGTACCAGTACCATGCTGTTTTGTTTTCTGTAGCCTTATAGTATAATTTGAAGTCAGGTAGCATGATGCCTCCATCCTTTATTCTTTTTGCTTAGGATCGTCTTGGCTATGTGGGCTCTTTTTTGGTTCCATATGAACTGTAAAGTAGTTTTTTTCCAATTCTGTGAAGAAAGTCAGTGGTAGGTTGATGGAGATAGCACTGAATCTATAAATTACCTTGGGCAGTGTGGCCATTTCCACAATAATTGATTCTTCCTATCCATGAGCATGGAATGCTCTTCCATTTGTTCTTGTCCTCTTCTATTTTGTTGAGCAGTGGTTTGTAGTTATCCTTGAAGAGGTCCTTCCCATCCTTTGCAAGATGGATTCCAAAGTATTTTATTCTCTTTGTAGTAATTGTGAATGGGAGTTCACTCATGATTTGGCTCTCTGTTTGTTATTGGTGTATAGGAATGCTTGTGATTTTTGCACATTGATTTTGTATGCTGACACTTTGCTGAAGGTGCTTATCTGCTTAAGGAGATTCGGGGCTGAGACAATGGGGTTTTCTAAATATACAGTCATGTCATCTGCAAACAGAGATAGTTTGACTTCCTTTTTTCCTAATTGAATATGCTTTATTTCTTTCTCTTGCCTGATTGTCCTAGCCAGAACTTCCAACACTGTGTTGAATAGGAGTGGTGAGAGAGCGCATCCTTGTCTTGTGCCAGTTTTCAAAGGGAATGCTTCCAATTTTTGCCTATTCAGTATGATATTGTCTGTTGGTTTGTCATAGATAGCTTTTATTATTTTGAGATACATTCCATCAATATCTAGTTTATTGAGAGTTTTTAGCATGAAGGCTGTTGAATTTTGTCGAAGACATTTTCTGCATCTATTGATGTAATCACATGGTTTTTTCATTGGTTCTGTTTATGTGATAGATTATGTTTATTGATTTGCATATGTTGAACCAGCCTTGCATCCCAGGGATGAAGCTGACTTGATCATTGTGGATATGCTTTTTTACGTGCTGCTGGATTCAGTTCACCAGTATTTTATTGAGAATTTTTGCATTGATGTTCTTCATGGATATCAGCCTAAAATTCTATGTTTTTGCTATATCTCTGCCAGGCTTCAGTATTGGGATGATGTTGGCCTCATAAAGTGAGTTAGGGAGGAGTCCCTCTTTTTCTGTTGATTAGAATTGTTTCAGAATGAATGGTACAATCTCCTCTTTGTACCTCTGGTAGATTTCGACTGTGAATCCGTCTGGTCCTGGACTTCTTTTGGTTGGAGGGCTATTAATTATTGCCTCAATTTCAGAACATGTTTTGGTCTATTCAGAGCTTCAACTTCTTCCTGGTTTAGTGTTGGGAGGGTGTATGTGTCCAGGAATTTAGCCATTTCTTCTAGATTTTCTAGTTTATTTGCATAGAGGTGTTTATAGTATTCTCTGATGGTAGTTTGCATTTCTGTGGGATTGGTGTTGATATCCCCTTTGTCATTTTTTATTATGTCTATTTGATTCTTCTCTCTTTTCTTCTTTATTAGTCTTGCTAGTGATCTATCAATTTTGTTGATCTTTTCAAAAAACCAGCTCCTGGATTCATTGATTTTTTGAAGGGTTTTTGTGTCTCTGTCTCCTTCAGTTCTGCTCTGAACTTAGTTATTTCTTGCCTTCTGCTAACTTTTAAATTTGTTCGCTCTTGCTTCTCTAGTTCTTTTAGTTGTGATGTTAGGGTGTCGATTTTAGATCTTTCCTGCTTTATCTTGTGGGCATTTAGTGTTATAAATTTCCCTCTACACACTGCTTTAAATGTGTCACAGAGAACAAATGTGTCCTTGTTCTCATTGGTTTCAAAGAACATCTTTATTTCTGCCTTCATTTGTTATTTACCCAGTACTCATTCAGGAGCAGGTTGTTCAGTTTCCATGTAGTTGTGCAGTTTTGAGTGAGTTTATTCATCCTGAGTTCTAATTTGATTGCACTATGGTCTGAGAAACAGTTTGCTGTGATTGCTGTTCTTTTACATTTGCTGAGGAGTGTTTTACTTCTAATTATGTGGTCAACTTTAGAATAAGTGCGATGTGGTACTAAGAAGAATGTATATTCTGTTGATTTGGGATGTAGAGTTCTGTAGATGTCTATTAGGTCCACTTGATCCAGAGCTGAGTTCAAATCCTGGATATCCTTGCTAACCTTCTGTCTCACTGATCTGCCTAATGTTGACAGTGGGGTGTTAAAGTCTCCCGTTATTATTGAGTGAATGTCTAAGTCTCTTTGTAGGTCTCTAAGGACTTGGTTTATGAATCTGGGTGTTCCTGTATTGGGTGCATATATATTTAGGATAGTTAGCTCTTTCTTGTTGAATTGATCCCTTTAGCATTATGTAATGGCCTTCTTTGTCTCTTTTGATCTTTGCTGGTTTACAGTGTGTTTTCTCTGAGACTAGGATTGCAAGCTGTGCTTTTTTTTTGCTTTCCATTTGCTTGGTAGATCTTCCTCCACCCCTTTATTTTGAGCCTATGTGTGTCTTTGTACATTACATGGGTCTCCAGAATACAGGACACTGATGGGTCTTGACTCAATCCAATTTGCCAGTCTGTGTCTTTTAATTGGGGCATTTAGCCCATTTACATTTAAGGTTAGTATCATGATGTGTGAATTTGATCCTGTCGTTATAATGTTAACTGGTTATTTTATGAGTTAATTGATGCAATTTCTTCATAGCATCAATGGTCTTTACAATATGGCATGTTTTTGCAATGAGTAGTACCAGTTATTCCTTTCCATGTTTAATGCTTCCTTCAGGAGCTCTTGTAAGTCAGGCCCAGTGGTGACAAAATCTCTAAGCATTTGCTTGTCTGTAAAGGATTTTATTTCTCTTTCACTTATGAAGCTTAATTTGGCTGGATATGAGATTCTGGGTTGAAAATTCTTTCTTTAAGAATGTTGAGTATTGGCCTCCACTCTCTTTTGGCTTGTAGAGTTTCTGCCGAGAGATCTTCTGTTAGTTTGATGAGCTTCCCTATATGGGTAACCTAACCTTTCTCTCCGGCTGCCCTTAACATTTCTTTCTTCATTTCAACCTTGGTGAAACTGACAGTTATGTGTTTTGGAGTTGCTCTTGTCGAGGAGTATCTTTGTGGTGTTCTCTGTATTTCTTGAATTTGAATGTTGGCCTGCCTTACTAGGTTAGGGAAGTTTTCCTGGATAATATCCTGAAGAGTGTTTCCTAACTTGTTCCATTCTCTCCATCACTTTCCAGTACAGAAATCAAACATGTATTTGGTCTTTTCACATAGTCCCATATTTCTTGGAGGCTTTGTTCATTTCTTTTCACTCTTTTTTCTCTAATCTTGTTTTCTCGCTTAATTAATTTGATCTTCAATCACTGATACCTTTTCTTCCATTTCATCAAATTGACTATTGAAGCTTGTGCATGCGTCATGAAGTTCTCGTGCTGTGTTTTTCAGCTCCATCAGGTCATTTAAGGTCTTCTCTACAGTTTTTATTCTAGCTTGTCATTCATCTAACCTTTTTTCAAGGTTTTAGTTTCCTTGTGATGGGTTAGAACATGCTCCTTTAGCTCGGAGAAGTTTGTTATTACCAACCTTCTGAAGACTACTTCTGTCAGCTCGTCAAACTCATTCTCTGTCCAGTTTTGTTCCCACGCTGGTAAGGAGCTGCAATCCTTTGGAGGAGAAGAGGCCTTCTGGTTTTTGGAATTTTCATCTTTTCTGCTCTGGTTTCTCCCCATCTTTGTGGTTTTTAATCTACATTTGGTCTTTGATGTTGGTGACCTACAGATGGTATTTTGCTGTGGATGCCCTTTTTGTTGATGTTGATGCTATTTCTGTCTGTCTGTTAGTTTTTCTTCTAACAGTCAGTCCCCTCAGCTGCAGGTCTGTTGGAGTTTCCTGGAGGTCTATGGAATTTTTTCCTGGGTATCACCAGTGGAGACTGCAGAACAGCAAACATTGCTGCCAGATCCTTCCTCTGGAAGCTTCATCCCAGGGGGGCTCCTGCCTGTTTGAGGTATCTGTTGGCCCCTACTGGGAAGTGTCTCCCAGTTAGGCTACATGGAGGTCAGGGACCCGCTTGAGAAGGCAGTCTGTCCATTCTCAGAGCTTGAACACCATGCCGAGAGAGCCACTGCTCTCTTCAGACCTATCAGAGAGGACCATTTAGGCCTGCAGAAGCTCTCTGTTGCCTTTTGTCTTGCCATGCCCTGTCCCCAGAGGTGGAATTTAGAGAGGCAGTAGGCCTTGCTGAGCTGTGGTGCGCTCTGCCCAGTTCGAGGTTCCTGGCCGCTTTGTTTCCACTGTGAGCTACTCAAGCCACAGCAATGGCAGATACCACTTCCCGCAGTGAAGCTGCAGCATCACAGGTTGATCTCATACTGCTGCACTAGCAGTGAGCAAGGCACCATGTGTGTGGGACCCACCAAGCCAGGCAAAGGAGGATATCTCCTGATCTTCCGATTGCTAAGACCATGGGAAAAGCACAGTATTTGGTCAGAAGTGTACCGTTTCTCCAGGTACAATCTGTCATGGCTTCCCTTGGCTAGGAAAGGTAAATCCCCCAACCCCTTGCGCTCCCAAATGTAGCGATGCCCCACCCTGCTTCAGTTTGCCCTCTGTGGGGTGCATCCACTGTCTAGCCAGTCCCAATGAGATAAACCAGGTACCTCAGTTGGATATGCAGAAATCACCCGTATTCCGTGTCTATCTTGCTGGGAGATGCAGACTGGAGCTGTTCGTATTTGGCCATCTTGGAACCGACCCATATATATGTAGATATACACACACACACACACATACATATATGCATATATATATACATACACACACACACACATACACACACACACACACACACATATATATATATATAGAGAGAGAGAGAAAGATTTGTTTCTAAGGAACTCCAGCCTGGGCAACAAAGGAGAAACAGTCTCTGTCTCTCTCTCTCTCAAAATATCTCTGTATCTATGTAGACACATCTAGAGATGTATATATATTTTATATATAATTTTTTTTATAGAGACAGGGTGTGTGCCACCACACCAAGCTATTTTTTTATTTTCATTTTTTATGGAGATGAAATCTCCTTATGTTGCCTAGGCTGGTCTGTCGATAGATAGGTAGATGGATATATATAGAGAGAGACAGGGTCTCATTTGTTGCCCAGGCTGGAGTGCCCTGACCTTGGGCTTAAATGACCTCTCACCTCAGCCTCTTTAGTAGTTGGGACCACACCTAGCTAATTTTTAGATTTTTCTTTTTCTTTTTTTTTTTTTTTGTAGAGATGGGGCATGCGCCACCACACCCAGCTATTTTTTCAATTTTTATTTTTAGTGGAGATGGTGTCACCTTATGTTGCCCAGGGTGGTCTTGAGTTCCTGGGCTCAAGTGATCCTCCCGCTTTGGCCTTCCAAAGTGCTGGATTACAGATATAAGTCATGGTGCCCAGCTTGTTCTCTATTATTTTTTCTTTTTAAAAATATTTGTACTTTCTTATGGATAAATCTATTTTTTGTTAAACTATTTCATCCTCTATTAGCTGGTTAATTATACTTTCCTGTCATTTTTTCTTAACCATTATCATAGAGATTATATCATACAATCTTTAGTAATTCAATCCAATATATATTAGAACTTTTATCACTTCTCTAGGACTTTAAAACACTGATTATTTACTCTTCCAACATTTTATATTACTATATCATGTATTTTAATTCTACATGTATTTTAAATCCAAAAGATGTGATTGACATTATTGTTTTGTCCAACTATCTTCTTTTAGATTTACCTATGTATTTATCAATGCATTTTCTCCTCATCTTTTCCTGTTTTTCTCTGTTTCTCACTGGGATAATTTTACTTTTGCTTGAAAACTATTATTTCTTCATTATTTTTTCAGTTTTTTTTTTTTTAAGACTGCAAATGTCTTTATTTTCCTTCAATTTTGAAGGATATTTTTGCCTGATATAGAATTGTAGCTTAGCCCTTATTTTCTTTCAGTGCTTTAAAATCTGTTATTTTGGCTGGGAGCAGTGGCTCACGCCTGTAATTCCAGCACTTTGGGAGGCCGAGGCGGGCAGATCACGAGGTCAGGAAATCAAAACCATCCTGGCTAACATGGTGAAATCCTGCCCCTACTAAAAATACAAAAAAAGTTAATGGGCGTGGTGGTGGGCGCCTGTAGTCCCAGCTACTCGGGAGGCTGAGGCACGAGAATGGCATGAACCTGTGAGGCGGAGCTTGCAGTGAGCCAAGAATCGGCACTGCACTCCAGCCTGGGCGACAAGCAAGACTCCATCTCAAAAAAGAAAGTGTCATTTCATCCTTTTCTGTTTTTTATAGTTTTTGTTAAATAATCAAATGCCATTCTTAATAATACTTTTTGAATGTAATGCATCGTTTTTATTCTCTGCTGTTTTTAACATTTCTCTTTGTTTTTAATCTCAGCAAATTATTTATGTTGGCCTAGATGTGGGTTTCTTTGTACATTTTATTCTTCAAGTTAGTAGCATTCCTTGAATCTTGATGTGCTTGATATCCTTCATGGGTTTTAGAAATGTTTGGCTAATATCTTTTAAAGTGTACATTTCCCACTCCTTGGCTGTGATTCCATGATACATATATTACATCGTTTTGCTATGCCATTGTCTCTTTAAATCTATATTTTCTCTGATTTTCGTCTTGTTTTACAGTAGTAATTTTTTGTTAATTTTCTCGTATCGTTTCTTTGTTTCAATTTGGCAATTTTCTTCTGGTTTAATAATCTTCTCTTTAGATGTATCCAATCTGCTTTAAACTCATCTTTTGAGTTCTCAATTTCAGCGATTATCTTTGCATTTCTATTTCATATTTTCTTTTTGTAGCTTTGAGTTATTTGATGAAAGATCCTATCTTAACGTCAACTTCTTGAACATATAATTCATACTTTTTATTAAGGCTTATCTGCAAACTCCAATATCTGGAACTATTTTCTAGCCCCAAATTCTTGATATTTTTGTTAACAGTTGATTGAATTTCAAATATTATATATGGAAAATTTTAGGAGGTTTGGATGATGTCAACTTACTCCAAAGACTACTCATCTCATCCTCTGGCTGATGATTAGGGTAGAGGCAGTTGGTTTCAATACAATGTGAAATAAAGCTTTCTCTACATTTGTTTTCAGACCTCTGTTTGCCTTTTCTCAGAGACCGTAACTCTCCAGGGCTCTTCACAGAGAGTTTGTTTGTTGTGTTTATTAAAGCTTTTTCTCCTTGACTGTCTCTGATATTACTGGGAGACTGCCAAATGCCCACTGTAAGTTTGTATTTACTTTCCGCTTGGTTTCTCATCCTATGACTCTATACAAGTCAGGCATAAGCAGTACCTCAGGGAAAAGCTAGCGCAGAGCCTCAAGCTCATATCTCTACACCTCCTATCCTTCTAAGTTCTTTCCTTTTCAAGTCCTGGCTGCCTTGGTTTACCAAATTCTCATTTTCCTGTCTTCAACTCTATGATGAGATTTTCACAAGTTCTGCTGGTTCTGTGCCTATCCTGGCCATTCTCTATCACCTAATCTCTCAGACTTAGAGTCAATGATCACCTCAAGAGAAAAAATGGCACATAGAATTTTTTGACAGACTCTCCTTCTGTCGCCCAGGCTGGAGTGCAGTGGCACGATCCCGGCTCACTGCAACCTCCACCTCCCAGGTTCAAGTGATTCTTCTGCCTCAGCTTTCCTGAGTAGCTGGGATTACAGGCAAGCACCCCCATGCCCGGATTTATTTTATTTTATTTATATTTTATTTTATAGTAAATTTTATTTTATTTTATTTTATTTTCAGTAGAGACGGGATTTTGCCATGTTGGCCAGGCTGGTCTCAAACTCCTGACCTCAGATGATCCACCCGCCTTGGCCTCCCAAAGTGCTGGAATTACGGGAGTGAGCCACCGCGCCCAGCCTCACATGGATGTTTAACTCAGCTGAATACATTTTTTCCAGAACCTTAGCTCCTTGACTAAGTTCCTTGGAGGTTTTCTGATACCTTGAAATGCTTACTTGTTTCCCTGTTTTTCAGATTTTTGGTTTCTTAATAGAAGTGCTGGTTTGATATAATCTACTCTGTGGTAGCCGAGTTTCGTATGATCTACTGTGTGGTAGCCGACTTTGGTATGATCTACTCTGCCACAGCTGAAAGTTAAAGGTCCATGAATCAACTTTTAAATTTCTTTTAATTTAAATCTCATGTTTTGTAGAACAATGGCATCCTAAATCATAGCACTACTTGACTTCATTTTCACAACTATTTTGTAATGACTGTAGTAATTCTTGTTCATTTTTAGCGCCTGTAGCACTTCCGGCATAACGTTTGACACATAGGCATTTAATAAGTAGTTGCTGAAAAAAATAACTGAACACAGTACTCTCAGCAGCGGTTTCACTTTCTGGGGTTTCAGTTACCTGCTGTAAACTGCAGTCTCAAAACGTTAAATTGAAAATTTCAGAAATAAACAGTTTATACATTTTAAATTCTGCACTGAGTAGTATAATAAAATCTCATGCCTTTCCGTCTTTCCTGCCCAAGGTATGCTAAAAAGAAGCGTAAAGTGCTTCTTTTAAGTGAAAAGGTGGAAATTCTCAACTTAAAAAGAAAAGAAAAATAAATGTGTGCTGAGGTTGCTAAGATCCATGGAAACAATGAGTCTTCTATCTATGAAAGTGTAAAGAAAGAAAGAAAAAGAAATCCGTGCTAGTTTTGTTGTTGCACCTCAGACTGCAAAAGTTACAAGCCACAGTGCATAACAAATGCTTAGTTGAGGTGGAAGAGGCGTTAAATTTGTGGACAGAATACATGAACAAAAACGTGTTCCAAATGGATGACAATAGGGTTTGGCATTATCTGCAGTTTCAAGCATGCATTGGGGTTCTTGAAATGTATCCCCTGCAGGCAATCAGAGAGGGCATACTAAATAAGTTTGTTAATGTACTACAGGTATGTGATTAATATGCCATATTAGCAACTCTGAACCTTTTTACCTGTCTCAGAAGTTATTCCATAATGCTAGGTCATCCAGGAGACAAATAAGGACACAAGAAATCCCATTTTCTGAAATAATCTGATATTTGATGTTTTAGAACTATTAATGTTTTTATTCTGGGAAAAAAAAATCAAAGAGGTTTTTTTTGTGTGTGTGTATCCTAATACATACTTTAAGGTTCTCTTTTGTTTAGTATACATGGGAAAGGACACAATTATACTTTCCATGCTTAGAATTTAAAATGTCTTAATCCAGCCTTGATATTTCTTAACTAGACATTTTAAAGAGAAGTAACTGTCAACCATTTTGGATGGCATGAGGTTATAAAGCTTTGGTCAGTGTCGAGAATCTAGTTCGTGTCTATATTTCCATAAAATATTATTTATACAGCAATTAATAATTTGTCTCATGATATTTTTATTTGAACTTTCTGAAGAATGAAAAGGGAAAAGAGCATGATATCAATGACCATTAGTAACTGTCAATACTTCCCCCCAAATACCTCTTTTTGTTTGTTTGCTGTCTTTGAAAAAGCTAATAACATAAAACTAAGTGACTGGCAGAAAATACCTTTTCCCCAAATCCAGGACCACAGAGAGAAATGGCTCACTGTTTTCTGTGAGATTTGAACGGATTTTATGACTCAAATATTAATTCTAATTAACTGGCTTGCTACTCTTATATCTGAGAATTTTAAGGTCCTCATGAGTACGCAATACAATGATTCCTGTTCGTACCAAGATGTAACAAGATAGTTTTCTTCTTTTTCTTTCTTTTTTTTTTTTTTTTATCTTGTTTTTGTTCCCAGAGCCATGCACATTATCTTTTGCTGAAATGGAAAAGAATAATTTACTTCTGAAATGGGATTTTGACAATAGACCACATATTTTGCATGGTGAATATATTGAGTTCATTTGTAGAGGAGATACTTATCCAGCTGAATTATATATTACTGGATCTATACTTAGAATGCAATGTGACAGAGGGCAGTTAAAATATCCAAGATGTATTCCAAGACAAAGGTAAGAAGAGGCTTTCACCTCTAGGTATGTTTTTTTTTTGTCAGATTGTTATTCAACATTTCAGAAATGTTGTGTTCTATACCACTCTTACTTTATGGCAACTGGAAAGAAAAAATAATAATATTTTCTTCATTTTTTTTACACCAAGCAAACAACTGGAAGTGGTAATGAATTCAACAGGCCTTCTGAATTGTCTGAAGTGAAAGCAACGTTTGCCATTTGATATTTGTGACACTTTGGCAATTGGAAAAATAAATCAATTTATGTGTGTAATATTTAAATGTGCAAAAATTAACCTATATGTTCTGTGATAAGGACAAAACCACACTTTCTCCTACTTCTCAATCTAATTTCATGCACTACTAATAAAGTTTGGAAAATATGGCGTTTATTTTCAGAACCACATTTTTATGTAACTTTTGGAAATCACGTACTAAAGTGTTTCCTCATACTACAATTTAAAAAATACATCTTCTGCTACTTACAAGAAATAATTTAACTATTTTCTTAGAGAAATGTTAAAAAAAAGTATAATAAAATTATGTAAACGATTTTGTAGGATCAGAATTTTAACCATTTTTGAAGACACTATATACAGAAAAAGGAAATTATATTTTTTGTTCAACTAAGAATATTAAAAATATAAGTAGCGGCAAAGTGTGGTCCTGTTTTAAAAATTGCAAACAATGAACTATATGAATTACCTAAAGCCAGCTTTTTAGATGCTTTGACCGCTTTAATAAAAAAATATGTAAAAGACACACAATAGTGGGAAAATTTTTTATTTTTATTTCTAATTGTGGTAAAATCAGGGTGGAAAAAATTTTATATGCTATTTAAATGTTTTGGTACAGTATGAATTTCTCACTTTCAAAGGAAAAAGGTAAACATGTAGAAAAATATTTGAAAAATGGTGAGTAGTGTAGTAAATATTATTGAGTTTTTAAAAGGGAACTGGTGGTATTACTTACTAAGTAAGATAATTTGTTCTTAATAGTACTTAATAAAAACAATGACTATATGAAAAATTGAAAGGCTAAGATTGTAATAAACACTTGACTACAATTGATGCTTATTTCAAAAATCTCTCTTTTTCCCCTCAAGGACTCTGTCTTATCAAGAACCCTTAAGAACATAGAATTGAATGGCAGAAAGAGGAATCATATTTCAATATATCATGAAATTCTTTATAAAACATAATTTTGAGGAAGTATGTTAAGTTAAAAACTTCTGAGTTTTTCCTTGCTTAAATATTTGAATCTAAATTGTTTGTGCTGAACATTTCTTTATTTATAAATAAAAACCAATAAATGTTGTTTAATTTTTAGTTTGTATGATTTGATGTAGAACGTAATCTCTTTTGTATGTCTTCCATCTGTTACAAATTAATCTACACATCAAAATATTTTCATTTCCTAATGCCCATTGACTAGACTATATCGTTGTTTTCAATATACTGTATGTGTAAAAATTTTACATTCACATTCATTATCACCTTTATTAATATTAAGGCTTTTGTTACCCTTAATTCAAAGTTTATGTCAATATTAAAGGGCCAAACACACTAGAGATAAGAAACTATATGCTGTATTAGAGGATCTGCTTTATTAAAGGCAGAAGAGACTGCCCTTCAGACTTTCTAAATGTAAAAAAACTTTAAAAATTAACTGTAATATTTGCTACCAGGTTAATAACCAAATTGTTTATAAGGTAGTATACTACCATATTTGGACATGTGCTCAAATATTGTTAAAGAGACACAGTTAAAGAAAGAATGACTCTTGGAATTTTATTTTATTTATTTATTTATTTATTTTGAGATGGAGTCTCGTTCTGTTGCCCAGACTAGAGTGCAATGGGATTGTCTTGGCTCACTCCAACTTTTGCCTCCTGGGTTCAAGCAATTCTCCTGCCTCAGCCTTCCGAGTAGCTGGGATTACAGGTGTGTACCACCACACCCAGCCACTTTTTTTTTTTTTTTTGTATTTTTAGTAGAGTTGAGGTTTCACCATGTTGGCCAGGCTGGTCTCAAACTCCTCACCTCAGGTGATCCACCTGCCTCGGCCTCCCAGGACTCTTGGCATTTTTACATTTTACACTTTCAAGTCTTTTTTTTAGATTAGATGGTTTTTGGAATTATGTGGATTACAAAATCTGAAATAAGAGCATCCTACAAGCATCAAAAAATGACTGTCAGTATTATCAAGGTCTGTTAAAGACGTGAAACAGCAGCATTGTCACTATTTCATCTGAAGTGAGAGTTATACTTCCAATTGTTATTTCAGCTCATTCATAAGCACATGTAATAGCAGTAGTACCCAGATACTAGGACCCCTATTAGGATTGGTTGTTGGTATTAGAACAAGTTTTCCTTTCTAGAAACTATTCAGTTATTCTAACTCAAGATCTGTTTCTCCTTATAATGATATTCTCAAATGCCCAAAGGACAATTCTCTACTGCTGGGTATGAAATAGCTTCTTTGGGAAATGACACCACAGCTGACCTAACTCTGTGGATTAAAAAAGTATTAATTCATTCAATGTTAAACATGTATATTTCAGAACTGTCCTTGAGTTCATATTCATTATTTTAATTAATCTCCTGTAGTAGGTTCCCACACTGGATCCCACAAAAATGGAAATTTAATTAAAATTAAATATCAACAAAAAAGCAATAATCTTTTTAAATAAATTCGTCAATCTATCAATTAAATAACATTACTGAGCACCTGCTCTATCCCAGGGAACATGCTGGGTAGCGCAGGATTCAAAATGATTAAAATTCTCCTTGTTATTTGTAAAATAGATAAACTTGTACTGGTGATTGCAAACTCAAAATAGGTGATGATTGTGGCTTATCTAGTGATATTTGTAGTGAACTGGAGATGGCATGCACTGTTTAACCGGGACAACTACTTTCCTCAAGGTGAATTATTGTCATGGGGGAATATTGTATTCAGTATTGCCATATGTTCTGATTTATTAATTGTGAAATGCACTGATTTTTATATGTTGAGAGGAGATGAAAAATTCTTTAGGCAATGCAGCTCAAAGTAAACTCCACATGCTAAAGAAATAAAAATTTTGAGAAGTGCAACAGTGGAAGCACGTACAAAGTAAAGTGGCAGCACAAAGTAAGTAGTATTTAACTTTTTTTTTTTTGTATGGGTGTGGTATAGGAAGCGTCTTGGAAAAAAGTAAAAGTAAGTCTAGGTTTAAAAGACTTTAAGAAAAGACATTTCAAGTAGAAGGAATAGCATATGCAAAGTCAAAACTCATACTATATGCTAGGCATTACACTAACCACTGAAAATAAAACAATGAATAAGACACACTGTTTCTGCTCTTGTGAAGCTTGTCTCTCGGAGCGGAGGAAAGATGTAAGCAAATTCCTATGAAATGAGGCATGGCAGCAAAGACCCCATCATTGTCAGTAAACACCAGATGATACTGCCTAGTATTGGGTGTTTAAAAAGTCTTCAGTGAGGAAGTGATATATAAGTGATATATAGGCTGAGATTGGATGGGAGAAAATGTAAGAAATCATGTACAGAAAGAACACGAAAAACAGCCAAGAACATGACATTTCCGAGAAGCTAATAAAAATCCAGTACGGACTGAATGGAAAGGAGTGAAGGACAGAGAGGAGTAAATGAAATTTGGAGAGGTTGGAGCCCTGATTGTGAAGGCCTTTGTAGGTCAAATTAAAGATTTTGGAAGTCACGTAATGGAATGCAATGCTTACTGGGAATTTTTTTAAAGACATCACTGACTGTAATATGGAGAGACTGATCAGAAGGGGAAAAGGTGTGGGCAAAGAGAAATCACTGAGGAAAATAAGGCAGTCATCCAGCAAAGATAAGGTAGTCACTTACACTGGTGGCAGCAGCAGGATGGTAAAAACTAAGCTGAAATAAGATATTTAGCATGTGACATCATTATAATGATAATTGTTAGATGTGGGGGACAGTGAGGCAGAGAAAAGAGTTCAGGAGAATTCCTAGGTTTTGGCTTGACTAAGTGGATGTGATGGCCATCTAAATGTGATAGGAAGAATGGGAAGGAGAAGCAATGGGAGGGAGTGGGGATTAGCATGAAGAGTTTTATTAATAATTTTGGAAATGTGTTTTTGAGGTATCTGTGAGATAGGCAAGTGAAAAGACTAAGTAAGTACTTTATTCTTTTTTTTTTTTTTTTTGTAGACAAAGTCTCGCTCTGTCGCCCAAGCTGGAGTGCAGTGACACCATCTCAGCTCACTGTAACCTTCTCCTCCTAGGTTCAAGCGATTCTTGAGGACGTACTTGATTCTTAGGGTTGCTGCTTTGATGAACCACCTAGATTTCCTTCAGAAACACAGACTTCCAGCTACTGGAAAAGCATTGTTTTTTATATATAAGTGGGCTATATATTACATAGCATACTGTATATATTGTTGTAGGACTTACATTTTCACCCAAAATAAAGTAAGCTACTATCATGTCAGCCTATATAGGTTGGCTTTATTCTCTATAATAACTGAATAGCATTTTATAAGCCAGGGGTAACATAATTTATTTAATTATTCTTTCATTAATGGACTTTTCAATTGTTTTATCTTCCTTATATTCTTTCTTTTACTTTTCCTTTTTCTGTCCTTCCTTTCCTTCATTTCTTCCTTCATAGGTTATAGGTGGGAGTCAAATAATAAAATGTAAAACTGAAATAGAGTAGTAGAATTCTAAACGCATTTAAAAGAATCAATATAAACACCAAGAAAGATCTTAACATTGAATAAACTTAGAAGATGGAGGAGTTGGAAAGAAGGAGAGGAAAGAAGTTGTAAGCCAATTTTATATTTTTTAATGATAACAACAAACAGACATGGCCCTAAATCTGTGGAAGTAGGATATTATTTTAAAATCATAACATAAGTAAACTACCTAAAAATACCCATTTTCCTAAATAGCAAAATAAATGTAAAAATTACTGTAACAGCATCAATAGCAGCAATATAATGAACAATGAAAACAGACCATGTAGTGAAAAGTTTTAAAAAGCTGTATCTGCACACACTATAGATATAAAAAACCTATAAAATTCTTATAATGAACTTAAATCTTCTATTAGAAAAGTGTTTTCTTATTGGTTCCAAAGCAAAACCCAGCTCAGTGTTGTCTGCAAAAGGCACAACTAAAACTAACTTCTTCAAAACAGTTAAAAAGAAAAGAAGGGGTACAAAAAAGTACATTGAGTAAGGATCAAAGGACAGAATCAGCAAAGTGAGAAAGCCACCCGCGAAAGAGGAGAAAATATTTAAAAGTCATATATTTCATCAGTGATTTTTATCCAGAATATATAAAAAACTCTCACAACTCAAAATAAGAAGGCAAATAACAGAATATAAAAATGAGTGAGGGGCCGGGCACAGTGGCTCACACCTGTAATCCCAGCACTTTGAGAGGCCGAGATGGGTGGATCACCTGAGGTCAGGTTATTGCAGGAATCTGCTTTCATCTGCTGTGAGATTTACCACAAAGTTTTAAAAAATACTTTGCTTGGCTGGGCGTGGTGGCTCACACCCATAATCCCAGCACATTGGGAGGCCGAGGATCATCTGAGGTCAGGAGTTTGAGACCAGCCTGACCAACGTGGCAAAACCTCGTCTCTACTAAAAATACAAAAATTAGCTGGGCGTGGTGGCACATGCCTGTAATTCCAGCTGCTTGGGAGGCTGAGGCAGTGGAATGGCTTGAATCCCGGAGGCGGGGTTGTAGTGAGCTGAGATGGCGTCATTGCACTCCAGCCTGGGAAACAAGAGTGAAACTCCATCTCAAAAAAAAGAAAAAAAGAAAAAAAAAATGAGTGAAGAATATAAATAGGTATTTCTTCAGCCAAGATATACAAATAGCCAATAAACACATGAAAAGATGTCCAACACTAATCATTAGGGAAATGTATATCAAAACCACAGTAAGGCATCAACTTGAGGTAATCCTGTTAAATTATATAAGCCAGTTACATTAAGAAAATATTATTATATTATATAATATTGTATTAAAAGTATTATTTTACTCATATGAGATACCTAGCATTGACAATTTATATGGACAGAAAGTAGAATGGTGGTTGCCAGGAGTTGGAAGGAGAGGGAAATGATAAGTTGTTTAGTGGGTTCAGAGCTTTAGTCTTACAAGAGGAGAATAATTTTGGAGATGGATGCTGGTTATGGTTGTACAATAACGCAAATGTAGTTAATGCCACTAAACTACACACTTAAAAATGGTTAGGATGGTAAATTTTAATTTACATGTACTGTAACATAACTGTACTTTTTAAAAAAGTACATTATTTAAAAGTACAACCAATTTAAACAACAACAAAAAATAAAGGATACTAGGCTTGATAAAGTGAAAATCCTGCCATAAACAATAAATTAATCAAAGAAGGACCTTTTATAAAACCTTAATTGCAAAAGGAGATACAATTCAGTTATAAGTATCTATAATAAATTAATGTAATGGTAAATTTCATAAAGCAGAAACTATACAAGACAGGAAATAGGAAGAAAATTTAATAAAATTTATTATCTAAAACATTTCAAGTGAACAAAATATTAGTCAAAGATATAGAAGATTCGAACAATCAATACTTTATATCTTATGGATCTATATCAACACTGTTCCCTAATAATAAAGAATATGCTTATTTTTAGGCACACATTAAACAGTTGTAAAAATTTGCCATATATGTTAGGTCATAAAGAAAATCTACTTAAATTCCATATAAATTAATATAGGTCACATTTTCTGATCATAGTACAACACATTTAAATCTTAAGCACAACAGAAAGGCTATTTTCCCTGGAAATGTACAAACTTTCTATTAAGCAACTCTGGGGTCAAAAAAGAAATATAAACTAAAATGACAGAATTTCTAGGAAACAATAATGAAAACATTGCATATCAGAATTTATAGGATATAACTGAAGCAGTATTCAGAGTAAACTATTAGCTTAAAATATATCAATCAATACAAAAATGAGAATAAATAATTCTAAACAAATAAATCTGAAAACTATAGAAAGAACAATAAAGAAAGCCAAGGAGAAAAAGGAAGAAGAAAATACAACTAAATATAAACCTTAAGGAACTAGGAAACACAAAAGTAGTATATAAAAGTCTGAATTTTTAAAAAAGATAAAATAGAAAGGTACAGATGAAACAAATATAAATAACAAGAAATAATATGGGGTAAATAACTTCTCAACTGACTGAAAATTGCCTTCTACACTTATTTATTTATTTTAATCTGAAATACATGTAAGTTTGGGAACATGTATTGGGAACACATGATGTTTCAGTCTTTATCTTACTAGTGGCAGTGAATATTCACTATTCCCTCCTTCTTGGAAAACTGCTTTTATCATTCCACTTTCTCCTGATTATGCTTCTATGTTTCTGATTACTATTCTTGATCCTGTGCATGGTCTTTTTACTCTCATTTCTGCCCATTAAATAAAGTTTGCACTATTTAGGGTTTCATCATCTGCTTTTTGCCTTTCTCAATCCACATCTTTTCCCAAACTTCTTCTCACAGGTTCAGACTCATATGTAACCTCATGAAAGTGAAGTAATAAACATTGAATTTATGTTACCACTCCCCTGCCTCCCCCGCCTCTCTCTCTGTCTCTCTCTCTCCCTCCTCTTGCTATGGATAAAATCATTCATCTAATGATGAATGTTATAAGCCTGGCTTTTGTCCTGATTCCTTTCTCCACTTTGTTCCCATACCACTTTTATTCAGTCACTAAATCCTGCTAATTTTACCTGTGAGATAATTCTTGAATTTACAGTTTCTTTCATTTTTACTACCATGGCTGTGGTTTAGGTTCTAATAGTCTTACTCTTGGACTAATGAAATAGCCTACTCCTAATTTATCTGTCTGCCTTCTTGCTTCTTCTCTGAATCATGTTTCACATTACTTTCAGACTAACCTACTAAATGCAAACTTTCTTCATCTCTAGTCTACCTAAAAGCCTGCAAAGTCTCTGCATTCCCTTTAGGACAAGCCTAGACTTTTTATTCTAGCACGCAGGTCTTCTGTAAATTGTCTCTTTTCTATCACGTTGCTGTTATTACAGTGTGCTCTTTATCCTCAACAATATACGTTTACTTAATATTTCTTTTCATACAAAATGTGTTTTTTCATCTCTGCATATTGGTAGTTTGATTTCCTCTGCCAAGAATGTTATACTTATTCCCAACAACTCTCACTCAGCTACTGAGAGTCAGATCACAGTCATCTCCTTAAGAAAGCCATTCCTGACTCTCCTTCCCCCAGACTGGGTGATATGCTCATCGACCCTCCTTGAACACATTTATATTGTGGCATTTCTCATTATATATATTATATATGCAGTTGTGCATATAACATGTATGCACATATATTAATATATATTTATTCTATGTATGTATAATACACACACATATATAGTTGTTTGAACAAAATCTTTTTTTTGTTTTTAACTTGAGTTAATTTTCAAAAATGTTATTATGGTAAGAAAACTTATATGACAGATACCCTCTAAAAATTTTTTTAAGTGCACAATATAGTATTTTTGACTATAGGTACAATGTTGTACAGCAGATCTCTAGATCTTATTAATTTAGTTTATCTCAAACTTTTTGCCTATTGACTAGTAACTCCTCATTTTCCCCTCCACCTCCCCCAGTAACCACCATTCTACTTATTGATTCTGTGATTTTGACTGTTTTAGTTACCTCATATAAGTGGAATCATGCAGTATTTTTCTCTCTGTGTCTCACAGTGTATTGAAAAGTTCTGCTTATAACTGTTTATCTCCACAAGCACCTTAGTGCCTTGAAAGAGGAAAGTGTGTTTTACGTTTTCATCCTATAAAGCTGATGCAGTCCATTGCATATAGTAGTTACATTGTTTCCTGAATAAAACTGAAAATTGTCACAACGGGCTTAAAATTTCTATTTTAAAGTATTTCTATTTAAAACTTTTAATGTAATTATAACACTAATTACATAGTCACTAAACATTTTCTCTATTAACTAGATACCTAACATTTTCCTTTCTCTGTTGCCTTCTTACTCTGCTTTTTGCTTTTTTTTTTTTTTTTTTTTTTGACAGTCTTGCTGTGTCACTCAGACTGGAGTGCAGTGGTGCCATCACAACTCACTGCAGGCTCTACCTCCTGAGCTTAAGTAATACTCCCACTTCAGCCTCCTGAGTAGCTGGGACCACACATGTGTGCCACCACCCCCGGTTAATTTTTGCTTTTTGTAAAGATGGGGGTTTAGCCACATTGCCCAAGCTGGTCTGGAATATCTGAGCTCAAGCAATCTGTCTGCCTTAGACTCTCAAAGTGCTGGGATTACAAGCGTAAGTCACCATGTTGGCCATTTTTTCTTTTTTATTTACCCATATTTAAGGAAAGAAAACAAGGAATATATACATAATAATTCTTTACAATACTGATATTAAGCATTACTCCCAATAGCCAAGATGTAGAAACAACCTAAGGGTCTGTCCATAAATGAAAAAAGAAAATGTGGCCAGGCTGGTGGCCCACACCTGTAATCCCAGCACTTTGGGAATCCGAGGGAGGAGGGTTGCTTGAAGCCAGGGGTTCGAGGCTAGCTTGGGCAACATACTGAGACCTCATCTCCACAAAAAATTTAAAAAAGTAGCCGGGCATGCTGGTGCTCATCTGTAGTCCCAGCTACTCAGGAGACTGAGGAGGGAGGGTCGGTTGAGTCTGGGAGTTCAAGGCTGTAGTAAGCTAAGATCATACCCATACCACTGCACTGCAACAGAGTGAAACCCAGTCTCAATAAAATAAAATAAAATAAAATAAAGTAAAAATAAAAATAAAAATAAAATAAAAAAGAAAGAAAAAAGAGAAAGAAGAAGGTAACATATACCTACAGTTAAATATTATTCAGCCTTAAAAAAGAAGGAAATCCTGTTGGTTGCAACATGATGATTTGATGATTCTAGAGGATATTATGTTAAGTGAAATAAGCAGAAAAAATGTGAAAAAAAAACCCAGAAAGACAAATACTGTATGATGTCACTTATATGTGGAATTTTAAAAAAAATGAACTCACAGAAACCAAGAATTGAAGAGTAGTTACCAGGAGCCAGAAGCTGGGAGAAAAGGGAAGCTGTTGGTCAAAGTGTACAAACTTACAGTTATAAGATGACTAAATTTGGAGACCTTTTGTACAGCATGATGACTACAGTTAATAATAATGTATTGCATACCTGATATTTACCAAGAGAGTAGATTCTAAATATTCTCACCACAAATGGAAGGTAAGTATGCGAGGTAACAGGTATGTTAGCTTGATTGTGGTAGTCATTTCACTATGTGCACATCGATCAAAACATCACGTTGTACACCTTATTTAATTTTATTTGTCAGTTATGTATCTGTAAAGCTGAAGAAAAGAATAGTACTTGTTTGCATATACTGAATAATCAGGCCTGTTAATAATTTAATATTATTTGAGCTAGTAGTTGTGGTTGCCTCAATATATATTGTGCACAGTAAACTTGTAGCACCAGAGTTGTCAGAGTAAACATCAGCACCTTGAGAGGATATAAAAAAATTGATTTGTGTCTGGGCACAGTAACTTACGCCTGTAATCCCAACACTTTGGGAGGCCAAGGTGGGCTGATCACTTGAGGAGTTCCAGACCAGCCTGGCCAACCTAGCAAAACCCTATCTCTAATAAAAATACAAAAAATTAGCCAGGCGCAGTGGTGTGTGCCTATAATTCCAGCTACTCAGGAGACTGAGGCATGAGAATCGCTTGAGGTGGAGGTTGCAGTGAGCAGAGATGGCGCCACTGTACTTTAGCCTGGGTGACAGAGGGAGACTCCATCTCAAAAATGCATTTTCTTTTTGGAAAATGAACACTGTCAACTTCATGTGAGGTTATATACTAAATCACTCTTCGCTTCAATAAAAATAAGTAAATGCTGCTGAGATAGGAGATTTATTTAACATTTGATCAAAATCTTTCATTAGAAGTGTTTCTGTACTCCAAACTTACTTCTTTACAAATTCCCCCTTCTGTGATTGAATGTATATACTCTTAATTTTCCTAAAAATTCATATTTAAAAAAATCAAATCTAAACGTTTTCCCATTTTTCCATATAGTATTAGAAGTAATTTTGTTCAAAGTACTGTTGAAATCCAGAGCATGTGATCCACGACATGCTTGAGATTCAACCACCTGCAAACTTAATAAAAAGAAAAGGAGTTCAAAATAATTTAGTCAAACATCTATTTAGACAACAATTTTCCCTCCACTACTTTCTACTTCTCTTTAACCTATATTTGTTATTAATCTATTATTAGCTTTTGTCTATATAAAAATGTGCATTTGAAAGATGAGCCTTAAGTTTTATTAATGCAATTTTAGTGTACTGTGAGTAGTACTTGTTTTATTACATATTCAGAGCTCTATTTTAGTAAAAAAATTTAACAGATTTCTAATCACAATTTAAACTTTTAACTACATTCATTTATAAACATATATTTGCTTATATTTCTGATTACATTATTTTAGTTATAGAAACAAAAAAGAGCCCAAATAGCCAAAGCAATGCTGAGCAAAAACAACAACAACAAACAGAAAACAAACAAAATACAAAACAAAAGGCATCACATTACCTGACTTCAAACTATACTGTAAGGCTATATTAATCAAAACTGCATGTCACTGGTACAAAAACAGACATATAGACCGATGCAACAGAAGGATTCCAGAAATGAAGCTGAAGCTGTACACCTACAAACCACTTGATCTTTGAAAAAGTTGACAAAAATAAGCAATGGGGAAAGGATGCCCTATTCAATAAATGGTGCTGTGATACCTGGCTAGCCATATGCAGAAGAATGAAACTAGACCCCTAATCTTTTCCTATATACAAAAATTAACTCAAGATGGAATAAAGATTTAAATGTAAGACTGCAAACTACAAAATCCTTAGAAGAAAACCTAGGAAATACTATTCTGGACATCATCCTTGGCAAATAATTTATGACTAAGTCCTCAAAAGCAACTGCAACAATACCAAAAATGGACAAGTGGCACCTAGTTAAACTGAAAAGCTTCTTCACAGCAAAACAAGAACAGCAACAACAAGAAAAACATCAACAGAGTAAACAGACAACCTACAGAATGGAAGAAAATATTCACAAGCTATGCATCTGCCAAAGGTTTACAATCAGAATCTATAAGAAACTTAAGTCAACAAAGTAAGCCCATTATAAAATGGGCAAAGGACGTGAACAAATAGTTCTCAAAAGAAAATACACAATCAGCCATAAACATGAAAAAACTCCCAGCATTATTAATCATCAGAGAAATGCAAATCAAAATCACAATGAGATGCCATTTCACACGAGTAAGAATGCTTATTATTAAAAAGTAAAATAATAACAGATGCTGACGAGTCTGTGGAGAAAAGGGAACACTTATATACTGTTGGTGGGACTGTAAATTACTTCAGCCACTGTGGAAAGCAGTTTAGTGATTTCTCAAAGAAGTTAAAATAGAACTACCATTCGACCCAGCAATCTCATTACTGGGTATATACTTGAAGGAATATAAATCATCCTACTGTAAAGACCAATGCATCTATATGTTCATCAAAGCACTATTCACAATAGCAAAGACATGGAATCAATGTAGGTGCCCATCCATGGTGGATTGGATAAAGAAAATGTGGTACATACGTACCATGGAATACTATGCAGCCACAAAAAGAACAAAAGTTGTATCCTTTGCAGCAACATGGATGCAACTGGAAGCCATTATCCTAAGTGAATTAACACAGAAACAGAAAACCAAATACTACATGTTCTTACTTATAAGTGGGAGCTAAACATCGAGTACTCATGGACACACAGATAGCAACAATAAACACTGCAGACTACTAGAGAAGGGAGAAAGGGAAGAGGGAAAGGGCTGAAAAACTACCTATTAGTTTCTATGTTCACTACCTGGATGATGGAATCATTTATACACCAAACCTCAGCATCACGCAATATGCCCATGTAACAAATCTAAAATAAAAGTTGAAATAAAAAAAAAAAAAGAAATCATGAAGGTCCTTACTCTGTCAGATTCTTAGTTTTCAAGGTACACAAACACACCAAATGAAAGTAAAGAGTCTGGGGTAGTAAGATACAGTAATGGGCGTGCTCAGTTAATACCCCCAGGACAGTTATGTGACATGTTCAGTACTTTCAGTACTTTTGCCAAGGGGGTAGGGCCTTACTCACAACAAAGTGGTGGAGTACTAAGCAGACAAAAATAAGATAGAGTAGGATTGTTTAGCAGTGCTGAGTCATGAATTTTTAGAGATACTAATCCGCTTTTTTTTTTTTTTTTTGCCTTTCTCTACAACACTTGGCTGCTTATGTACACAAATGGAGAATATGGATGTATAAGTTTATTCAGTCATGGGTATTTGCTAGACTGTACAATCAAAAGGAAAGTGGAACAAGAGATTTAAGGCTGTTTGTAAAAGAGTTATTGGAATGTGAGCTATTTAATTTGAAGAGAGACATGAAGAAAGAATAAATACTGGAGGCTACTAAAGGATGTGAGAAAGTAGGTGCATTAGGTTGAAAGTATAGATGTGGTTAAAACAGTCCATGGAAGTGTGAGTAAGCTAGTCAGAAGAAATAAATATGGTAATTAATGAGTAGAATATATGAATTTGTGACTTTGGAAATTGAGGAGTTTCAGATGATGGGAAGGAGTGTACTTTGGCAATAGGAGCATAAAGTTGAGAATAAATATGGCAATTAATGAGTAGAATATATGAATTTGTGACTGGAAATTGAGGAGTTTCAGATGATGGGAAGGAGTGTACTTTGGCAATAGGAGCATAAAGTTGAGAAAAGTGGCAACAGAGATGAGGCAATAAAGGATTGAGAAGCAAATTTGTTGAGTGGTACAGCAAAGTAGGTGTTAATGCTAACAGACATGAAAGGATTTGGAGTAAGGAAGAAAACTGAGCCAGGAGGTACTAGCAATTAGTGACTGAGGGGGAAAGTTCAGAAAGCTTAGAGATGACACCTGTATTAGTCTTTTATCATACTGCTATAAGGAAATACTGGAGACTGAGTAATTTTTACAGGAAAAAGGTTTAACTGATTCACAATTCTGCATGGGTGGGGAGGCCTCAGGAAGCTTAGTCATGGCAGAAGGCAAAGGGAAAACAAGGACCTTTCATATAGCAACAGGAGAGAGAGAGGGAGAGGGAGAGAAGGAGAGAGACAGAGGGGGGAAGAGAGAGGAAGAGAGAGAGAGAGAGAATAAGGAAGTACCACACTTTAAAACCATTAGCTCTCATGAGAACTCACTTACTATCTTGAGTGGGAAACTGACCACATGGTCCAATCACCTCTCACCAGGTCCCTCTCTTGACATGTAGGGAATACAATCTGAGATGAGATTTGAGTGGGGACACGGAGTCAAACAATATCATTCCACCCCGGTCTATTCCAAATCTCATGTCCTTTTCACATGTCAAAACCAATCATGCCTTGCCAACAGTCCCCCTAAGTCTTAACTCATTCCAGCATTAACTCAAAATCCAATTCCAAAGTCTCATCTGACAAAGCAAGTCCCTTCTGACTATGAGCTGGTAAAACCAAACAAGTTAGTTACTTCCAAGATACAATGGAGTTACAGACATTTGGTAAATGTTCCCATTCCAAATGGGAGCACTTGGCCAAAACAAAGGGGCTACAGGCCCCATGCAATCTGAAACCTGACAGGGCACTTATTAAATCTTAAAGCTCCAAAATAATCTCCTTTAATTCCATGTCTCACATCCAGAACACAATGATGCAAGAGGTGGGCTCCCAAGACCTTGGGCTGCTCTATCCCTGTGGCTTTACAGGGTGCAGTCCCCTGCAGTTGATTTCACAGGCTGGTGTTGAGTGCCTGAGACTTTTCTGGTGCACAATGCAATGCATTCTGGAGTCTGGAGTGTGGTGATCCTATTCTCACAGCTCCACTGGGCAGTGTCCCAGTGGGGACTCTGTGTGGAAGCTCCAACCCCATGTTTCCCTTCTGCATTTCCCTAGTAGAGGTTCTCCATGAGGGCTCTGCCCCTGCACCAGATTTCTGGCTGGACATCAAGGCATTTCCATACATCCTCTGAAATTTAGGCAAAGGCTCTCAAAGTTCAACTGTTGTCTTCTGCACACCTGCAGCCCCAACACCACATGGAAGCCACCAAGTCTGGGAATTGCATCCTTTGAAGAAACAGCCCAAGATGTACATTAATCCCTTTTAGCCACTGCTGGAGCTGGAGTGACTGGGACACAAGGCACCATGTCCCAAGGCTGCACAGAGTAGCAGAGCCCTGGGCCCAGCCCACAAAACCATTTTTTCCTCCTAGGCTTCTAGGCCTGTGATGGGAGGGGCTGCCAAGAAGATCTCTGAAATGCTCTGGAGACATTTTCTCCCTTGTCTTGGTTATTAACATTTGACTCCTTGTTTTGCAAATTTCTGCAGCAGGCTTGAATTTCTCCCCAGAAAATGGATTTTCTTTCCTATTGCATGGTCAGGCTGCAAATTTTCCAAACTTTTATGGTCTGTTTCCTTTTTAAAAATAAGTCCCAATTTCAAATAATCTCTTTGTGAACACATACGACTGTGTGCTTTCAGAAAAAGCCAGGTTATATCGTGAATGCTTTGCTTCTTAGAAATTTCTTCCCCCAGATACTCTAAGTCATCTCTCTCAAGTTTGAAGTTCCACAGGTCTCTAGGGCAAGGGCAAAATGCTGCCAGTTTCTTTGCTAAAGCATAGCAAGAGTGACCTTTGTCCCAATTCCCAGTAAGTTCCTCATCTACATCTGAGACCACCTTCATTGTCCATATCACTATCAGCATTTTGATCAAAACCATTCAACCAGTCCCTAGGAAGTTCCAAATTTTCCACACCTTTCTTTTTTCTTCTGAGCCTTCCCAACTGCTCCAACCTCTGCCCGTTACCCAGTTCCAAGGTTGCTTCTGAATTTTTAGGTATCTCTATTGCATTGTCCCACTCCCAGTACCAATTTTCTGCATTAGTTTGTTTTCACACAGCTATAAAGAACTGCTGGAGACTGAGATTTATAAAGAAAAGAGGTTTAATTGACTCACAGTTGTGCATGGCTGGAGAGGCCTCAGGATATGTACAATCATGGCAGAAGGTGAAGGGGAAGCAAGGATCTTTTTCACATGGTGGCAGGAGAGAGAGAGAGAGAGAGGAAATGTCACACTTTAAAACCATCAGCTCTCATGAGAACTCAGTATCACAAGAACAGCATGGGTTAAACTGTCCCCATGATGCAATCAACTTCCACTAGGCCCCTCCTTTGACATGTGGGGATTACAATTCAAGATGAGATTTGGATGGGGACACAGAGGCAAACCATAACAGCAGCAAACATTTTGGCAAGTGGTAACGTTGAAAAGAATGAGCTTTCAAGAAGGGGATTTTTAAAGGAAAGAAAGAAACAGAATAATAATTTGAGAGAAAATATGAAGATCAGTAAGGACATTGATTCCATGTCCCAAGAAGAGTGGGTGCATGTTAACAGACAATCTCAGTTTGAGAGGAATACAAAGAAAGCAGTGTCCACAAAGGAGAGAGCAAAGTTTGCCTTATGTGAAGGAGTTTGTAATTTCTTGAGAAGAGGATAAAGATATAAGAAAGTTTATTGCTCAATGATCATAGGTTCCAGAGATTTAGAGAGAGAAGGAAGAATCTCATAGAGAAATAAGATAAAGCATTGCTGGGCACAGCAGCTCACACCTGTAATCCCAGCACTTTGGGAGGCTGAGTTGGGCAGGTCACTTGATCCTAGGAGTTTGAGACCAGCCTGGGCAACACAGTGAGACCCCATCTCCACAAAAAGTACAAAAATTAGCTGGGTATGGTGACTTGCAGCTGAAGTCCTAGCTACTTTGGAGGCGGAGGTGAGAAGATCACCTGAACCTGGGAGGTTGAGGCTGCAGTGAGCCATGATCACACCACTGCTTTCTGGTCTGGGTAACAGATTGAGACTTTGCCTCAGAGTAATAATAATGGTAATAGAAAATAAAATAAAACAGTATTGGATGAGAGCTTGGAAATGTATGATCTAGTACATCTTGGACTTCCTTTATTGACTGAAATCAACAGGGAAATGTTACACAAATGATGTTGGTCTAATAATGTCAAGTGTTAGAGTTGAACCTTGGGTCTGGCAATGTAGCCCTCCAGGCTCAAGGGTGGTGGCAGGAGTATAGGTGACTGAATGCAATGTTGTGCTATCTATTGGATAATAGTTGTCGTAGGAGCTCCAAACAACTGCTCTGCCATGCTTCAGATTTAAGGCAAATAAATAGTAGACTATGTAGGAGTATAGTAGAACTCTGCTTATCAGAAACCCCAGGACTTGAAGGGGGAAGGGTGAAGACTGACTTGATGAAGGGATTGGCTAGATTGGGTGGTGGATATCACTAGTTTGGTGAGGGTGGCATGAGAATGAAATAGTAAAGTTTGTTTATAAAGAAGAAAAATGTTATACATTGTGTTAAAATAATTTTCACTTAGACAGGTAATTAGTAATTAAACCATTTTTCAGACTTGATTCAGTCATCATGTATGACTTTTTCATATTATATGTCTAGTAGATAATGGATCTATGAATATTGTTTCAGGGCCTCATGTAGGATGTCTACAATATAAACCTAGCATGCTTTCTTTGATGTATTTGCAATTCGGTTGAAATGATAAATGTAGACATAATTCAATAAATGTTAATTCCCGTAAGATTCAACTGGGAATAAATGCGACCAGAATCCAATCATTTTTTACTTTCTAATGACAAAAGAACATTAGTAAATGCTGAATGTCCAATTTTATAATTATGCCTTTAGTGCTAGAACTGCTAATTTAACAGTTATAATCTGAAAGTCCTTTTGGTACTCAAGTACTCTGTGGTCATATTCTTATTTTTTTAAGAAATAAGTCTGCTAGATATCATAACGCCTGAAATTTACATTTAGAATGGTGACATATTCTATTATTCTTAAATTGCTTTAAAGTTCAGTTCAATTCTAGCTTAGTTAGGACATGAAGAAGATAGTAAATCAAATAAATACTATTCTTATGATAATTTTCAAAGCTTCCCAGTTCTAGTTTGAAATTAGTAGAGGCCCACTGCTTTGAAGAAATCAGCACGGCAGAAACTCTCTTTTTTGAGAACAGAAGGTAATTATTTGGCCTGAACTCATAATTCCTAACTTTTACACTGTAGTTTTAGGAAGACCTGATTGCAAAGCAATGACATATAATTGCATATCATGTCTCCCCTTGGATGACACTGCAGGAAGAAAGTCAGTAGGCCCTGTCTTCCCTCTTTCTTGTTTTTTTCCTTGCAACCACCCCCCACCAGTTCAGTAAGTACATCTTAATTTATTCTACATATTGCCTTCATCTTTGTTTATAGTAAAGGTAAATGAATCGGGACCCAGTGAGATTCCAGATGGGCGAGATTCACAGGCTCTGTTGAATCATCTCTAGGATACCATGACTTCCATTTTCTTGGAAGAAGTAAAACCTTGAGAGACACATAACAATAATAATTTGAATGGTAGAAATACTATGCACAGAGGATTACAATAAAGAGAGAATTTGTAGGCCAGAATAACAACAAAAAAGAACCCATTCCATTAAGGAGCCAACTTAAAGCATCACAAGGAAAATTAAAACCTGGTTCTTCTTTAAAGACTTGTTGCAGCCAGGAAATAATTCAGGATTTAGCCCAAATTGTAGACAGATAATAAAAATTCAGCAACAGTGGTCAGGGCTAGAATCTAAATTTTTCTCTCTCTAGTTTTGCCATTTCTACCAATAATAAATGAAAGCAGGCCAATTTATTTGCAAAATAAATTTTGGTCTCATTATATTTGCCTTGGTCATTTGCATGAAGTACAGCAAGAATAGTGATCAGTCATTTAGAAGTCTTTTAAGTTGGTTTGGCTGGAACATTTATAAGGAGTTTTAGATTTAACTTTTTTTTTTTTTTTTTTTTTTTGGTGAGGGAGTCTCGCTCTGTAGTCCGGACCAGCAGGATTTCTGCTCACTGCAAGCTCCGCCTCCTGGGTTCACGTCATTCTCCTGCCTCAACGTCCCTAGTAGCTGGGACTACAGGAGCCCACTACCACGCCCAATTAATTTTTTTGTATTTTTAGTAGAGACGGGGTTTCACTGTGTTAGCCAGGTTAGTCTTGATCGCCTTGACCTTGTGATCCGCCCGTCTCGGCCTTCCAAAGTGCTGGGATTACAGTGTGAGCCACCGCGCCCAGCCTAGATTTGACTTTTTAAAAGCCTCAAGGCGAGAAACCAAGCCAAGGACTTGCCATTAGACTGTGCTTCTTATACATGTACAAATTCCATGCCTCTTGAGGTCCCAAAATATCTTGAGGCTCCTGGGCCTTTTTGAAAGTGACATTCTTTTTACTTACTACAAGTCAGAAACTTTGCACGGGAATCATTTAGACAAGGTACCAGGCCAGCCTTTCCAAGGGGCTTTTTATTGGCTCTATAAAGTTGGCCTCAATTCCTCAGTCTGGTCATATCTGAAAACATGCCATTTCAGTCAAAGTCTTGGTAAAATAACTAGTGTCTCCAGTTTTATCCTGTTACAAAATAAAACAGATTCTTACTGAACTTATGCAAATAATTATATTTCTCTAAAAGAAGAATACTCATGAATAGTTTCCAAGTTTTGGAGATCTTGGATAGAAAGAAGGTAAATTTTGCTCACAAAAATATACTGTACTCAATCTTGGTAAGCTATAAATATCTCAAAATAAAAAGGTTTTCTTGAGGCTTTTTCAAACAGAGTAGCAGCTTCCAAACAGGATGTCATTTGTTCACCTTTAAATTGTCATCCATAAGTCAAATCGGAATTGAAAAAGTCAGTCCAAGGCAGAAAAAGTCAGGCCAAGGAGAAAAAGTAGCTTCCTGATTCTTAGAATCTCCTCCTTGTGCTCCCCAAGTAGCAAGGTCCTGTACAAATTATTTCCATTTTATTGTGGAAGTCTTTTGTGCACTGCTATTTCCATTTGCAGAAGGGTACTTTCCCATAGCAATGCAGTAAATGCCCCGAAAGCGGGAAGTTCTCTCCTCTAATGCGCTAGTAGTCGCTGTTGGGAGGTACTCACAGGCTTTTGCCATCAGTCCCAGCGAACATTCCACAAAGGGCTCTGAAGTGGAGGATTCCTCCCTACCAGCACTCTCAGCTTTCTCCCTAAACTCTAGGCTTGGACAATCTTACTAGCTCCCACGTCCTGTTTTACAGTCCTAGGCAGGGGAAACATTCCTCAGTCAGACACAACATCCATTTCCACGAAACATTTAGGTAAAGGATACACAACTACTTTACATAAAACCTGCTTAAACATTTCAGCTTTCATTTTATAATCCTATCAGCCTTTGCATTTTATGTTTTGGTTCCAGGAATTCATTTTTTCCACCGCATACCATTTTACTATCTAGTAAAAAAGGATTTAGATTTCCAGTAGGGGGACGAGCCAAGTGGCGGTTGGGGTGGAGGCTTTGTCAGTCTTTTCTTGATTAACCCACCCAAGTAATCTCTTTGAAGCCCTTCTTATTACACTGGAGGGAATGGGGAATGAAGCTCTACCCATCTCCCCCAAGAAAAGTGGTTGTGGTACTCACAACGTCGGACAAATATCTGTAAGGAAATGTTTTCTGTAATTTCTAATTTCAGTCCTTTTGCTTGTCTGGCTTCCTTTATACTTTGGAGGGGAGTAGTAAGGTAAGTGAAGCAAACACTATCAACGAGCCCTATATTGTTGTTCAAACACCTTGCTTTAGAATGTTTCACAGAATAGCTTGAGAAACTTAGAAAAAATCTCAGGAACTGAGAGGGAGTGTTCAAGTTTAAAATACTGTTACAGGAACAGTGTGGTGCACTTGCCTGTAATCCGAACACTTTGGGAGACTGAGGTGGGAGGATGGCTTGAGGCCAGGACTTTGAGACCACCCTGGGTAGCATAGTAAGGCCTCATCACTACAAAAATAAAAATAAAGATAAAATAAAATAAAGTTACAATTGTACTCAGAATAAAACACACACCCACACATATATATATATTTTAAGTTTTAGGTAATATTTATATTCCAGATTTCCCCTCAGAATCGAAAACCGTTACCTGCCTTCTTCCTAGACATGAAGCCAGCTGTTTCAATAGATAGCAAATGTGAGTAACAAATTCTTATTTTTTTAATTCAACCCCAGATAATTTTTTCTACATTCTGCTACTAAGCCTAAATTTTAAAACCATTTTTAGTTTTTAAATTTCCAGTGTATCCTTCTCATGAATTGTAAACATTTACTGCTATTTTCTGTAACGTCTTTATTGAGACATAATTTACATACCATACAATTCACCCACTTAATGGGTATAATTTAATTTTTAAAAATATAATCACAGAGTTTTACAACAATTACCACAATCAACTTTAGAATATTTATCGCCTCAAAAAGAAACCCTGTACACTTTGGCTATCAACTTCTAATCTCTCTCCTTCAGCTCCAACCCTAACCAACCACAGATCCACCTTCTATCTCTATATGTTTGCCTAGTCTGGACATGCCATAAAAAATTGAATCATAATATGTGGTTATTTGTGACTGGCTTCTTACACTTAGCAGAATATTTTCAAGGTTCATCCATGTTATAGCATCTATTATTACTTCATTCCCTTTTCATGCCCAAATAATATTCCATTGTTTAGATATGCCACATTTTGTTTACCCATTCATCAACTGATGAACGTTTAGATTGTTTCCTACTTCTGGCTAACACAAATAATGCTGCTATAAATATATGTGTATAAGTGTTTTTGTAGACTCATTTTTAAAAATTTATCTTAGGTATGTATTTAGGAGTAGACTGCTGAATTAATGACAATGTTATTGTTTAACTTTGTAAAAAACTGCAGCTTGTTTTCCAAATTGGCCAAACCAGTTCGTATCCCCACCAGAAGTGTATGTTGCTTCCGGTTTCCTTGACATCACTTGTTATTACCTGACTTCTTGCTTATACCTATCTTTGAGGGTGTGAAGTGTTATATCAGTGTGGTTTTGATTCATATTTACTTAATAATTAATGATGTTATACATCTTTTCATGTGCCTCTTGGCCATTTATATATCTTCTTTAGAGAAATGTCTATTTGAATCCTTTGCTTATTTTGAAATTGCCTTATTTCTCTTTTTTTGTGGTTGTAAAAGTTCCTTACATATATTCTCGATACAAGTACTTTATGAGATATACAATTTTGCAAATATTTTTTTCCCATTGTGTGAGTTCTATTTTCCTTTTTCAATAATATCCTTTGAAGCATGACATTTTACATTTTGAGAAAATGCAATTTCTGTACTTTGTATTTTCTTGTTTGTGGTTTTGGTGTGATATCTAAGAATCAATTGTCAAATCTGTGGTGATGAATATTTTAAGTCTTAATTTTTACCTGTTTTAGTAGTTATATTTTTAATAGATACTTTTAAAAATCTTTTTTTTTTTTGAGACAAAGTCTCACTGTGTTGCCCAGTCTGGAGTGCAGTGGCACCATCTTGGCTCACTGCAACCTCCATCCTCCAGGCTACCTAAAAAAACTTTCTGACCAAAAATATTTTCATTAAGAAATGCTGTGTCAAGTACAGGAATATCTAAAATATATTTCTAATACTTTCTGTTTAGTATTTTCCCAAACTATGGTACATCAAAAAATAATAAAGTTGTTGCATGAAATCAGCATCATGACTAACATGGTCTTTATACCCATCTTCTATTGCCTTGTTTGTTAGTGACAGTTTTGATTACTCTCTTCTGAATATAAAAGTAATATATGTTCAACATGAAAAATGTAAAATTTGGGAAAATGTGAAGAATTTGAAAATATTCTTTCTTTCTTTTCTTTCTTCCTTCCTTTTTTCTTCCTTTCCTCCTTTCTTTCTCTTTCTCTCCCCCTCCCCTCCTTCCTTCCTTCCTTCCTTCCTTCCTTCTTTCCTTCCTTCC
>NC_045434.1:53591308-53676537 GCF_002776525.5 Piliocolobus tephrosceles | reverse complement strand
TCCCTCCCTCCCTCCCTCCCTCCCTCCCTCCCTCCCTCCCTCCCTTCCTTCCTTCCTTCCTTCCTTCCTTTTTTCTTTTTTCTTTTTTCTCTCTCTCTCTTTCCCTTCCTTTCTTTCTTTCTCTGAGACAGAGTCTTGCTCTGTTACCCAGGATGGACTGCAGTGGCATGATCTTGGCACACTGCAACCTTCGCTTCCCAGGTTCTTCTGCCTCAGCCTCCCAAGTAGCTGGAATCACAGGTGTGCACTACCTTGTCTGGCTATTTTTTTTTTTTGTATTTTATTAGAGACAAAGTTTTGCCATGTTGGACAGGCTGTCTCGAACACCTGGCCTCAAGCAATTCACCTGCCTTGGCCTTCCAAAGTTCTAGGATTACAGGTGTGAGCCACTGTGCCCATCCTATTTTAATTTTTTAAGCCTAAACCATATAGAATTATTAAAGCCATCATTTTTATTTCTCTCGCTCTTTCTTCTACAACCATTTATACACATCTAGATAATTCTGTATATGCAATTTTGTAACCTAACAATTTTCACCTTTTTGTATGTGTATATCACCTCTTGACTAGATTAGAAGCTCCACAGAAGAACTGGTTAAAACTTCAAAGTCTACTCTTTTATAGGAGATAGGGCATTTAATACTTTAAGGGGTATTCAGTATTAGATAGGTAGCTAGACTTACATTAGAGGATTTATAAATATTTATTAATACTTGCTACAACCACAAAAGTTGACAGCTTTTGCAGGTTTTTAAGTGATGATGACATGAAGATAGAGACTAAAATAACATCTACGTTTCCTCTTAAATAAAGTTAATTCAGAAAGCTTCAAAGTTATCTTATAATTTGAGACAAACAGGAGGGATTAGATGAATTAAGTACTGAAGCGAGAACATTTACTGTCTCTGTGGACATTTATGAATACAATTCCCCATATTGTGATTTGCCCAGGAATAATGTGACTTTCTCCTGTGGTTTGAATGTGTCCCCGAAAGTTTATGTGGAAACTTAACTTCCAATGCAATAATGTTGTGAGGTGAGCCCTTTAGGATGTGATTAAGTCATGAGCGCTCTGCCTTCTTGAATGGATTAATGCCATTATCATGGGATTGGATTGTTATCTCAGGAGTGGTGTCTTTATAAAGGATGAGTTTATCCTCCTCTCCGCCCCCACCACTCTCTCTCTCCCTCTCTCTCCCCCCCTTTTTCTCTCACTCCCATGTACATGCTCTCTTGCCACATGATGCCTTCCACCATGTTGTGATACCTTCCACCACATTATGATGCTTTGAGAAGACCCTCACCAGATGCAGCCCCTCAATCTTGGACTGCCCAGCTTTTAGATTTATGAAACAAATAAACTATTGGTTAGAAGTTACCCAGTCTGTGATATTCTGTTATAACAATGTAAAATGGACTAAGACCCCCTCTTATTAAGTGAAGCGTTGTTCTCTCAGCTTACAAATTTCAAAAAGTCTGAAAATCCAGAGTTGTAAATAAAACTGAGTTAAACAACACCTGAAAGAATGAAAGCAGTAACTACAGAATTGGCTACATAATGGCTACTTTTAGCATAGATGTATGCTTTAAGAATTTATTCAGAAAAATTATGCTCGCTTCTTTCACATATGGGATATTCAAATTTCCCTTCTTGACAGATTGCTCGAAATGATGGTGATGATATCTTCGCTTTATATAGGAATTTACACTGAAATTCAACAGCATCCCCTGTTTTTGCATAAACTTTTTCATTGTTTCTCCATTTTAACTGTATGTTATTTTTGTTCATGTTTTCTTCAGATATCACACATGGATCTGAAAGAAGAAATGGTACAATAAAATAAATAAACAAACAATAATACATCTTTACTTTTCATAGAATAGTGAAATTGCACTTAAGAGTATTTTGGAATTAAAATGATGAAAAATATTAATATTTATTTAAAAATAATATTGATTGAGCTATTCTTGGTGTTGTTCTTAGCACTGTGTATGGGCTACATATGAGGAAATGAATGCTAAGAGATTTTCTCAAGGCCACACAGTTTAGTGAGTGTTTTGAGCCAGAATATGGATCCTGCCAGTATGAGTTCAGAGCCTGAGCTCTTAATTGCTAAACTTTACCAAAAATTCTACCAGCGTGAATGTTGTTTGTTTAGATATCCCTTTTTATTATGTAACTATCTGTGAATGTTAACTTTTGTGAAACCTTGATTTCTGTAGGAAAAACAGTGTTATCTTCTTCCCTGACCACAGATATCACTCATTCTTTCTTAAAATCAGTATTTTATACATATTTATATATATGTCTTATATATAATATATAATAATATGATTTGTATGTATAACACATACCATTATATGTATGTTAATTGTATTTATATCTAATGTACAAATATATATTTGTATATTATATAGTAAATATAATATACATAACATATTATATGTATACATATATTATGTGTATATGTGTATACATATATGTTAAAATATATGTAATATGTAATATATATTTCTATTATGTATACACACATGTGTATGTAATTATACACTTGTATGTATATTAGAGTGCTTAACTTCCCACATCCTTGCTAAATCTTTATGTTATATATTTTTTTCTTTTTGCCAATTTCCTAGTCGAACATTGTCACTTCATTGAAATTTTATGTTGGTGTAGACAAGCATTTTTTCATGTTTGCCATATGTTTTTCATTTTCTGTTTATGTACCCTACATGTTTTTTATATTGAATTTTGATTGATTTGTAAATATTCTTATGTGTTAAGCACCTGAGAATATTCTCCATAAATCGAGAAATTCTGAAGTTATCTTTAACCCCTCTTTCATTCGGTTCCTGTTTTTTACCTACTAATCGAGACCCTAATCTATCTCTGCCAGGGCCTTAAACAATTTCCCCATATTGCATGTTTTCTTGGTATAAAATAACCACATGTTCTTAGTCAACTGATAATTTTAAAATACTATATTTGGCCAGGCGCGGTGGCTCACGCCTGTAATCCCAGCACTTTGAGAGGCCGAGGCGGATGGATCACGAGGTCAAGAGTTCGAGATCAGCCTGGCCAACATGGTGAAACCCTCTCTACTAAGAATACAAGAATTAGCCGGGCATGGTGGCATGTGCCTGTAATCCCAACTACTCAGGAGGCTGAGGCAGGAGAATCACTTGAACCCGGGAGGCGGAGGTGGCAGTGGGCTGAGATCATGTCACCGCACTTCAGCCTGTGTGACAGAGCAAGACTTTGTCTTGAAAAAAATAAAAATAAAAAAAAGATACTATGTCAAGAAACTGCTATTAAAAATATGTAATGGCTCCCTACTTCATTCAATACCTACGAACCATCCAAAGAAATTTATATCTGGTTTTGGAAAAAATTATTTCTTTTTTTTAATGGAGCTTCGCTCTTGTTGCCCAGGCTGGAGTGCAATGGCGCAATCTCAGCTCACTGCAACCTCCGCCTCCTGGGTTCAAGTGATTCTCCTGCCTCAGCCTCCCAAGTAGTTGAGATTACAGGCATATGCCAGCCACGCCCAGTTAATTTTGTATTTTTAGTAGAGACGGGTTTCTTCATGTTGGTCAGGCTAGTCTCAAACTCCTGACCTCAGGTGATTCGTCCCGCCTTGGCCTCCCAAAGTGCTGGCATTACAGACGTGAGCCACCATGCCTGGCTGGAAAAAATTATTTCTTCAGGGCTGTCTAATCTTAATCTCCTATCTCATGGGAAATAAAATTATTTTACATTTCATAGTTAGATCATGTTTCCTTGAATTGTCTAGATACTTATGATGGGTTTTGTTGCTTGCTTGTTTTTGTAATTGTGTGTTTGTTGTTGCTCAAAATACTGTTTCTTTTTGCTAGAATGACCTTCCCACAAACTCTGATTGTCAACATGGTACACACTTTTTAGGTTACAAATTTTGTTCTTGCCTTTCTTTTGGAAATTTATTTTATGATCACTGACCATGATAATTTCTGCCTATTTTAAATTATTGGACCATCTAAAACTTTGCTGCACTTAAAATATTAGATAACGGCATTTTTGTCTGTACATCAATCCCTCCAACTTAAACCCTAGAAGTTACCTTTGAAACCTAGTTTTTCTACATTCTAGCAAAATTGTTCAGCTGATACTTCTGCCTTATACTAACTCAACATTTTCTGAGTTCAGTTCCCACACAATTTTAATGATATCCTGGGAGAAGGGACTCACATAGAGTAGTGGTTTGAAGCACTGTATAGGCCATAGTGGCATTGGGGTAATTTGTTACTACAGAAGGTGGAAGAAAGAGACTTCATCAGAAGGATGAATTTTCAAGACTATAAGAAATTTCTGGTCTAGCCCTGTGAATCGAGGCATTGGGCAATAGTGAGAACTGTTGCAGGAACAGATCCTTATTATCATGGTGTCTCTTTTGGACACCAGAAAACAGAGGGGTTTATGGAAATTACAGTTTTCTTCCGCTTATTCTAGAGTAAACTGACGTTCATGCTTTTCCTATAATTGGTGTTATTAATTTGCCCATATTCTTTGTATCTCGTCCCTTTTAGTTTGTCATGACCAATAAAACAATCTCCTTTTAAACCCCAAAAGTGAATCTCCGAATTTTCATAAGGAGTCTACTATGTTAATATTTTTAATGCCACAACACATGAATTTGTGGAAACTTAATGTGTATATTGGCATTATTTTGTAGTAGAAAAAAATAGGGTGAAAAGAAGGGATAGTGAAGATTTGGAAAGTGGCTCAATAACTCTTCCAGATTTTTTCTGTCTCCTGCCAGAAATTCTGGCAACATACAAGTAAAAAGCCATGTCAGTATTAGTCAACTGGATGTTCTACTAGGGAAATCTTTCAGGTTTACAAGTAGAACCTTATACAGTATTAAATGACAGCTTTCCTAGACCAATGTTTTTCAAATGGTCTCTGTGGGAAGTTCTCAGGTAGATGCTTATAACATGAAGATATTTAATGGTATGAGAATAGGCCCCATAAATAGCTTTGGTCTCTATTTATAGAATTTCATAATGCACCTTATCATACGTAGGTCTTTAAAATTTTATTTATAGTTTTTAAATAAATTTTTCTCACTTTGCCTAAAGCGAATTTTTCAAATATTTCTTTGTATGTATTTACATTTGACAAGAAAGATTTTGACTGAATGAAACTTAAGGGTTATTCTATGAAATTAGTCCATAAAAACTACATTATGAATATTAAATCTCAGATTCCGAGAGAATATGAAGAACTCACCTAGGCATCTTGGTGGTTCTGACCACTGTTTATTTCTGCATGTTACAGTTACAGAGCCCTGGAGTTCATAGAAGGACTGGCAACGGTATGTCACTGTTGACCCTGGAGGATACACTGATAATGGGAACGAGGTGATATCTCCATTGTTAATAGATGGAGGGGGCCCACAATATGCTGTAGACTCTGGAAAATAGCATTTATTTGTTGAGAGACAGTCAGTATGTTAGTTTAAACAAAGTAATATCATAAAGCACCATGTATCATATCTTTAATATAAGGCGTCTGGAAATGCAAATAATTACAGTATTTCTGTCATAAAGTCTGATTCAAAACATATCGTAGCTCCTTTCATGTTAAAGTGAAACTCATACAAAATACTGGGAATAGTTTTTATTTAAGGCAGGAGAGACAGGTGAGTAAACTTCTGGTCTAGGTTCCTCGTCCACCCCTTAATATTCAATTGTTATTTAATGAGGAAAGGTAAAAGTAAACAACTTTCTCACCATTTCTAGTCTCAGGGTAATTATTACTTCATGCAAATAGCATATACCAACTAGTATATGATCATAAACTTGTAGTTTTACTGAAAATGAATTGCAGACATACTCTTCTGCATTTACTTTTTTGATACCACATAATATTGTAGGCATCTTTCCCTATCAATAAATGTTGCAACTTCACGCTAATGAAGAGATTTTGGGGAAAACTAAAAAAAATAACAACTTCATGCTAAGATTGGTTGGAATACATTCCATTGTACTGACTGGTCTCCCTTTATATATCACCAAGAACATAAATATGAAATCACTAAGTAATCCTGTTCCAAATGACTTGTACCTCCTCTTGTTTCATTGAGTTACTGTCCCTGCTTTCTCAGATTGACTTCTTCATGAGGACACTAGATTCTTTCGCCTTTAAACTAGTAAAAGACCCTTCTTCATGAATTATCTCCTTTCTTCTGTAACATCAATTTCTCCCTTTCCACTTAACCATTCACCAACCTACAAACATGCTGAAAATGTCACAATTCAATAAGGTAAAATTTCACTTTATCCATATCTTCTATCCGGCAACTGACTCATTTCTCTATCCCCTTTCGAACACATTTACTTGTTTCTCATCCTCTATGATCTTACTTTATCACCCCACATTCTTTCTTGAACACAGTGCAATTATTTACTCACTCCCTATGGAAATATCTCTAGGCAAAATTACCAATGGTTTTTATTTAGTTAAATAGATTGTTCAATTATCAGACATCTTGTCCAGCTCTAAGCACTCTTTGACATATCTGATGTACTGTCAGGTAATATTTTGAAATACATGCTTTCGAAATGCAGCCATGTAGCACTTAATAACAAGAAGATATTCTGAGAAATGTGTCATTAAGCTCTTTTTTCCTTGTGTGAGCATCATGGAGTGAGCCTACACAAACCTAGATAATGTGGTCTACTACACACCTAGGCTATGTGGTGCAACCTATTGCTCCTGTTGTCCCCAAACCCCTGGCTGCAGACCGGTACCCTCTGTGGCCTCTTAGGAAGTGGGCTGCACAACAGGAAGTGAGTGGCGGGTGAACGAGCACTACTGCCAGAACTCTACCTCCTGTCAGATCAGCCGGAGCACTAGATTCTCATAGGATCTTGAACTCTATTGTGAACTGCACATGCAAGGGATATAGGTTGCATGCTCTTTATGAGAATCTAATGCCTGATGATCTGAGGTGGAGCAGTTTCATCCTGAAACCATCCCCTAACCTCCTCAGTCCATGGAAAAATTGTCTTTCACAGAACAGGTCCCTGATTCCAAAAAGGTTGGGTATCGCTGTCTTAGGCCACAAACCTGTACAGCATGCTACTGTACTGAAAACTATAGGGCCATTGTGACATGATGGTAAGTATTTGCATATCTAAACATATTTAAACATAGAAAAGGTACAGTAAAAATATGTTAGAAAAGATTTTTAAGAAGATGTAGAAATTTCAAACTTGTTTCTTCTATGAACACTGTTGGAGATAACGCATAGAGAAACTTTTTAAATGACAGAATTGGTTACTTAGCAATTTAAGGCTTTGGGGTACAGTGCAATAGATTAGTCATAAGTTCTTTTTTCTTTCTTTAGATAAAGCAAAGGGGATTAATAACCTCTTTTTAAGTGAAATTACTTAGAAATAAACTACTAACCAACACAGTGTGGTAATGATTGCCAGCGTCCATTTTTACATACAATTTCTTTTGCTTCTGGAAGTAGATAGTTTTCTTTACAAAGAACAGCTACTTTTTCTCCATCCTGATAATTCACTGTGGTTGTCATATTCTGAGCATTAGGTATCTGAGGTGGCGGTGGGCAGAATTGTTCCTTTTTTTCTACAAAATATTGGAATTAAATTATATGATTAATAAAAGTTAAGAAAAAAGCTCAACAGGGTAGTGTTTCAGGATAATGGAACATTCAATGACACACACACACACACACACACTGTCTCCCTATCACTTTCTCTTTCTCTCTCCCTATATATAAACATTATAATAACAAATATTTTTTGTGTCACTATAGTTTAAGTTTAAAAAGCAATTGTTTCTGTTATAACCATTAGTTTAAAATTTTTCAGATGCTCTCTTGCATCTCCTGTTCATTATTCCTGTCAATTCTCTTGTATGATTTACAAATAAATTTCTGTAATTTTTTTCTAACTAACCCATGTGATTCAAAAACTTATGTACATCTAATTTAAACAATTTAGAACTAAAAATAAAAATGACAACAATCAGAAATAACTATGACTTCCCCTAATAACCGAACCCTACCTCTCAATATAGGATTTCCATGACTTGCATTTTCTTGTAAACATGAGAATGACTGGTAATGAACATAACTGGAATGCCTCCGTTGGACTAGGAATTAAATTCTTTTTTGGTTGTTTGGCTTATCTTAGGGAAAAGTTTTGAATGGTCAACTTGGATGCCAAAGCATTGTCTAAACCTCCTGACCTGGGCTCATGTCCTTACAGTGGTCTCCTTCATCTCATGTTTTTCCAGAGTGGTGGCTACTGTCTACTGGCACTTCCCTTCAAAATTATTATATTGAAAGTGATAGATATCATTTTTTCCTTGCTATACTATTTCATTTAAAAATCAAGATGGAAGAATGCATATCTACTCTTTCTTGGTTTAGCTAGATTAAAAAATATAATAATTATATACAACAGATCTTTAATAAATTATTTGAACAGAACCTGAGGTCAGTATAAAATAACCCAAAACATACATATTGTCTAAACTGAAATTTTTATTGGATTTTTCCTTATTTTTTCAAGCTCAGAAAGGCAAAATAGTGCAAATCTAAACAGAAACTGTTCCTGTGGAAATCTAGATAGATATCTGGGACTGGGGTCCACTGATGCATATTTTATGTTTTATATGACTTGTCCTATTTATTTACTGGTTTAAGAAAAGTGTGAACTTAAAGTACTTAATTCCAGATGCATCTTATTCTACTCAACCATTAACAAGACCAGTCTTTTGTGATCGGTCTTATTTCAGTAATCAACTGCAAAAGAAGATAAAATTAGCCTGATATTATTATTGTTAGAATACAATTTTGATTAGCAAAGTTTGGTCATGAGCTTGAAGAAAGTCTATGAGGAGCACATGAAAAGAGGATATCAGACACATTTGATTGATAGATGGGTCAGTTTTTCAATATTATTTATTCTTTAGAAGTTCTTCTACTTAGATGTCTTATTACCTCTTTGTTTAGGTATTTTGTACACATTTTGGAAACTAAACATTTTCATTGTTTATGAATTTCTGTTTACTGGTTTAAGTATTTTTGTTTAAATACATAGTCACAAAGATGAATACTTATTGAGTATCATCAAGACTCTTTCGAGTGAGCATCAAGGCCTGTGATGCCAATCTAGGGACTCAGCAGTTACCTGCTATCAGTCTCCTAGATGTCCCAGTGCCGGGAAACAGGGAAGCTGAAGGTGTCTGTAATCTCAAATGTACAAATAATAATGAAAATTTCATCAACAAAGTCCCAACTACGTGAGTTAGATGTTCATATATCACACAAATACTATTGTTTTTATATTTTAGGTAAAAGAACATTACACATAACGATCTCAGTTGTCCAACTTACTTTCTTTTTAGAATTGGACATTCTCTTTAGAAATTTCTGCCTAGTGTAGACACAGTCTAGTTGAAACAGCACTGATATAAAAATCTGGAAACAAGCTCCAGTCTTGATTTTGACCAAATAACTTATTGAAGCCATGTATTTCTGATGCATAAAATGAGAAATTTTATTATCTTTCTCAAGAACAAGCAAGGTGTGTAACAAATATTTGCCACCTAATAACGTTCTTACCTAATCTCCAGACTACTATCTACCAGCTCTTCTCAAAACTTTAAAAAAGGCTTCTTCCTTATTTTGACACCTATGCCTCACAGTATTTTCCTTCTCTTTATGCTTGTAATTTATTTATGTAAAAAATTGAACTCATATTATTATTCCAGGTATTTCAGTTTTCATCTACTCTTTGGTTGTAGAAATGTTTGTGTATGCACACCATTCTTGATTAGAGTCATCTCATTTAGACAGCTCTGCTTATTAATCTTTTCAAAACATTAGTTTCATGGCTTGGATTAGTTGGAAATACAAGATTCTATTTCATTTTCTTCTGCTTTTACTTTTATTGTTTCCTTTTCCTCCTAATATCTGAATTCATTTTTTCCCCTAGCTTTTTAGGATATACATATATACATGTGTAAAAGTATATATATATAAAGTATATATATATATATAAGTATACATATATATACACACTTTCATAGTGGCATTCATAGTCTTAAACTTATCTATTTTGGAAAAAGTATATATGTATACTTTTAGAATGCCACACCATTCTAAATTTTGGTTATGTTGCACTTCATAGGTTTTACTATGTGTCCTTATAATTACAACATAGTTCTTAGTATTTTAAACATTACATCGCTAGGTTATTTGGAAGTAAATTATTTCCCTACCCAAAATGAAGGGTAAGGAAATGGATAACTTTTTATCCACTTTTAATATTATTTGTTTGTGGTTATAAAAAGTGATCTATAGGGCTTTAATATTTAAAGTTGTCAGAATTATTTGTGGGCAGAATGACTGGCCAATTTAAGTAAACATTTCATGGACACATAAAAGATTTCAAACTTCTTTCCACTATCAGAATATTTCTCTTCTTCAAATAGAAAAAAATATATAATAAAATCAAATATTTTATAAACATAAAAATGTTCAAGTTGCTTTAAACAAATTGTAGTTATCATTTTTAAATCCTTATGTGTTTAACAATATATTCCAGTATTTTTCCTCACAAATTCTAATGACCTCACACCTTTTGTTATAAATTAGTATTTTATCTCATTAATGTATATTTTATATAATTTTTTTTCAAATTATGACCTTGTGTGTAAACTCCTATCCTTCCTGTGGTTAAAAATTTCTTTATTTTGGAATCATTAGTGAATTATATTGGTATATAGAATAATTGGTTGCCAGTTACTTTCACTAAGCACTTTGAAGAGATTACCCTATTTTCTTCGGCTTTTTATGTTGCTGATGAGAAGTCTGCAGTCTATCTTCTCTCTTTTATTGTCATTCCTTTATAAGCACGTTGTTTTCTCTAATTCTGGTTTATTTTAATCTAATATAGTGCCCCATTTTATAATTACTTGTAATTTATAATCCTATTGCTCAAATTAAATGATTTGAATATAAGCCTTCGAGGAATGTGGGACTTATTCTTAGTGAAATAATTTATTACTCAAATATATTTTCTTTCTCAGCCAACTTTTTACTCAGCCTACTATCTGGTCCAGAATTGGCAATATCTGTTTGTTTTATTTCACAGTTCATAATTGGGGTTTTAATTGTTTCTTAAAGTCATTGAAGATTAAGTTTTGTTCTTCTTTTACAGTTCTTTATTTCTTTTTTTCTTTCAAGGTTTTGTGAGACTGTAATAGAGTAAAAACAGCTTTACTCTCTCATCTTTACCAGAAAGACAAGGCTTTTAAAGAATAACATTCGTCTGGAAAGAGTATCATAACTAGTTTCTAACTTTACTATTAGCTTAGAAATTGTATGCCACAATAAATATTTAATTTAAAAACATTCTAATTTCAAAATAATTTTTCTGGTAAAGAAGAAACAGCATCAACAAAATGTTTTAAACAAATCTTACCTGTGCAGTCTAGTTCAGGATTCCATTTCCCGTTGATGCAGACTGAGTGCCTGTATCCAAGGATGTCTAAACATCTGTAACGTATTCTAGCATTATGATTAAATTCATTTCCAGATGACCTGAACAATGTTTTTATATTAACTCCTGATATTTTGCACCTCTTAAGTTGGTGTGTTGCTATAAAAAATAATATTAAATAGAAACTAAACAATTATGTCAATAAAATATCTGAAATATTAATAGCATAATTATGTTTGATGCTTTTAAGCAACATCACAAAAATTATTCTTGATCTCATTGCATAAAATGGGCAATGCTGCTGAAAAAGAAAAAATGAAACAAAAAACTGTATCCCATCTTTGAATGACAGGAAAGGAGGTCAGAAAGTTTTCTGAGAAATGAAAGTGCAAGATGGGTTTTCCTGGTGGGAGTTTTGACTGAAGGATAGTTCTTAGGAAGCTACAAATGAATTGTTAAAGGCTCTGAAAATGTATACATGTATGATTGTTTTGCACTAAACTGTCTTAAATATCTTCAAAACATTTAAATAATAAAAAGAAGCAATACATGGGTAAGTCTGTAGGAGGCAAAGCATCAGTAAGAGATAAATCTGGATCCCCCTTGAGGTTCAATGACTTTCACATTTCAAAAGCTCAGCAAAACCTCTGACTCAGTAAGTCAGAGTATTCTCAGGGGAAGAACTCACTGATAATAACATGACTGAGCTTCAGAACATACATTCCTAGTAAGCCTCTTGCTTGTCTAAGTAGTTCTCATTATTATGTTTCTATCCCATTTCCCATAAACATGTAGATAGTTATGGAGCCTTTTCCTTAGTGTGTAAAAGTTTGGGATAATGAGACATGGAGTGTGCTCTGCTACCTCTATGCTGATAGGTGTTTTTCTGCAATAGTTTCTATTTTTAATTTATTCCATATAGGTACTAGAGGTTGATGTTTGTGTACTCCTTGCATAAAAGTTGATGACCATGAAGATATATGATCTACATCTTCCCATAACAGAGTTCTAGCTCCTGGTAGTGGAAAACATTCCCTCACAATAGGTCATCACGGATGGCCATTGACCAGGTATTTGCCTGGGACAATGGGTGGCAACACCTACTGTAATTTTTCCCAGCAATGGGTGGGCCAATTGATAAACCAAAAGTCCACGAGATGGAGAGAGAGGTGGTTCTGTTTCAGTTTCTGTAAGGAGAACAGCAGCAGAAAGTCTGCATGTCTTTAAAGTTCAAAATTAGAGGCTTTAATGTATTGAGTTTGCTAGAGATAGAACAAAAGAGGCCAGGATCTGAGGGTGTCAGGAAGAAAACCTGCAAGTACTTAAGTGTCAAGGCTGTAAGTCCTGAGGCTGCAAGGTAAGAGTAGAGCACACAGGCTGATAGACTACTACTACCTACTACTTACTACTTCTGTGGAGGAAACTGATAAACTAACCAGAAAATTAGGAATAGAAATAAGAGAATTATGAGTACAGAAAGAGCAAGGATCATGCCTAGTTCCTGGGTCCTATTCCCCTACTCTTCTTCTATGGAGGGACTCCAAACACTCTGAAATTTAATAGAACTCAAGCTACACTGTTATTTTTTAGGTTGCTCTATCTGGAACATGCTGAGGTAAAGACTGAGTTAGAGCAATGAAATAAAAGATATTAAATTGCCATCATTTGTAGAAATACAATATCCAAATTAAATGTAAGAATTAGTACAGAAATTCAACAAGGTTACTGGAAACAAAATGTATGCAATTAAATCACATTCTTGCATATAGAAAGTATAATTATTCAAGCATATAAGTAAATAAAAGTTTCCATTCATCATACCAGAAAAATCCCATATAAACTGGTGAAGAAATCTGTGTAGTAATAACAAGAAATTCATAAAACCATATGGCAAAGTTTAATGTAAGACCTGAATAAATGGATTGACATATTTTACTTGTGAAAGGAAGAGTCAGTATCAATAAAATTGTAATTCTAGCCAGATTTAAACACTTACAATCCCAATCGAAATTATAAATAATCAAATATGAAGTTTAGGAATGTTTTCTCACCAACACACATAGGAAGCTCTGTCCATAGTCCATCAATACAGGTAATCTTGTTATTTCCAATCATTGTATATTCATTTCTGCAATTCACCTCCACTGAAACTCCATGTTGATAGGGAGGGACAGACTGCTGAACATAACCATACTGAAGTTCAGGTGTATATTCACATGTTTTCACTTGTTCTAAGAAAATGTAATAAAATGAGTGCTTAATCTGAAAATATTTTAAATCTATTTACATGTGTATTTATATGTAAGTGCAAAGTAATAGTAACTGTTCTGTTTAAATGTTAATATTTATTTACCAACACAAGTGGGTAAAGTTGTCCATTTTCCATCCACACATTGTATTTTCTTAGGTCCTTTTATTATAAAATTAGGATTGCAATCATATTCAACTACTTCATTGTGTCCATATTCCTCTTTTCTTATCTCCTTAACTTCACCATTGGAGAGCTGAGGAGGTGGACCACACGACTGTACTCGTCCTATTATAAAGAAACCATAAATAATGCTTAAATGGTCTTATAAGTATAGCAAAATGTGGAGTTACTATATTTTTGACTTAGAAATTAATTACCTTTATATTTCACTTCTATTTTTGGGGACATGTATTTTTTGCAGTGTACATAGTGTATTGACTTCTTTCATTTCCTAAAATATTGACACTTTTCATAATGAACAATTTTGAGCAAATGAAAGGAGAAAGAATGCATATTGAACACTTATAAACTGATTACCTAGATATAAAAATGTTACACTTTGCCCTATTTACTTATTTTTTGTGAAGTAATTGAAAGTAACTGACAGTGAGATTTTAGTCCTAAATTCTTCAGAATGGTATCTCATAAAGACATTTGCCTACATATACAAAATATCTTATTACATTTCACCAAATTAATAATATTTTCTTAGTACAATCTTATATCCTCTCTGTATTTAAACATCCTGATTGTCCATCTTTACCAATATTTTGTTGGCTGTTTATCATAATCAGGATATTAAGCTGTACTCTTGAAGATTTTTAAGTAGGTCAATAATCTGAATGCTACATAAAAGTAAATAGTTATCTAATATGTGATATAATATACATATGCAATGTATAATTATAAGTTTTATTAATATCTAGAAATACTTTGACATGGTTTGGCTGTGTCCTTACCCAAATCTCATCTTGAATTGTAACTCCCACAATTCGTACATGTTGTGGGAAGAACCTAGTGGGAGGTAATTAAATTATGGGGGCAGGTCTTTCCCATGCTATTCTCATGATAGTGAATAAGTCTCACGAGATCTGATGGTTTTATAAAGGGAGGTTTCCCTGCACAAGTTCTCTTCTCATGTCTGCCATCATTCGAGATTTGCCTTTCACCTTCTGCCATGATTGTGAGGTCTCTCCAGCCACGTGAAACTGTGAGACCATTAAAACTCTTTCTTTTGTAAATTGCCCAGTCTTGGGTATGTCTTTATCAGCATTGTGAAAATGGACTAATACATACTTGAAATAATGTGATAAGCCATTTTTGATAAAAATAGTGCCATCTGAAGCAGGTACAAATCATCATTGTTTTCTAATGAATAATCCATATATGGAATGACTTGATTATTTTCTTTATTACTTAATAAAATATAATGTTGTTCATACAATATTTTTAAAATATATAAATTTTTTATTGAGCTAGATGGAAAAATCCTAACACATCTCAATTCCAGCTACTATATTTTGACCCATGAAATCCTATTATATATTTTAAGATATAGAAGTAGAATTACTCCTTGATTAAGGACACCTAAATAATGGATGCAACTCAGTTACTATAGAACTGCACCCTTTCTCTTTTCTAAATAAAATACTACCTTTGCCATTTTACCACTTTGTCAGATTATAGATGTAATATAAGCTCCAATAAAAATATATAGGCATTATTATAAAAATCAAATTCTTTTTTCATCACTTCTAAAATAAATACTGACCTTTACATGTTGGAAAGTTAGGTGACCACCCAAATTGGTAACATTGAACTGAATCTGGTCCAACTCTTACAAGATTTTTTCTGCAGGAGAATGTCAACACATCTCCAACTTCATAGCTTTCCTTTTCTGGCTTAGCATCTACATTTGCTTCTAAAATTGGAACATGACATTCTTCTTCTAAAAATAAAATTAAATGAACATACATTGAATTTTCATTGCAGAAACAAATTTAATGTGTGCTATATGAAAATAAGATGCAAGGGGCTTCACATACAGAGGAGTATAAAATATATTCTTGCCTTTGAGAAAACATATAAACTAATTATTTATACCCAACGAATATTTCTAAGACCCCTCAGGCAAATTGGGAAATTGCAGCAAGGTAACATTTTCTAGGAGAATCTCTTCAAGATTGTAATAAGAAAGTCTGTGAAGTTACTAATACAGTAAATTATTTCATTTGTTTAATTAGCAATATGAGTTTTAATTTTGTTGTTTAATAGATAAGTTTAATAACATTATTTGTTTATAATACAGAATATGAAGGTTTTTTCACACTTAAACCACAAAAAGAATCCTTCAAGTAACAAAATCAAATTGCAACATATTTAATTACTTTTTGTAAAATTAAAAAAAAAATATGTATAAAAAGCAGATATGTGGGCTGGACACGGTGGGTCATGTCTGTAATCCCAGCACTTTGGGAGCCCAAGGTGGGTGGATCACCTGAGGTCAGGAGTTCGAGACCATCCTGGCAAACATGTTGAAACCCTGTCTCTACTGAAAATGCAAAAATTAGCCAGACACAGTAGTGGGTGCCTGTAGTCCCAACTACTAGGGAGGCTGAGACAGGAGAATCACTTGAACCCAGGAGGTGGAGGTTGCAGTGAGCCGAGATTGCACCACTACACTCCAGCCTGGGTGACAGAGTGAGACCCTATCTCAAAAAAAAGTAGATATGTGAAACACCAAAACAGGATACAACTAATAATGTTAAGTTGAAGGGAATATTAAAAAGCAAATTATTCCCAATTTTACAAAAGGGTAACTAAATATCAAAGACTTTAAAAAAACCCATCTAGGTTTTTTGAATCTTTCCATTATACTCAACTCTATCACTAATATGTTTGTAAAAACTAACTCATTATGAATATATTCTGATTCAATTAGAAATAGATATGTATATGAATATGTGTGTAGTTTTCTTATTTAATAATCTTTCATTAAAGGTTAGTTTATACAATTATATATTCTTATGTAAAATTAATTGACATTCAAGACAAAAATAATCTGAAGAAATCAAGCATACACAAAAACAAATTGAAATATTTTCTAACTAATAATCTCATAAATATTTTCAAACTAGCTAGTTTTATGTACTGTTATTGGCACTTTAATGTATTGATGACAGTTTACTTGAGCAAATCCCAAGAGAATGTGCCTTATTTCGATAAAATAAAATGTGTATCCCTAAATCTCTGTTTTTATTCCAGTATTTTGCATAGCAGCTCTTTTTTGGTTGTTATAGTCTTTTTTTTTTAAATCTAATTGTTAAAGACAAAATGCCATTGAAAATAATTGATCTTGATTCCATTCTAAGATGGCTGAATAGGAACAGCTCTGGTCTGCAGCTTCCAGCGTGATAGATGCAGGAGATGGGTGATTTCTGCATTTCCAACTGAGGTACCTGATTCATCTCACTGGGACTGGTTGGACAATGGGTGCAGCTGATGGAGGGGAAGCCAAAGCAGTGTGGGGCATTGCCTCCCTGGGAAGTGCAAGGGGTTGGGATTTCCCTTTCCTAGCCAAGGGAAGCTATGACAGACTGTACCTCGAAAATCGGAACACTCATGCACAAATACTGTGCTTTTCCAGTGGTCTTAGCAAATGTCACACCAGGAGACTGCATCCTGTGCCTGGCTTGGTGGGTACCATGCCCACAGAGGCTTGCTCACTGCTAGTGCAGCAGTCTGAGATTGACCTGTGATGCAGCAGCCTGGCAGGGGGAGGGGCATCCGTCATTGCTGAGGCTTGAGTAGGTAAACAAAGCAGCTGGGGAAGCTTGAGCTGGGCAGAGACCACTGCAGCTCAGCAAGGCCTGCTGCTTCTGTAAACTCCATCCCTGGGGGCAGGGCATAGCTGAACAAAAGGCAGCAGAAACTTCTGCAGACTTAAATGTCCTTGTCTGACAACTCTGAAGAGAGCAGTGGTTCTCCCAGCACAGTGTTTGAGCTCTGAGAAAGGACAGACTGCCTCCTCAAGTGGGTCCTTGTCCCATATGTGGCCTAACTGGGAGACATCTCCCAGTAGGGGCCAACTGACACCTCATACAGGTGGGTGCCCTGCAGGAATGAAGCTTCCAGAAGAAGGAGCAGGCAGCAATCTTTGCTGTTCTGCAATATTTGCTGTTCTGCAGCCTCTGCTGGTGATATCCAGGCAAACAGCATCTGGAGTGGACCCCTAGCAAAATCCTACAGAACTGCAGCTGAGGGACCTGACTGTTAGAAGGAAAACTAACAAACAGAAAGATATAGCAGCAACATCCACAAAAAGGGCATCCACAAAAAAACTCCATCTGTACGTCACCAACATCAAAGACCAAAGGTAGATAAAACCACAGAGATGGGGAGAAACCAGAGCAGAAAAGCTGAAAATTCTAAAAACTGGAGTGCCTCTTCTCCTCCAAAGGATAACAGCTCCTCACTGGCAATAGAACAAAGCTGGACAGAGAATGACTTTGATGCACTGACAGAAGTAGGCTTCAGAAGGCTCGTAACAACAAACTTCTCCAAGCTAAAGGAGGATGTTCAAACACATTGTAAGGAAGCTAAAAACCTTGAAAAAATACTAGATGAATGGCTAACTAGAATTAACAGTGTAGAGTAGACCTTAAATGACCTGATGGAGCTGAAAACCATGGCATGAGAAATACGTGATGCATGCACAAGCTTCAGTAGTTGATTTGATAAGGTAGAAGAAAGGATATCAGTGATTGAAGATCAAATTAATGAAATAAAGAAAGAAGAGAAGTTTAGAGAGAAAAGAGTAAAAAGAAATGAACAAAGTCTCCAAGAAATATGGGACTACGTGAAAAGACCAAATCTACATTTGATTGGTGTACCTGAAAGTGAGGGGGAGAATGGAATCAACTTGGAAAATACTCTTCAGGATATTATCCAGGAGAACTTCCCCAACCCCCAAGGAGGAGCTGGTACCATTCCTTCTGAAACTATTCCAATCAATAGAAAAAGAGGGAATCCTCCCTAACTCAGTCTATAGGCTAATATCATCCTGATACCAAAGCCTAGCAGAGACACAACAAAAAAAAGATAATTTTAGACCAATATCCTTGATGAACATCAATGCAAAAATCCTCAGTAAAATACTGGCAAATCGAATCCAGCAGCACATCAAAAGGCTTATCAACCATGATCAAGTCGGCTTCATCTCTGGAATGCAAGGCTGGTTCAACATAGGCAAACCAATAAATGTAATCCATCACATAAACAGAACCAATGACAAAAAAACACATGATTATATCAATAGATGCAGAGGGCCTTTGACAAAATTCAACAGCCCTTCATGCTAAAAACTCTCAGTAAACTAGGTACTGATGGAACATATCTCAAAATAATAAAAGCTATTTATGACAAACCCACAGTCAATATCATACTGAATGGGAAAAAACTGGAAGCATTCCCTTTGAAAACTGGCACAAGACAGGGATGCCCTCTCTCATCACTCCTATTCAACATAGTGTTGGAAGTTCTGGCCAGGGCAATCAGGCAAGAGAAAGAAACAAAGATTATTCAATTAGGAAAAAAGTAAGTCAAATTGTCTCTGTTTGCAGATGACATGATTGTATAATTAGAAAACCCCATCGTCTCAGTCCAAAATCTCCTTAAGCTGATAAGCAATTTCAGCAAAGTCTCAGGATACAAAATCAGTGTGCAAAAATCACAAGCATTCCTATACACTCATAACAGACAAACAGAGAGCCAAATCATGAGTGAACTCCCTTTCTCAATTACTTCAAAGAGAATAAAATACCTAGGAATCCAACTTACAAGGGATGTGAAGGACCTCTTCAAGGAGAACTAGAAACCACTGTTCAACGAAATAAAAGAGGACAAAAACAAATGGAAGAACATTCCATGCTCATGGATAGTAAAAATCAATATCATGAAAATGGCCGTACTACCCAAGGTAATTAATAGATTCAATGCCATCCCCATCAAGCTACCACTAACTTTCTTCACAGAATTGGATAAAACTACTTTAAAGTTCATACGGAACCAAAAAAAGACCCCGCATTGCCAAGACAATCCTAAGCGAAAAGAACAAAGCTGGAGGCATCATGCTACCTGACTTCATACTATACTACAAGGCTACAGTAACCAAAACAGCATGGTACTGGTACCAAAACAGAGATATAGACCAATGGAACAGAACAGAGGCCTCAGAAATAACACCAGACATCTACAACTATCTGATCTTTGACAAACCTGAGAAAAACAAGAAATGGGGAAAGGATTCCCTATTCAATAAATGGTGCTGGGAAAACTGGCTAGCCATATGTAGAAAGCTGAAACTGGGTCCCTTCCTTACACCTTATACAAAAATTAATTCAAGATGGAATAAAGACTTAAATGTTAGACCTAAAAACCATGAAAAGCCTAGAAGAAAACCTAGGCTTTACAATTCAGGACATAGGCATGTGCAAGGTCTTCATGACTAAAACACCAAAAGCAATGGCAACAAAAGCCAAAATAGACAAATGAGGTCTAATTAAAGTAAAGAGCTTTCTGCACAGCAAAAGAAGCTACCATCAGGGTGAACAGGTAACCTACAGAATGGGAGAAAATTTTTGCAATTTACCCATCTGACAAAGGACTAATAGCCAGAATCTACAAAGAACTTAAACAAATCTACAAGAGAAAAACAACTCCATCAAAAAGTGGGCAAAGGATATGAACAGACACTTCTTAAAAGAAGACATTTATTCAGCCAACAGACACCTGAAAAAATGCTCATCATCACTGGACATCAGAGAAACGCAAACAAAAACCACAATGAGATACCATCTCACACCAGTTAGAATGGCAATCATAAAAAGTCAGGAAACAACAGATGCTAGAAAGGATGTGGAGAAATACGAACACTTTTGCACTGCTGGTGGGAGTGCAAACTAGTTCAACCATTGTGGTAGACAGTGTAGTGATTCCTCAAGGATCTAGAACTAGAAATACCATTTGACCCAGTGATCTCATTACTGGGTATATACCCATAGGATTATAAATCATGCTGCTATAAAGACACATGCACATGTATGTTTATTGTGCTAGAATTCACAATAGCAAAGACTTGGAACCAACCCAAATGTACATCAATGATAGACTGGATTAAGAAAATGTGGCACATATACACCATGGAATACTACACAGCCATAAAAAAAGGATGAGTTTTTGTCCTTTGCAGGGTCATGGATGAAGCTGGAAACCATCATTCTGAGAAAACTATGACAAGGACAGAAAACCAAACACTGCAAGTTCTCATGCACAGGTGGGAATTGAACAATGAGAACACTTGGACACAGGGTGGGGAACATCACACACTGGGGCCTGTTGTGGGGTGGGAGGTAGGGGGAGGGATAGCATTAGGAGAAATACCTAATGTAAATCATGGGTTAATAGGTGCAGCAAACCAATATGGCACATGTTTACCTATGTAACAAACCTGCATGCTGTGCACATGTACCCTAGAACTTAAAGTATATATAAAAAAAAGAAAATAATTGATTTTGGCCGATGTAGGGTTTCCAGCTGCTTTATTCGTATATTGTTATTGCATGGTGGTGTAAACGGAATAATGACCCCTAGATATGGCACTCTACTAATCCTGCAACATGGATTACCATAACTTGTGAGATGTTACCTTACATGAAAAAACAGACTGTGCCGCTAAGCTGAAACTTTATTAACTCTCCACGGTGTTGGTGAGCTATCATTCAACCTTGGACATAGAGTGTTCTGCTGAATTCTTCCACTTTGGAGACTCTGACTTCATCCGTCTACTCTGATAACCTCAATATGTTGTCTTGTGCTTTTGGAGTAAGCAACGGGCAGAAAGGGAAAGGTAGCAATATTCTGAGAACCTGAACAACAGGATGTGCTTTTTCTGATTAAATAAAATCTGCCAAATTTTGAAACAAGTTTATTCTGACAACTTAGTTTCTAAATGTCATTGCCCACTAAATGGAACCAGGACTTATTGGAAGTATGGCTGATTCCAGTTCCGGGGCAGTGGAAACATGACTTAAGTCTTAGATATTTTTTGTGTCACAAAGCAACCGAATTGTTCAAAGACTAACAGAATCTTACAGACTGCACACAGAGCCAGCTTGTATGGGTTACAGCTGGCCAAACTTAATTTGTCAAGCTTCTAAAACATAATTGTTGGGCTGACAATAGCCATCATCTCTCAAAATGAAGAGAGCTTGTTCACGACATGAATAGGTATGGACAAGAGAAAGTGTGGAAATATTTATACCATAATTGAAGCCTATAAATTTTGAACTCTTTTCAATCACTGGAATTTTCTAGTTTTGGTAACATTTGTTATTTTATTTCTTTTTGCAAATGTTAATTATGTTTTAACCCCTTGTAATTGAAAGAGACCAGGACTTAACTGTTTACTGAAAAAGTATCACAGTTCCAGCTGTTTTAAAAAGACTCCATTTCTAGAGGTTCAAATTTCATTTTGCTTTACTTTGTTTTGTTTTTCTAGTGGGGAAGGTTCTCTCACTCTGTTGCCCATGTTGGAGTGCACTGGTGCAGTCATACCTCACTGCAGCATTGAACTCTGGTTTCAGCCTTGCCAGTGGTGGGGACTACGGGTGCACATCACTGTGCCCAGCTCTTGAGGTTTAAATTTAAGAATTGAAGATGTGGAATAATATTTGATAACATATCATCTTTTGAAAAACATACCATAGATTTTATTTCTTGATAGGATGGAGTTGTTGCTATCAACATATCATCCCACTGAAAAAGAATTTAGAAAATTTTACAAAATTTATTTTCAGAACCCTGGAAATCAGCCAGTACAGGACTGTGATGACTAAAAAAAGGAAAAAACCCTCAATACCTCAAAATAATAAAGCAAAGTTAATGGCAGCCCCAGCTGTGTGTTGGGAGGCCTTTTCTGGACCGTGCAAGGAGGGAAAACCCAGGAAAAATGCCGTGGTCTTCTTTAGTTGAGACTAGTAAGGTCAGTCTTGGAGACTGTGGTGGCCAGAAGTTACTGGACACAGTAGCAGAGAGAAAGTATTATGAAGAGAAAGAGCTGTGGAAGTTTCCTTAAGTTTTTGGTTGAATACTGAGCTGTGCAAGCATAGGATGGAATCGCACTGGGCTGGGCAAAGAACAATTACTGAAGAACTGTAAAGACGAAGAATTACAAGAGTTCACACAGGGCTGGGAGTTGCCATTATTTATACCATAGACTTCCAAAAGAATCGTTTTCCAAGTTCTAAGCTGCTCACAAATAAACATACCTCTCAGAAGTACGGACATTTTACAACTTAGAAAATGATTTATTGACTCAAACATATTAATTTAAATAAAGATAAATACTAAAAACTTCCTTATAAGACATTTTAACTGTAATTGGACTTATTTGCACTTTAATACCTCAGTTTTGTAACCATTTATTGTGAACTAACTTGATAATATAAACAACGAACAGGTGTTACATTAATGGATTATCTTCAGTGTATTCTTCTCTAATATTTCTTCTTCTTATGTACATTTGATTTATATAGGTAGGCAAACAATGTTATTGCACATCTACTTAGACAAAATTGGAACTGAAAATCAAATAAATAATGATAGAAGTAGTGGTGAAACCTATATTTAACATGGTGAAACCTATATTTAACCTATATTTAATCTATAAACAGTAGACTTATTTCTTTAAATAATTAGCAAAACTGAGAGAGCAGTATTTTGCTTACTAGTTAAGCTGCATTTGGGAGGAGTGGACCAGCCCCGTTCTACACATGAAATACTTTTCTCCTTGTTTTGAAGGCTGTATCCTGTGTTGCAAACAATTTGTACAGTATCACCTTCCAGATGTATTTGTCCTGAAGATTCAGAATGACCATTTTTCACAAAAGGAAAGGAACACATTCCTAAGGACCAAAAATTGATTAATGTACAAGATGGAAGTAGTAAAAAAAGTGCATTTTAAAATATTTTATTAAGAAAGGAAAACTTTGAAAACTGACATAATGTGTAAATATTTTCAAAATAATTTAGGTCATGCTACCATATAAATGAAATATATTTTTTGTTCCTACATATGTACATATTAAAGAAAGTTAATATTTCATATTGTTACTGTATGGTTTTTATAACAAAATATCTTGTGTTTATAAACTCTGCTAGGGACAAAACCATATCTTCACATAAAGATTTCTCGCAATTCTCATAAACGTTTCTTACAAAAAGAGAAAGATCATTACTATGTCCTTTGTTGCCTCATCTAGTCTCTCTCCCATTGTTTTTCTTTTTTAATACTCCTGTTGTCATTGGAGTCTGGTCTCTATATTTATTGAAGTATTAATATAGCTACACTTTGAAGGACCAAATAAATGATGTATTGAAAATATAAAAGTTAAAATACCAAACCTTACCTTGCAATATGCAAGAGAATGGTAAATTCAAAACAGAATATCTATACAAAATGACTTATTTTAAAGAAAAACTATGATCAGGCTGCTGCCAAATGAATATTAGTAAAGAAATATTAGCAGTCAAATACATTAATCATCAGTCTAAAAAATTAATATATTTCAACATGTAGAACATTTCCAGGTAATGCAAGACAGTTGATATATTTATTCTCCATTGATTCTCATAGGAGGCATCTCAAAATAGGAGGACTACATCTCCCATCTTTGCAGCTCCTCTGGTCACTGCCCCTGTGATTATCAAGACCTTATGATCTTGTCTGGCACATCCTTCTTTATTCACTGAATGACATCCATTTAATGAACAAGGCATTTACTCACTGAGACACTTTGGTGTTGGTGACCATCCTTCTTCTGTGCATGTTATGCGAGTCCAAAAGGATTTTGACGGAGACACAAAATTATATTCACAGGAGTAATAGAAAACTTCCCCTATAGGAACTTGGGAAAATGGCTTATAATTTTCTTCATCATACAGAAATCCATGGTGTATTTTTGGAAAATCACAAAATGTTGCTGGGAAAAATAACACAAAACTGAAGAATTAAATAAAAAGCTACATTAATGAATCACTAGATTATATTTTAATCATCTCATTTATAGTTTTGTTTTCCATTCAACTTAAATGCCTTTAGCTTAAATGCTTTCCAGTGTACTAATTTGGAATGAAGAAAGATCACTAAATAAGAATACAAGAGTATTTAAGGAGGTCTTTTTTTTTTTTTTTTTTTTTTGAGAAGGAGTTTCAGGTTTCACTCTTGCTGCCCAGGCTGAAGTGCAATCGTGCAAATCTTGGCTCACTGCATCCTCCACTTCCCAGGTTCAAGTGATTCTCCTGCCTCAGCCTCCTGAGTACCTGAGATTACAGGTGCCTGCCACCACACCCGACTAATTTTTTTGTATTTTTAGTAGAGACAAGGTTTCACCATATTGGCCAGGCTGGTCTTGAACTCCTGACCTCAGGTGATCCATGCGCCTTGGCCTCCCAAAGTGCTGGGATTACAGGCGTGAGCCACCATGCTGGACCGAGGAGGTCATTGTTAATGAATATAAAATTTATATTTTGGAGTGATATGAAATCTGAACTCTTCTGCAATGTCTTCAAGAACAATATCCTCCATAACAATTTAAGAATGAAGGCAGACTGTAAGTGTGGCAAATCTCCCTGATCAGTATAGTGTACAGTAGAGGAGTGATAGGATTACTCTCAGCTCTCAGATTTCTTTCTTTTTCTGTACTCATCGAGTGTCATAGGTATCTCCACCAGAAAAATCTGTCCTATTTTTTTTTTTTTCTGGTGCAGTAAAAATGTTGGGTAGGTAATTTGATTTTTTGTTTATTAATATTCTGATTACTTTCTGGTTACAAAGTTTATATAGTTTTTGTGGAAATAATTTAGAGGTATAAGAAAATCACTAAGAACAACTCAACCAAGATAAAATTAGAGTTAAATTCTGGTAAATGCTGTATATATAAATGTTTGTTATACTGCAGGTCCAAAACATCTGAAAAAGAAAAAACAATAAAAAGATAATAAAATGATAAAATAATGCGATTAAAAATACAATATAACAATTACTTTTATGGTATTTACATTATATTAGATATTATAAATAATCTAAAGATTGTTTAAATTATATGGGAGGATGTGCATATATTATATGCAAATACTACACCATTCTCTCTTAGAGACTTGAGCATCTGTGGATTTTGTTATCTGCCGGGGGTGAAAAGAGTCTTGGAACAATTCCTTGAGGATACTAAGGATACTGAGGATACTACTGGATATATGTATATAGACACTTACACATACATCCATACCCACTGTGTTTCCAGATATATTAAAACAATGTAGAAAATGGGTGAAATCTTCATGTTTTGACTCTATTTTTTTGTGTATATATATTTTATATGTATACACATTTTTTATTAGACTTAATTTTTATTTACAGTTTTTTCACAGTAAAATTGAGTGCAAGTTACAGAGATTTCCTATATAACACTTCCTCTTCCCTGCCACATGAATAGCCCCCTTCCCCATCAATATTGTCATTCAAAGTCCATAGTTTACATTGGGGTTTACTCTTGATATAGTACATTATATGGATTTGATGTACTTTATCTTTGAATGCTTTTTTAGCTCAAGATATTTCCTCAATATAGTGTGCTCATTTTTTAGCTCAAGATATTTTCTCGATATAGCATTGCTGGGTAAGAAATTGTTTTGTTTCTCACCTTATTTAGAAAAAGCATGCAGAAATTCAGGTGACAATCGAGGGAAATTTCTCTTTTTTATCTACCTAGAAGTAATATTTAATGTTGCACAATATTTGAAATAATTCTTGTAGTATTTAACCTTGTGAAACGTTAAATTTATTATCTAACTGTTTAAAAATTGACATTAGATAGTTTTGGAGAAGATATTGAGGGAAAGACTCCCTCGTGTCTTGATAGTATTAACCTATCATAACTCCTTTGAAATATCCTTTGTTTCTCGAAAATTGCAGTTACAATACTTGATTTTCATACATTTGTACTTACATATTCTTCACTATCCAGAATAACTTTGTTCTCATCATCCAGTTGTATTCTACCTATCCTTCAGAACTTGCTCTACAACATGCATTGTATAACCATTGTGTACATCCGCAATGGTGCTAGCTAAGAGTGTTATCGTCCTTTTGCAAGCTTACCATTACACAATCATCCACTTCAAAAGCAGAAAATAATTTTCCTTGTCTCAACATTCTGATAGAATACTATGAATACATTTCTTCTGGGACATATATGTATATATATGTACACACACACACACACATATATACAGACATACAGTCATTTACCACATAATGATGTTTTGGTCAGTGACAGATCACTTATATCACAGTGGTCCCATAAGATTATAAAGTAGGTGAAAAATTCCTATCAACTGATGACCACCACAACATCACAGTCCAATGTATTACTCACATGTTTGTGGTGATGCTGGTATAAACAAACCTACTGCATTGCCAGTCATATAAACAATAGCACACACAATTATATATAGCACATAATACTTGATAATGATAATAAATGACCATGGTACTAGTTAATGTATTTAATGTACTATAGTTGTTATCATTATTTTATAGTTCACTTCTACTCATTTAAAAAAAATAACTGTAAAACATCCTCAGGCAGGTCCTTCAGGAACTATTCCAGAAGAAACCTTTGTTATCATAGGAGAGGACAGCTCCACGTGTGTTACTGCCCTGAAGACCTTCTACTGGAACAAAAGCGGAGGAGGAAAACGGTGGTACTGATGATCCTGATCCTTTGCAGGCCGAGGTTAATGTGTGTGTTTGTGTCCGTTTTTAACAAAAAGTTGTAGAAGGTAAATAAAATATTTAAAAGATAAAATCTTACAGAATAAGAATAGAAAGAAAAAATATTCTGTACATCTATGCAAGGTGTGTTTTAAGCTAAATGTATCACAACAATTACAAGTTAAAAAATTTTCAGTTGATAAAGTAAAAAGCTTACCATAAATTAATATATTATTGAAGAAAAGTTTTTGAAATAAACTTAGTCTATCCTGGGCGCACCAAAAGCTCAGTAATTAGCACTAAAGAACTTATCCATGTAACCAAAAACCACCTGCTCCCCCCCAAAATATTGAAATAAATATATAAATAAAATAAATTAACTCTAGCTCAAGTATTCAGTGTTTATGAAGTTTACAGCAGTGTATGGTAATGTGCTAAGCCTTCATATTCGCACACCACTCACTCAGTGACTTACCCAGAACAACTTTCAGTCCTGCAAACCCTGTTGATGGTAAGAGCCCTATGCAAGTCTGCCATTCTTAATATTTTCTATTGTATTTTTATTGTACCTTTTCTATGTTGAGATAAACACATTCTTACATTTGTGCTACAATTGCCCACAGTATTCAGTAGAGTAGCATGTTGTACAGGTTTGCAGTCTAGGAGTGACAGGCCATATAGCCTAGTTAGGTAGTAGGCTATACAATCTAGATTTGTGTAAATACACTCTGTGATGTTTGCAGGAGGACAAAACTGCCTAAAGACATACTTCTCATAACGTTTTCCTATCATTAAGCGATGCATGAGTGTACACACACACACACACACACATACACACACACAATCACCTGTATATAAAACCTTGCAATTTATTTGCCTATTTACATTTTGCTTTTCTTTTAGGACATTCTAAGTAGTAGTGAGGCGAGGGCGTGGTTGTCATATTCTTTCCAGCTTCTTTGCTGCAGCATGAAGCACAATGTATTGTTTGAATAATGTTTTGCTACTGGAAGCATGCAGTTTTCTATTTGTACAAAAGTGTTGCTTTCATGTGTTATTTCTGCTGTTTGGCCAGTTTCTAAATAGACACCAAAATAAAAGTGTAACGCACACTTACATGTCATTTAACACCTAGACAATTTTTAGACAGAATTTTGCTAAAGTTTATCCTAGGACTGGACTGAAGCTTGAAATTTTTTTGTTGGATTAGGAATTGTCAAAATTCTACATATTATCCTTATAATTTTCACTTATCTTCGACTGCTTCCACCCCCATTTAGAAATCCTTGTGTAATGCCATTTGTAACAGATATTTAAGCCACTTAATAAATATCATAAACACAGACTTAAGAGAAATCAAATACACTCATACAATCGCACTCTTGTGATTACGACTCAGTACTAAAAGTGAAAACAAAATTAAATGAATTTCAGGCCCATAGAAATAATGTTTTGCCACATTTGTAAGGGCATATCTTAAAAAGAAAGTATTTTATTGTTCATATTTTTCTCCTATGTCAGGACTGAGAAGAAAGCGTTCAAAAAATTTTAAAGATCTGTAAACATTAGAAAGCAGTAAAGCAGTAAAAGAAAAATTTTCTGGAAATCAAAGAATATAGCACAATGATTGAAACTCCATGTACACACATAGTTTAATCAGTATTCTAGACCCTGTTAGAGATTTTGTTTGCAATTATTTTGATATGGTGGCTTTAATTTTCACATGAAATAAAATGGGATAGTTTATAATGTTATAAGAACCAGTATACAGTATTAATAAAGAGGTGATATATTATTTCAATTTTGAAATTTGTGGAAGAGCTCAGAAGAAACAACTTTTTGGCAGTTCACTGGTTTACATATAAAAATAATATCTTCTATTGTTTCATTAAAATATATTTCCCTGTTGAATTGTAATTAGACTGAAATGAGAATTCCTTCATTCTAATAACATTTGAAATTTAAATTATCAAATCTATGAAAATAAAATTCTAAAAAACATATTGAAGGTGGCCAAATCTTTTTGGGGTTGATTTTTCCAGTCAGTGGCATTGCAGAGTTTATGCAGAATTACAGTAATACTTCACCTTGTCACCTTTATTATAGCAGATTTTCTCTCATTTGATTTCTCTTTACATTTCTATTTGGTGACCATTTACCCTTTGCAAACTAGAGAACAGAGAGAACTAATTTCATTTTATTTTCCTACTAATTGCATGTTGGAAAATATTTCCAGAAAATAGATGAATATTATGATACCCCTTCAAATTATCCTCAGCTATTTATTCATTTAAAAATAATCTTACGCATATACACACACAATCAATAAATACATTCGAAAAGGAGCTAAAATATTCGGATCTGTTTTCAACTTACCTTCTCCCCCAACAGTGGATACCCATGAGATTATGATTACACTGAATAAAAGCCACATGCTTGGTAGTCCCAATCACATATAACTAAAAATACTCCAGTGATGGTGGTGTTGCTTTAAATCTGCTTTCATTAACAGTTATGAGCATGACCTTGTATTTCAGTATACTAACGGGAAGCTACTTTAGTAAAACCCTTTGTGGAAAATATCAAAGTTCATGAAGGGTTGTGTGAAATAAGCAAATAGTGTCTAATCGGTGTTTTCACAATAATATTCTCAATTCATTATGTAATGTTTATTTGAGCAAAATAACTGCTGTTCAATTTCCTTGTTGTAGTCACCGAGTCTCTGAGTTTGGAATAATCAGAAATGACTGTTTAGAGGAGACAGGAAGCTCTCCCCTGCCTTTATTTTTATTTTTTTTCCTAGCCAAGGGTTCAGCTGTTTCAAAAGGCAAGCAAGTGCAAGTCATCAGTCCTCATCTTAATACAACAACATCACTTTTGTAGTTGTAAATTCCTTTTAAAACTGTCACTAATAATTAGGTACCTTAACAGTTTTAATATTTCATAAACTATAAAAGGTCTAATCAAGAATAATTTTTGCCAAGTAATGTTTCCTGAAATGTTTGAAGGAACAAAATTATAATTCAAACTCATTTTGTTCAGGTGGGACTTTGAGAATGGCTTTGTGAGGGTCTTGGTATATTCACTCCCCACCAAAAGGCAGCAATAAAACTGGATACAATTTTAAAAGTAACCATTGGTTGTCTCTGGAAACTGGCCAAACAGCATAATGTTGGGAAATATTTATTCCAGAAAGTCTCCATAAAATTCAGTAAAAGAGAGCAATGCTTTCATCCACCTCTGTCTCGCAGCCCAATTCTGTGGCTCAGAAGTTGAACCCTGGATGGGCAGGCAGTCTATGTGGACTGGAAGCTCTGTTCCCTTGCTGGAGAAGAGTGACTTTATAGCTTGGAAAGGTCCACGCCTGAGGATCCTATTGAATACAAAGAGATTACAGTGGGAAACAATCAGAGAAGATGAGTATGTCTAGAAGATACTAGCTGAAGCAAGCAAAAAGTGCCCAGCCAGCGAGAAATTTAACACTTAATGGGGAAATTTCGAGAAATAGACAGCCTAATGATCTCACTAAGATGAAACTTACTGACAGTGGTTCAGAAGTCAATGGGAATGCACATAGCTATGTCCAATCAAGAAACCAGAGAAGTCCCTGTGAGCTACTAGTAGTCTCCACTATTGATTCTAGTCTATCTAAATCTTGTCATTTCCAATTACTACACTACCTAAAATATCTAAATATTAAGCATCACACTCTAGACCATTTCAACAATCTTTTTAGCTCACTTTACTAAATTTGTTCCAAACGTTCAATGACCCTGACGCTTATTCACTGTTCTTTGCCCTTCACTTTCTCTCTTCCCACCATATCTAAATTAGATTCCATGGGTTATCACTGTAAGTCAATCCCTTGCACACACTCTCCTGCCCATTCCTTCCTTTCTATCTGTAATCCAAGTCTTAGGAAACCTCAGTCCTTTGCAAATAAATTCTCTGCTTGCCCCGTTCCTGAATTGAAGCACCAGAGTGTGTCTACAAGAAAAATAAAGGCAACTGTGTTGACTTGCCTTGCTTTAAATTAATGATCATGGTCCTAAATAATTTTGACACTGCTTTTCCCCTCCCCTATTTTCATTATCTCCCTCCTTAACCACCAATCCTCACCTTGCACTTTGGTAATGACTTCATTTATTTTTTCATCTAGATATAGAAGCAATCAGAAGAAAACTACTTGCTGTTCATATGCATCTTTTTCTGCATTGTCTCCTGTTTCACTAGATGTTGATCTTTACTCCTATCTTGTTATGGTCTCTACCAGATTTGATCCCATCTTTTCTATGCTAGGATTTTGCTCTTTCAATTATTCCTTCTCACCTGTATCATTAATTTCTCCATTTTCCAAATTATTTCCACCAATATGCAAACATACCAAACATCTTTCATTGTAAACAGCAAAAACAAAAGCTCAAAAAATTGTTTGTAGAATCCAAATCTCTTTCTAGTAATCTAATTCACTTCTCATTTTATAATACAATGACTCTAATATGTTATCTACAATCTCTACTTTAATTCATTTTTTCATTCCCACCACTACACTTAAACCCCTCTTGTAACAGTCACCAATGTCTTCTTCAATCTAATCAAATCCATTGGTCAAAACTGAATACTCAGAACAATTTCATGACTTTCCCCTTCCATTTGGAAATACCTGTTTCACAGGGTTTATGGAACACCACATTCTCCTGGTTTCTCTTCTGTCTCAAAGGCTTCACCATCTCAGTCTTTTGCTGGCTTCTTCTAATCTCTCTGAACTTTAAATATTGGTTTGTCTGAATCTAGGGGATGTTATCATTTATTTGTAAGCACAGAGTTAATTTTCACAGAGCTAGTGCTGATTTTTAGTTGAAATAACACTATCTTCTCTTGTCTATTTTTTTTTTGAAGCCCAGTACTCAACAATTATTCTCCTTTTATTTGCTGAATATTTCTTCTAATTTAGAAACTTAGATTGCCCTTTTGTGTCTGTTTCCTATTCTGAGTAATTTCAGGAGATTATGCCCCTCCCCCCCCGAAACATTAGCAATAAATAAAAGAAGGAAACTATACTTGATAAGAAATAAAAGGGCAGGTTAGAAAATAACTTTGTCTTCAATTTTGTGGCCAATTTTATTTTGAAAGATGCTCACTCCACTGTGTCTCATCTCACTTGTTTTCTGCTGTGTGATTTTGCCACGATCCTATCAAGATTTAGAATCAAATTCCCCTCATTTTGAAAATCTGTACTTTTTAGTGGCATGTTTTTGTCAATACAATACAGGGGTAATGACTCTGCTAGACATTAGAGAGTTATGGGGTTTGTATTTTGGAAGACTATCTCTCTGACACTGTCTTGTTAGCCTTTTGCCATTTGGCAAGAAGTTCAATCTGCATGCAGAAGCCATATGTAGGTCTTCAGGTTGACAGTCCCAGTAGGTCCAGGCAATCAGCCCAGGTGTCATACATGTGAGTGAAATTTGCAGATTCCAAATCTCAGTTATTGAGTCCTAACCCATTTAAATCTTTTCACGTGAGGCTCAAATATTGTGGAACAGTTATAAGTCATCACCTCAGTGCCCTGTGTCAATTCCTAACAGTATCCTTAAGTATAATAAAATGATTGCTGTTTTATGCCAATAAGTTTCTTACACAGCATTTTAAATCTAGGAAACTGGGACCTCTTTTTTTTTTTTTTTTGTGGATTCCAGTTTTAGTGCAGGGAAAGTAAATTAAGTCTCAAACTATTTATTGTTACAAAAAATATGAAAGGGTTAAAAGGCAAATTATAGCATTCAAATACATACGAAACTGGCTTGTAGAAGTTATTACTGATAAAATTTGAGATACATTTAAGTATCTCAAAGAAAAATTACTGAAATTGGTTATAACTCTTGAATATTCAAAATTCTCATCCCCAAAAGTGCTATAAAAAATAAAACATCCCAGCCGATATAATCCAAACAATTTTTGTTTTGAAATAATCTTAGATTCATATAATAAGTCACAAAAATAGTACGGAGAATGCCCATGTACCCTTTACCCAGCTTCCTCCAATAACTGTAACTTCCTCCATCTCTTATATCTATAGTACAATAATTAACACCAGAAAATTGACATTAGTACTCTACTAATAACTCAACTATGAACCTTACTGAATTTCATGGTTGTTTTCCATGAACTTGCCTTTGTGTTTGTGTATGTGTGTGTATGGTATATTAATTTTACAACATGCATGCACTCATGTAACCATTACCACAATCAGTCATATGCCAAACTACTCAGTCATATACAGAACTATTCTGTCACCTCCAGAAAACTCCTGTATGCTGTCCTTTTATGGTCCCCACATTCCCCCACCCCTCAATGCTAGCCATCACTAGTATGTTCTGCATAGCTGCAATTTAGTCTTTTTGAGTATTGTATAAATTGGATTATACAGTAAGTCAACTTTTTGATTTGGATATTTTTCACATAGGATAATGTCCTTGACATGTAGCCACGCTGTTGCATTATAAATCATTTCTTTTAACTGCTGTGAAGCACTCCATTGTATGGATGTAACATGTTTGTTTATTCTTTCACGCATCTGAGGACTTTTGAGTTGCTTCTACTTTTTTGGCTATAACACATAAAGCTATAATGGACAATTTTGTGCAGTGTTTTACTTGAACAGCAAACTTGTTCTCAAAGGGTCATATGTTTAGTATTTTAGGGTTGTGAACCATATGGCCTCTGCCACAACTACCCAACTTTGCAGTTACAAAGCCAAAATAATGATAGACAATACATAAATAAAAAAGTAGGGCTCACATCCAATAAAACTTTACTAGAAAATAGATCACTAGTTCCTAGGATACAGTTTGCCATCTCCTGCCCTATGATAAACAGTCAGGGGTGAGATTACTGGGTTTTATGAAAAGCACTGTTGAGCTCTATAAGAAATTGTCTGTTTTCCATAGTGGCTATGCCATTTTACATCTCCACAAGCAATGCATGAGAGATCCATTGTGTTGCATTTTCACCTGCACTTGCTATTACCAGTGTGTTTCATTTACTTCTTTTAAAAACATTTTATTAGATATATAGTAAACCTCATTGCGGTTTTAATTTGTATTTCCCTATTGGTTAATGACATTGAATAACTTTTCCCATATTTATTTTCCATCTGAATATCTTTTTTGTTAGATCTGTTCAAGGTTTTGGCACCTTTATTAATTGGATTGTTTTATCTGTGTTTAGAGCGTTCTTTATGTATTCGGTGTATAAGTCCTCTGTCAGATATGCATTTGCAACTATTTTTTCCTAATACGTAGCTTATCTTTTCACTCTTATAGAATGTCTTTCATGGAGAAAAAGATTTAATGTTGATAAAGTATTACTATTATTTAATTCCTTTGTAGGTCATCCTTTAGGTGTCCTGTTTAAGAACAATTCCATCAAATCCCAGGTCACAAAGATTTTCTCTTCTTTTCCTCTACAAGTTTGATTGTTTTACATTATATATTTAGATATAGAAGCCATTTGGAGTTATGTTTTGTAAAATATGTGAGATTAAATCAAAATTAAGTTTTTGGCTAACAAAGTGCTAATGCCCAACATAATTTGTTGAAAATAAACTTTTCTCAACCACATACCACGTGTTTTCCTACTTCTAAGTGTAAGCTCACTCATGAGAACACATGAACACATAGAGGGGAACAACACACACTGGGGACTACTGGAGGGTGAAGGGTGGGAAGAGTGAGAGGATCAGGAAAAATAACAAATGGGTACTAGGCTGAATACCTGGATGACAGAATACTCTGTATGACTAACTCTTATGAAACAAGTTTACCTGTGTAACAAACCTGTATGTTTAGCCCTGAACTAAAAAAAAAAAAAAAAAAAAAAAGGATCTTCTCTCTGTTGAATTATTTGTGTGTCTTTGTCAAAAGTTAGTTGAGCATATTTGTGTGGGTCTATTTCTGGATTCTCTATCTGTTCTATTGATTTACGTCTATCCCTCCATCAATAGTATACTGTTTTGAATATGGTAGCTATATTTCAAGGCCTCAAATTTGATTTGTGTGATCCTTTCAACTTTCTTATTAAAGAAAAATGTTTCAGCCATTCTAACTCCTGTGCATTTCAATATAAATTTAGCATGAAAAGATCTATATTTACAAAGAATTCTGTTGAAATTTTAATAAGGAATTATGTTAAGCCTATAGTACAATTTGAGAAAAATTTATTTATTTACCTTGTTGAGTATTCTAGTCCAAGAACATGGTATTGCTCTCTATTTAATTCTTCCTTGATTTTCCTAGGGAATACTTGTTTTCATATTGACACAAATACATATTAGAAAATAGGTATCAACTATCAAGGCTTTTGTCCATTTCAGAAATAATTCAAATATTTCTATAAATAGAAATACTATATCTGGGGAATAGATAGTCCCCAAAGCTTTATGTCTTTTCTTGTCACTTGATTTTCATAAAATGCTTCCAAATAATATAAGGGTTACATCTCTCATCTCTGCTGAGACGTCAAGACCCTGATCCCTTTTGAGGTGTCCCTCTCTACTCAGTGAATCATTTATGCAGATGATGATCAGGATATTTACTTACTAAGAAACTTCACTGATGATACCCATTCTTTCTCTGTGCATGTTACGTGAGTCCATAGGGGATTTGAAGGAGACGTGAAGTTATATTCACAGGAGTAATAGAACAATTTTTTTTTCTTTTGAACTGGTAAAATTGTTTTATATTTATCTTGGTCATATAACTGTCCTTATTTTATTTCTGCATATCCACAAATTTCTCTGGGGAGAAAAAACAAATAAATATCCTGCATTTGAAAATACATAGCTTATATATCAATGATATCATTGATGCATTTTATTCACTTAACTCATTACTACTTGTCATTAGTGATTAAGAAACAGAGAACTATATGTAACTCAGAATGACTTAATAACATCATCGTTAAAGAAGACACTCTAATATCTTTGGAGTCAAATCAAGTGTAAACTGCTTTCAAGTATCTCCAAGAAGATAACAATACAGAACAAAACAAAAATCAAGGTAGAGGATATGAGTAGCTTTACACTGTCGTCCTCCCATGTCTAAGATTTACGTTGGTCAGGATAATAGTACAGATTTTAAATCTCTGTTCAATTCCATTCTCCTTTCTTTTCTTTGCCTATCATGAAATCTTTTAGCAGAAAGCTGAGCCATGTCTGTCCCCTGATAGTTCAGCCAAGATACTATCTGGGTAAGTTTTTTATACTATTATTTATTTTTCTGACTGCAAACATAATATATTTTCAGTGAAGAAATTTAGAATGAACAAAGAATCACAAAGAAGCAAAAATTCACCCCAAACAAAAAATCCGAGATATAATTACAATCGTATTATGATGAATAGAAAATAGGTATGTACATATGTATACATTTGTAAAAATTGTGGTGGTAAAATATGAAAATAATTTAGAATTGGCATTGTCTTTAGAGAAATAGAATCAACTGTGTGGACGTAACACATCATATAAATAAATATTAATATAGAAATAAACATGTAATATATGGTAAAGAAATATAAATAATTTGTATGTAAACACAAAGTTTATGTACATTACTCCACGATTAATGTTTATCACAATTTTAAGATACCTTTTGATAGGATGAAAATTGTTTTCAACACGTTTTCTAATAAAGAGACCAAATCTGAAATATTTACTTAAGACAAGACAAAAACCAATCTTCAAAGACCTGAAGCTAAATCCTATTAAACTTTTAATTAGGCCAGGTGCGGTGGCTCACACCTGTAATCTCAATACTTTGGAAGGCTGAGATGGGTGGAATACTTGAGGTCAGGAGTTTGAGACCAGCTTGGCCAACATGGTGAATCCCTGTCTCTACTAACAATATACAAAAGTTAGCCGGGAATGGTAGCACACTCCTGTAATCCCATCTACTTAGGAGGCTGAGACAAGAGAATCTCTTGGACCCGGGAGGTGCAGGCTGCAGTGAACAAAGATCGTGCCACTGCACTCCAGCCAGGGCAACAGAATGAGGCCCTGTCTAAAAAAACCCTTCAGAATATTTTAATTTATTTATGCACATATAAAGTACAAACATTAAATTATTTCTAAAATTCTATATAGTGTTACTAACTTCAACACATTTTATTTTCATCTTTTTTGTTTGTTTTGTGTTGTTTTTGGTGCCCACTGTGTTTCATCAGTTAAGATTTTTTTTTTTTTTTTTTTTTTTGAGGCAGAGTCTTGCTCTGCTGCCTAAGCTAGAGTACAGTAGTGGTGCGATTTTGGCTCACTGCAGCCTCTGTCTCCTGGGTTCAAGTGATTCTCCTGCCTCAGCCTCCTGAGTAACTGGGACTACAGGCACACACAACCACACCCAGCTAATTTTTGTATTTTTAGTAGAGACGTGGCTTCACCATGTTGGCCAGGATGGTCTTGATCTCCTGACCTCGTGATCTGCCCACCTCGGCCTCCCAAAGTGCTGGGATTACAGATGTGAGCCACCGCAGTTGATAAATTTTAATGGATAATTACTCGACTTTTACCTCCTAACTGAGCAAAGAAATGAGAACAGGTTGTGATGTCCTACTCACGCTATTTTCCTCCAGGGATCATGTAAGATGATCACGCAAGAGTTTACCTAATACATAGCCTCCTGCCTTGCTGATACCTCCAGCATTCTCCAGCTGTACTCTATTAAGTCCTTGCTATGCAGCCCATCCTTTACTTACAGAACATATTCTTCCTACCGATGCTCAGGAACAACCTATTTTAGAAATGTATGTCTTATAGCAGAATTATGCAAGTTTACTAAAGATACTCTCGGATTCTTTTAATCATGTTTTGTATCCTGAAACTAACTTATGAAGGGTTGCTATTCATACATAATGAATAATGGAAAAAGCCTTCATTTCCTTCTTTAGCCTTTTTTCAATTCAATCAGGATAACTTTGTTCCCAAGACAGTCAAGCTTTACACTTGAGTATCTCTTTTTTTGTCTCACAATCACTTTCAAGTATTTTCTATTTTCTTGAATATTTGTGGAGAGTTTTAAAAATCATTTAAGAACTGTATAGAAGATTTTTACTTTTCATATTATATTTGAAATTATTAATATTATTTTGATTATTTTAATGTATGCTTATAACTGCTATAGTATAATTTATTATCTTTTTGGATAGTGAAACTTCTCTCAGTTTTTCTTGTTGTAATGAAGTTGCAGGAAAATTATTTGTACATGATATTTTAAAAACTTATTACATAAATTTTAGATAGTAAAAAGGAAATGACAAAATATTAGTGCATATTTAGGGTTCTGGCTAAGCCCTAGCATTTTGTTTATAAATCTGTACATATCTGTTTATGCTGACTCAAACTATGCATAAGTAAACTGATTTTACCATAACTATATAGGCTTAAATATTTAATCTTACTAATTTTATAATTAAAAACTCTACTGTTCTTTTCAAAATTGCTTAAATTAATTTGAACACTTTCCATTTACTTGTTGACTATTTTGCTTTAACTGAATTATTTATGCCTGTACTTTTCTACAGGAACATCATTGATTTTCTCAGTAAATTCAATCAGTTTTTAACATTACAATTTTTCTATTGCACATAATTTGCATGAAATTTTCAGATAACTTTTTTCTTGAATTTGATGTTTATTTGGGCTACAAACGCCCATTTTTGTATTCTCAAATATTTTAGTATTTCGCTTTTGTGAAGTAACAAACCTGATACTTTAAGTATTTCTTATGTGTCGATAAATGTGAGATTCATTTTGTATGGATATTGTGCTAGATATTACAAATTAAACACAGTAGAAATGATGTCTGAAATAGCTCTTCTACCTGAACATTATATATTGTTAACGCCCGACTGTAATCCAGGCTCCACGCTCATGAAACCATGGTCCATCTGTCTATGCATCTCCCTTGCTTAAAATCCATCAATGGCTCCCTGATCTCTCTCTGAGTAAAGTTCGGTCTCCTTGTCAGGTCTGTAAAATCTTTTCTGATTCCTCTCTACCTCACATCACTCATCACAATGAATTTTCTGAGCTTTAGTCATGCTAATTTGTTGAAGCTTCGCAGTTATGCTTCTTCTTTTTCTTGCTGTTGGTCTTTCACATTCTGTTTCTCCTAAGTGTTGATTTTCTCCGTATCCATCTGCCAAAATTATATTCAAGTTTGAATCTCACATGAAATGTCATTTCCTTTCAGATCTATTTCCTGGCCTCCAAGAAAGTGTTTATTTCTTCTCTACATTCTTATCGTGTCTTCCATCTTTTACTATTAATGTGCTTATTATATTGCTATAAGTTTTTATATGTCTATCCTGTGGGGTTTTGTATCTGCTATATCTATAAGCTCCTTCATCTCGCTGCTGCTTACCTGTGTGATCAATGTGCTGGAGAAAAGATTTTTGTTACACAGATTGATACAAAACAAAGAGCCAGGTTTCTACTGATCATGTTTTATTTTTCCTTTGAGTAATATTAATGATAATAATAGCTTCAATGATTTATTGCATACTTACTATATGATTATAGATATGGTTGAATACCTATTACACTGAAAACTATTTACATACATTTATGAATTAAAATCTGATTTCAAAAATGTTATCTCCATTTTGCAGATGAAACTCAGAGACAGGGACATGCTTCCTACACCTATACATTATTTAATCAGTGAAGTAGTATTTAATGAAAGGCACAGACATTTATTGAGATAGTTTTCAGGTAGAAGTGTTTTATTTGCTTTTATATATATTAAGTTGTTTTGTCTTCCCAGGTGGTAAGAATGTTGGTGTTGGATTGCTGAAGGAATTCACAGGACTCAAACAGCTTATACTCACAAAAGGGCTGTATCACAGGCAAAGGGCACAGCAGCAGTAGCGGAGGGTTATTCATTGAGAGATTCATCGGTAGAACTCATGCACAGACTTCTTTGTCCTACCACCACTGGGTCACACAGGATGCATTTTATCTCAAGATACAAACCACACCAGCATGTGTGTGTGTAACCTGAATTTCCTTTGTTTCACTGAAGTATATGCTGTATATCAGTCCAGTAATGTTGTTGCTCAAGCCTGCTGCCTCCCAGATCCATGGCATTTTGTTCTAGTAGTGGTAAGGTCTTAGAGAGACCAAGTATTTCACTCTTATAGGTGTCTGAATAAAAGGTAAGAGAGAATATTTTCTTGCTCTAAGGCTGTCTAGAGGTAAACAAAACTATGTTTGATTTTCCCTTTTAATAGTTACATAACTATTTCCTTTTAATAGTATATTCCCTTTTAATAGTATATTTGTTAGATATCTTATTTAGGTAATTATGCCACTTCCTTTTATCTATCACTTATTTTAACCCGCACTTTCCTCTTCAAAAGAAACATCAGCCTTGACCATCGAGCTAACCCATTCACTGGAAATAAGAATCTTGCCAGTGCCTCTCTCATGATTTATTTTCATTCATATGGGATAGGATTAGAAATGTACACACTTACAGGCCTGTTACTTCTACTTGCTAACAAAGCATTTGTTGCTGAAGGCCCAGATAGGCCAGGTGAGAGGATGGGACATTCTAGCTTCTGTGGTCTCTGTTGCAACTACTCTGTTGTACCCTGACAGTGTGAAAACAGCCATGGGGAATATGTAAACTAGTGAATATGGTTGTATTCCAATAAAACTTTATGGACACAAATACATGAATTTCATATACATTTTATGAATATAATTTTAATTATAAAAATATTATTCTTATTTTAAATTTAAAAAGATGTGAAAATGTAAAAACGATTGTAGTCAGAGCCCTACAAAAATAAGCAGCAGGCCACAGTTCCTCATGACTGTCATTTGTCAGTCCTTCCTCTGGCCCACCAATCCCTTCTGAATTCTGTTAAATAAAAATTATAGACATTAAATTCTGTTTAAATATGAGTGATACTTCAAGAGCTGTTCATTTTAAACTGGACTCAGAAATTATAGTGGAAGGCAGAGAAGGAAATTGTGATGTGTTTGGAAAGACTTGTAGATAAGTGCTGGTATCATCCCCAAATCGTTGTTTCTTCTACCACTGTATCTAGGGAATTTATCTAATAGTAAACCATATTTGGTTTGTCTCATGTGTAGCTTTTTACTTTTATTTGTATGTTTTACTTTTGTTTTAGATTCAGGAGTATATGTGCAGGTTTGCTACATAGGTAAATTGTGTGTCGTGGGGGACTTTGATGTACAAATTATTTTGTCACCCAGGTAATAAGCATAGTACCTGAAAGGTAGTTTTTCTGTCTTCAGCCTCCATCATCCACCCTCAAGAAGGTCCCAGTATTTGTTGTTTGCTTCTGTGTCCCATATGTATTCGATGTTTAGCTTCCACTTATAAGTGAGAACATGGGGTTTTTGGTTTTCTATTTCTGTGTTAGTTTGCCTCCAGCTCCATCTACGTTCCTTCAAAGGACAAAATCTCACTCTTTTTTGTGGCTACATAGTATTCCATGGAGTGTGTGTACCACATTTTAGAAATGCAATCTACCATTGATGGGAATTTAGATTGAATCTCTGTACAGACCAATGGTGAATTCCAAAAATGAGTCAGTAATAAAAACCTACCAAACAGAAAAATCCCAGCACCAGATAGGTTCACAGCTGAATTCTACTAGATATGTAAGGAAGAGCTGTTACCATTCCTACTGAAACTATTCAAAAAATTGAGGAGGAGGGATTCCTTGCTAATTCATTTTATGAGGCCAGCATCATCCTGATACCAAAACCTAGCAGAGATACAACAAAAAAGAAAACTGCAGGTCAGTATCCTGATGAATATAGACACAAAAATCCTAAAAAACAAACAAAAAATACAAAAAAAAAAAAAAAAAAACTTATGTTTTCCCATGAGAATCTGTCACAACTTTCTGGGTAGAGAAAGGCCATTCTTTTATGAATGGCCATCAGAGAGATAGGCTGATCATCCAGGCTTCTGTAGCAGATGGTCTAGTGAAAGATCCCTTGTTTAAATTCTTCCTTCTATAGCCTAAGACAGAGCCTCAACAGTCTCTGCAGTGAGTCCCAGAAGAAGACAAGCTATTTACTTACAAATGTGACCAGGGTTACTGTTGTATCCTCTTGTAGAATTTTCTTTCGTATACAATGCCCATGTAATGATGGAACTACTTTGTGTATTCTCTTCTCTTTTGGTATGTTTTTCAGATAAAACCATTAGGACATTTTAAAAATTAAAATACTTTTATACCCTTCAGTTGTTACAGGAATTTTAATTAATGCTCTATACCATCTCAAACGGCAGGTAATTTGTGGGGTTTTTTTTTTCCTTCATTTTTCTTGCTAGAAATAAATTTATTATTCTTCTCAAAGAACTAGCATTGGTTCATTTCATTTGTTCTTTGAGAAGATTAATAAAATATATTTTTTCTAAGTTGAATTTGCTTCATTGATTTCTGCACTAATCATTATTTCTTACTTTCTTATATTTTAAGCTTAGTTTAGTATTTTGAGATGGTTCTTTTTTCTAATACACTATTTAATTACATCTTACAGTTCTATGGAACAGTAATTTTGATGAGATTCAGATGGATAATTCTTTTGTTTTTTGGAGGCATTAACAAAGATATTCAATGTTATTTATCTGGTACATATTCTGGTGTTGAGGGTTTAATATGTCTTCAGTCACATCACTTTGCCAGCGATGGGTGAAATTTGGGGTCAAGGTGACTCCTGTTATTCTCAGGGCCCCTTTACAGGGTAGTCAGAATTCTCTCATGCTGGTTAGAAGCTACTGGAGACCAAGCTGCTATTTTTTTTAAGCTTTTATCCTTAATTGGCATAGAGATACTTACACTATATCCTATTGGTCAAAGCAGTCATGGGTTAGCACAAGTTCAAGGTGAGGGGAAACAGGTCACTTAATCGGAGGATTTTCAAATTATTTGTGGACATCGTTAATTAACTTTGCTGCATTACATACTAATATTTTAATTATCTCCACTCTGAGGTATATATGTGTCATAAAAATTATTGTAATTAAGAATGTACTCCATTACGATTACTTACCTAGTTCATCTTTGTTGATGACATTAAATATAACCAAGTCTTAACTATTTTAGAAATCATATTTAAGTTTTCAAAGTTAGATTGTATTTCTGATGAAATAGTAATGTTTTATTTCTTTACCTAGGTAGTGCTCACCCATGTTATTGGCAATTTTCTGCATGTTTCTTTTTAAGAAAACGTTTAAAAACAAGTCTGTGATGTTTTCTCTAATTTCATAGAAGACTGATAATGTGACCCTCATTAAAATTCTTGCAAGAGAAACTTGTACATCAGATCCAAGAGAAATAAGAATCTGGGTTAAGGTGCCCAAATCACGCTTTTTAGGTTGTTCATCTAAAATAAGTATAACAAATAACTGGATTTCATAAGTTGCAGCTGAGGGAGTTCATCAACTCATAAAGTACAAGAGATGGAGGAACTTAAGAGATGACAGACACTCATCAAGACTGTCTCTCTTAGCCACATGCATTCTGAAGACAGATTTGGACAGTCAGAAGCCACATGTGGGAGTTACAATTCTCACTATGGTCTTGACATTTTTGCTGTTTAAAATAATTTTTCATTTTTATTTTTATTATTTATTTATTTATTTATTTATTTATTTATTTTGAGACGGAGTCTCGCTCTGTCGCCCAGGCTGGAGTGCAGTGACGCGATCTCGGCTCACTGCAAGCTCCGCCTCTCGGGTTCACACTGTTCTCCTGCCTCAGCCTCCCCAGTAGCTGGGACTACAGGCGCCCGCCAACAGGCCCGGTTAATTTTTTGTATTTTTAGTAGAGTCGGGGTCTCACCATGTTCGCCAGGATGGTCTTGATCTCCTGACCTTGTAATCCGCCCACCTTGGCCTCCCAAAGTACTGGGACTACAGGCGTGAGCCACCATGCCCGGCCTAAAATAATTTTTAAAAGTTAACGTAATGATAGATAAAAGTGTGAATTGTTAATTCTGAAAGCAAGATCACTGCTGTTAGTTGAGCAGTGTAGGAGTTGCAGAGTGGTATCAGAAATGGACACTCCGCTTCTCATCCTCTTCATGATATGGTAAAGGCACCATGAAATTAAAAAAAGGGTAGGATGGAGGGTCTGACAAACTTCTATTGCCAGGGTGTTACCAATCCACTTTTTCTTTGAAGGGAAAATCCTCTGAGGAAGATTATCTGGGATGAATCGTAAGAGTGGAGTTTGGATTATATGACTTTGACTCCAGAATTTGTGAAAAAAATATATTTAGAATAAGATACAATATGATGGAGAAGTTAGTAGAAATACAATTTCTTGGTTGCTGCTAACAAGTTTGGTGAAATTAAAACATCTCATGGTGGAAAGTAAAAAAAATGAACAATTTAACCCAGCAATACTGAGAGAAATATTTGAACCAAAATATTTGGCTTCATGTGTGACAAAGATTCTGATGGAGACTTGGGAAGATACAGGTTAAGTTATGGTGCTCCTTCGCTCTGACCCTTCATTAACAGATCCTACCTTCCAAGCACCAGGTTTGAGAGATCAGATGACCATGAATACTAGAGAAATAACATTAAATATGTGGTCCATTTTGCAAAACAGAAAAATATTGGTGCCTGCTAGGTTAATTTTAACCACAGATTCTTTAAAATAAATGGTTTGTAATTTGGTAGTAAATTCAATTACCAGCTTATAGTCAGACTTTGGAAAAGTTCTTTGTTCACTTGGTCTTAGTTGTTCTTGTTAAATGAGAATTTTATAATTGGTCAAACTAGCCTCTCTAGTGAATATTAAGTGATACAAATCCTAGGAAGATAGTGAGAGATTTTAATTGGTTAAAAAATATTAAGTGGTAAGATGATGTATTAGTGTTTCCCAGAGAAACAGAATGTATAGTGTGAGATGTATGTAGATAGATGAGATAGAGAGAGGTTTTTTTATGCAATTGGTTTACTTGACTTGTGGGCATAAGCAAGTCCAAAATTCATAGGCGAATAGAGTAGAAACTCAGACAAGGGTCAATGTTACAGTCTTGAGGTAGAATTTCTTCTTCTTTGGAAGCCTAAGTTTTGACTCTTACTGCTTCGATTGATTGAATGTGACCCACCCACATTATCAAGGGTAATCTTTACTTAAAGGCAACTTACTGTAGATGTTATTAACTCCATCTATAAAATACTTTCTTCACAGAAACACTTAGATTAACATTTGATTACATAATTGGGCTCGATAGCCTAGCCAAGTTGACACATAAAACTAACCATTGCAGATGCTAATTCTCACCAAAACATGTATTATTTTGATTAGTTCTGTGGATATACATAGTTGCAAGCTCTGAAAGAAGGCTAACATGAACTCCCAGGCTGTGACTGTTAGGAACTGACATTTCAAGATATGTGGGGGTAACATTTAGATATAATTCCTTCAGTTACCAATAATATACTGTGGAGTACCAAATAGCTGGAAGTAGAATATTTAATGTTCCCAACCCAAAGAAATGATAAGTGTTTGAGATAATGGATATACTAATTACCCTAACTGACCATTATACATTATATATATGGAAACATTACTATGTACCCCATGAATAGATACAGTTATTGTCAATTTTTTTAAAAAGGAAAAAAAAAAAAGACAATTCCTAGGTTGTTACTTAGATTTGGTGAAGATAGTACTCACCATTGTGACACGTCTCAGATTATAATTGCATTTTCACACATCAACACAAAATTTTAATTACGAATAAAAATGACTAAAACAGTACTTGAAAAATGAAATTGAAAACAGATTTAATAACAAATTCAGAAAAATATGTGCATTTTACTAATAGTAATGCCATTTATTCTATTTTTTTTCACAACTGGGATATATCAGTTTTCCATCCTGACACACTGCTCGAAATGAATGAGATTTTGTTGGATGATATCCATATTTACAAACAAATTCAACTATGTCACCTGTTTTTGAATAAAGCTTTCGTTGGTTTGTCCACTTTAATGTTATATTATATTTTTCCATAATTTCTTGTGATATTACACATGGATCTGAAAGTAGAAAAAAATGAACATAAAACATTAAGTAGTATGCAAATCTTCATAAACTCATAGACAGGTTTTCAAGTAGAATGTTATATGATGGTTGAGGAATTATTTCTCTAAATCCTTTCCAAACCATTGCTGTAAAAATATAATATAGATTTAAGTAAAGTTAAAATGGTAAACAATGTAGAAAATGAGGTACTGTGTTTAATGGATGATAATTTAATGTTATTACCAGATTCATAACATCAATTGTTATATTAAGATAGTTGTATTTTAGAACCTATCATTGCTGTTTCTGTTTGATTATGATTTTGGTGAAACAATCCAAACTTTCAGTAATAAGATGAACAAGAACTGGGAATCAAATAAAGAAATGTAATGACATTAATAGCTAATAATATGGTATTATTCACTTGAAATTTGAAGAGAAAGCAGGTTTTAAGAGTCCTTATCACACACACACACACACATTTACACACAGTGGTAACCATAGGTGGTGATGAATGTGTTAATTAATTTGTAGTAATCATTGCTTCATAAATTTATCAAACAACATGTTGTAGAACATGAATATATATTCTTTTTATTTATCAACTAAATGTTTTAAAATAAAACATAAATATAAAGAGAAAAATTTCTAAACTTTACATTCCATTATATAAACGTTTGGTAGGCAAGCATTCAGCAGAATGCTTGTTTGTTAATCTGTGAAAATTCTATTACAAACAGTGAAATATCAGACTCATCACATTGATTTTTCCAGAACCCATGAGAATACTAAAGTACTTACCTAAGCATTTTGGTGGTTCTGACCATTGTCCATTTCTACATGTTATATGATTATTACCTTCAAGTTTATACAAGTTCTGGCATTGATACTCAACTGATGAACCTGGAGCATATACTGACAACGGGAATGAAGTAATGTCTCCATTGTCAATAGGTGGAGGGGGCCCACATTTTTCTGCAGAAACTAAAAAAACATCATTTGATTTACTGGGAGAGCAAATAAAAATGCAAGTTCAAATAAGGCAAATACAAACTAGGCACTTCATAGTCTATCAGGGCTTTTGTGATTTGTGCTGAATGAAATGATTCCTGGAGTAAAATTTATCCTACAAGCTGAAAGTTATATTTTAAGTTCTTTTCTCCTCACTGAATGAACACATACAGCATTAACAAAGATGACACCTCGTAGTATTCCAGGATTAAGAAATGTTTTTCTAAATGAGTACATGCTAAACAGATAGAAAGCTACGACAAACACAAAGTTTCTTATTTTAAATTCAACATTCTTTGGAGTTTATTGGGTCCATAGTCATTTCATTCTTTATTTTCATTTGCCTTACAAAAGAAACATTAATTCCTTGAAAAATTTAAACAATACAAATTAATAGAAGGTAAAAGGAAATTGCTGGATTCTTGGTATCGGCAAAATGAGGAACGAACTTTTCTACCTTTTCCTTATGCTAAGTACAACTCGAATTTTGGACACAATGTAAAAAAAAAAAACAGAAAAGAACATAAGAAGACTCTGAAAGATATAGAGACTTTGATCTAGCTAGAGACTTCAGGACTCAAGGAATGACACAGCAGGGTCATGTGGGTTTTCTTTTGGACTCCTGTGTATCCTGGTTAGGACACTGGAGAAGACTGCAACCCATATTAAAATGAGGTTCAGATAAAAAAAGAAAATCCCCAGAAGAGCCTACTTTCTATACCCAAAAGCCCAGGAAAAGAATTTTTACCAATAACTTACATACTGTAGGAAAGATCCTAAGAAGCCAATGACCACCCTCCACACTCCCAGATAAACAGAGGTCAACTGTGGAACCTAAACTTTCATCTACATGGTCAAGTAACAAGACACCTCTCCCTTTTCCCATGATGTCAGCAGAAGCCAAGTGGGAAACCTGGGCTTATACCCAGCATGGCAGCAATGGAAGCTGCCAAATAAGACTTTTTGCAATCCAGTACTCAAAATATAACACCTAAAATATCTAGAATAAATTTAAAAATTACTCATCATATTAAGGACCAGGAAACCCTCAATATAGAAAAGACAATTATTAATAACAGAAGACAACACTAAGAAGACATAGATGTTAAAAGTGATGATGTTTTGAAAAGTCCAGTAGGAATTATAAACCCAAATAGTAAAACAAGAATTAAAAAACAACCACTTGATAGGCTTAATAATACATTGGGAGTTGACAGATGAATAAATTCATGAACTTCAATACAGAGCAATATTAATTACCCAGTCTGAAAATAGACTAAAAACAGAAAGCTGAACTGAGCTTCAGAGACGTTTAGAATACAAGAAACAACAACAAATAAGGAGAGGCGATCCAGAAAGAGAAGAGAAAAAGTACCGGACTGAAAACAATAAAAAAAAAAAATGACTGAACACTTCCAAGATTGACCATAAGACATAAACTAATAGTGACATGTAGAACCAACTAATACTGTACAATATTTTTCTCATAACTTGAAAAAATATATCAGCTATTTTGACTTAATTACATTAAATTGTTCCAAATCTATTAAAAATATAAGAAGGGAATGATATTAGAAGCCTGAGGAGATACTGGTAGCTGGAGCGCTTGAAATTACTCTTTTTTGCATTCACATCATTTATCACACATACTTGCCACCTGATATAGTTAGGCTTTGTGTCCCCACTCACATCTTATCTTGAATTGTGATCCCCAGGTATTGAGGCAGAGACATGGCGGGGGGGTGGTTGGATCATGGGGATGGCTTCCCCCATACTGTTCTTATGATAGTGAGTGAGTTCTCAAAAGATCTTATGGTTTTATAAGTGTTTGGAAGTTCCTCCTTCGCTCACTTGTCTCTCTCCTGCTGCCTTGTGAAGAAGTGCCTGCCTCCCCTTCTGCCATGATTGTAAGTTTTCTGAAGCCACAGCCATGTGGAACTGTGAGTCAATTAAACCTATTTTATTTATTTATTATTATTATTATTTTGAGACGGAGTCTCACTTTGTTGCCCAGACTGCAGTGCAGTGGCACTATCTTGGCTCACTGCAGCCTCTGCCTCTCCAGCTCAAGCGATTCTCCTCCCTCATCCTCCTGAGTAGCTGGGATTACAGGTGTGCACCACCATGCCCAGCTAATTTTTATATTTTAGTAAAGACAGAGTTTCACCATGTGGGCCAGGCTAGTCTCAAACTCCTGACCTAAAGTGATTCGTCTGCCCTAGTCTCCCAAAGTGCTAGGATTACAGGTGTGAGCCACCATGTCTGGCCAAACCTACTTTATTGATACATTACCCAGGTTGGAGAAGTTCTTTATAGCAGTGTGAGAATGGACTAATACAGTCAATTGGTACAGTGGGCGCTGCTATAAAGACACCTGAAAATGTGTAAGTGACTTTGGAACTGGGTAATAGGCAGAGGTTGGAACAGCTTAGGGGGCTCAGAAGAAGACAGGAAGATGAGGGAAAGTTTGGAACCCCCTTGAGACTTGTTCAGCGGTTTTGACCAAAATGCTTATAGTGATATGGACAATGAAGTCCAGGCCGAAGTGGTCTTAGATGGAGATGAGAAACTCATTGGGAACTGGAGCAAAGGTCACTCTTGCTATGCTGTAGCAAAGAGATTAGTGGCAATTTGCCCCTGCCTTAGAGATCTGTGGAACTTTGAAGTTGAGAGAGATGATTTAGGGTAACTAGAGTAGGAAATTTCTAAGCAGCAAAATATTCAAGAGTGACAGAGTAAAAACGTTTGCAAAATTTGCAGCCTGACCATGTAGTAGAAGAGAAAAACTAATATTCTGGGGAGTAATTCAAGCCTGCTGCAGAAATTTGCATAAGTAACAAGGAGCCAAATGTTAATAGCCTAAGACAATGGCGAAAATGACTCTAGGGCATGTCAGAGATCTTTGAGGCTTTCCCATCACAGGCCTAGGAGGAAAAACAGTTTCATGGGCCTAAGCCCTGCGGCTGTGTGCAGCCTCAGGACCTGGTGCCCTGCTGAGTCCTAGCTGCTCCAGCTCCAGCCATGGCTAAATGGGGCCAAGATACAGCTCATGTCATTTTTTTCAGAAGGTGCAAACCTCGAACCTCGGCAGCTTCCACATGGTGTTGTGCCTGTGGGTGCACAGAAGATAAGATTTTGAGCTTTTTTTTGGTTCCAAGTGGGAACCTCTGCCTGGATTTCTGAGGTTGTATGGAAATTCCTGCATGTCGAGGCAAAAGTCTGCAGGGGCAGAGTCCTCATGGAGAACCTCTGCTAGGGCAGTGTGGAAGGGAAATGTAGGGTTGGAACCCCCATACAAAGTCACCACTGCGGCACTGCTGAGTGGAGCTTTGCATAGGGGGCTACTCTCCTCCAGACCACAGAATGGTAGATAAGCCAACAGCTTGTACTATGCACCTGGAAAGGCCACAGGCACTCAATGCCAGCCCATGAGAGCAGCCCTGGGGGCTGAACCCTGCAAAGCCACAGAAGTGGAGCTACCCAAGGCCTTGGAAGTCTACCCCTTGCATCAGTGTGTCCTGGATGTGAGACAAGGAGTCAAAGGAGACCATTTTTGGAGATTTAAGATTTAATGAGTGCCCTGCTGGGTTTTGAACTTGCATGGGGACTGTAGCCCCTTTCTTTTGGCCAATTTCACCCGTATGGGGAGAAAGTTGGAGGGAAATGATAAAGCAAATTAATCCCAATTTTACAAATGGGTAACTAAATATCAAAGACTTTAAAAAACCCATCTTCTAGGTTTTTGGAACCTTTCCATTATTCTCAGCTCTATCATTAGTATGTTTATAAAAACTCATTATGAATATCTTCTGATTCAATTAGAAATAATTATGTATATGAATATGTGTTTATTTTTCTTATTTAATCATCTCTCATTAATGGTTAGTTTATAAAAGTATATATTAATTCTTACATAAAATACATAATTGACATTAAAGACAGAGTAAATAATCTGAATAAATCAAGTATACACACAAAAAAACAACTGAAATATTTTCTAATTAATAATCTCATAAATATTATTTAAAGTGACTAGTTTTATGTACTGTTATTGGCACTTTAATGGTTTGATTGCAGTTTACTCGAGCAAATCCCACTAGAATGTGACTCATTTCACTTACATAAAACTTGTATCCCTAAATCTCTGTATTTTATTCCAATATTTTGGATGGCAATTCTTTATTGATTGTCATCTTTTTAAAAATCTAATTGTAAAAACAAAATGCCATTGAAAATAATTGATCTGGCTGGGTGCAGTGGCTCATGCCTGTAATATCAGCACTTGGGAGGCCGAGGTTGGCAGATCCCCTGAGGTTGGGAGTTCGAGACCAGCCTGGCGAACTTGGTGAAACCCTCTCTCTACTAAGAATACAAAAATTAACTGGGTGTGGTGACACATGTCTGTAATCCCAACTACTCAGGAGGCTGAGGCACAAGAATCGCTTGAACCTTGGAGGCAGAATTTGCAGGGAGCCAAGATCACACCATTGCACTCCAACTTTGGCAACATAGTGAGACTCTGTCTCAAAAAAAAAAAAAAAAAAAAAAAAAAAAAAAAAAAAAAAAAAAAAAAAGGAAATAAGTAAGTAATTAAGTAAATAAATAAATAAATATAATTGATCTTGGCTGATGTAGGGTTTCCCAGCTGCTTCATTCATATGTGGTTATTGCATCGTGTTGTAGAAGGAATAATGGCTCCCAAAGATGGCTCTGTACTAATCCCTGGAACATAGATTACCATAACTTGCAAAATGTTACCTTAGATGAAAAGACAGACTATGCACCTATCATTATGAGTCTAGTTGCCCTGAAACTTTATTAACTCTCCATGGTGTTCTTGAGCTACCATTCAACCTTGGACATAGACTATTCTGCTGAATTCTTCCACTTTGGAGATTCTGACTTCCTCCATCTACTCTTATAACCTCAATATGTTGCCTTATGCTTTTGGAATAAGCAACAGGCAGAGAGGGAAAGGTAGCAATATTCTGAGAACTTGAACAAGAAGATGTGTTCTTTGTCAGACTAAATAAAATGGGCTTAGTTTTGAAGCAACTTTATTTTGGCAACTTAGTTTCAAAATGTCATTACTCACTGACTGGAACCAGAACTTACTGGAAGTATGGCTTATTCTAGTTCTTGGACGGGGAAAACATGAATTAAACCCGGGACATTTTTTTGTGTCACAAAGCAACAGACTTAATCAAAGGCTAACAAAGTCTTACAGACTGTACACAAGAGAGAGCCAGCTTGTATGGGATACAGCTGGTCAAACTTAATTTGTCAAGCTTCTAAAATATAATTGTTGGGCTGACAATAGCCATCATCCCACAAATTGAAGAGAGCTTGTTCATGACATAGAGAGAGCATGGAAATATTTATGCCATCACTGAAGCCTATAAATCCTGAACCCTATTCAATCACTGGAATTTTCTGGTATTCATAACATTTGTTCTTCTTTTTTTTTTTTGCAAATGTTAATCATGTTTAATCCTGTAGTAATAGAAAGATACTATGATTTAACTGTTCACCAAAAAACTATCACAGTTTCAGCTGTTTTAAGAAGACTCAATTTTCTAGAAGTTTAAATTTAGTGAAGACAGGGTTTCACTCTGTTGCCCAGGTTGGCGTGCACTGGTGCAGTCATAGCTCACTGCAGTCTTGAACACCTGGGCTCAAGTGATCCTCCTGCTTCAGCCTTCCCAGTGGCTGGGACTACAGGCACACACCACTATGCCCTACTCTAGAGGTTTTAAATTAAGTATTGAAGATGTGGAATAATATTTGATAGTATAACATCTTTTGAAAAGCATACCATGGATTCTATTTCCTGATAGGATGGAATAGCTGGTATCAACATAGCATCCCACTGGAAAAAAATTAGAAAACTGTACAAAATATATATCAAGAACACTGGAAATCTCCCAGCACACAACCGTGATGACTGAGAAAATGAAAAAAACTCAAAACCCCAAACTACCATAGCACACAGCCCCATCTGTTTGCTGGGAGGCCTTTCTTAGACTCTGTGCTGTGAGGGAGAACCCAGGAAGAACTCAGTGGTCTTCTTTAGTTGAGACTAATAAGGTCAGTCTTGGAGACTACGGTGGCCAGAAGTTACTAGACATAGTAGCAGAGAGAAAGTGGTATGAAGAGAAAGAGCTGTAGAAGTTTCCATGGAGCTCCTTGTGCTTTTAGTTGAATACTGAGCTGTGCAAGCATAGAACGGAATCGTATTGGGCTGGGGGAAGAACAATTTCTGAGGCACTATAAAGATGAAGAATTACAAGAGTTCACACAGGACTGGGAGGTGCCATCATTTATGCCACAGGTTTCCAAAAGAATCATTTTCCAAATGCTAAGACGCTCACAAATAAACATACCTCTCAGAAGTATGGACTTTCTAATACATAGGAATTGATGATTTATTCAATAAAGCATATGAATTTAAATAAAGATACATATTAAATGCTGTTCTTACTTATAAGACATTTTAATTAGAATTTGATTTATTTTCACCTTAATACTTCAGTTTTGTAACCATTTCTTGTCAACTATCTGACAGTATAAACCATACACGGGCATTACTTAAACTTCAAGGGATTATATTCAAGGTGTACTCTTGTTTAATGTTTTTACTTATCACATACATTTGATTTATATAGTTGGGCAAACTATGTTATTGCACATCCCCTTAGACACAATTGGAACTGAAAATCAAATGAATAATGATAGAAGTATGTGGTAAAACCTATATTTAACCTATATTTAATTTGTTAAAAAAAAGATTTATTTCTTTTAAACTTTATAATATATAACAGCATCTGAGAGAAGAGCATTGTACTTACCAGTGGACCTGCATTTGGGAGGAGCAGACCAGCCCCGTTCCACACATGAAATGTTGTTCTCCTTGTTTTGAAGACTGTATCCTGTGTTGCAAATAATTTGTACAGTATCTCCTTCCAGATGTGTTTGTCCCGAAGATTCAGAATGACCATTTTCCACAAAAGGAAAGAAACACAGTCCTAAGGACCCAAAAACGGATTAATATACAAGATGGAAGTAGCAAAGAAAAAGTACAACTGCATTTTAAAATATTGTAATAAATCGGGTGAAGTGGCTCATGCTGGTAATCCCTGCACTTTCGGAGGCTGAGGCGAGTGGATCACTTGAGGCCAGGAGTTTGAAACCAGCCTGGCCAACATGGTGAAACTCTGTTTCTACTAAAAATACAAAAATTAGAGGGCATAGTGGTGCACACTTGTAATTCCAGCTACTCTGGAGGCTGAGACAGGAGAATCACTTGAACTCAGAAAGCAGAGGTAGCAGTGAGTCGAGATGGCGCCACCGTACTCCAGCCTGGGTGACAGAGTCTTACTCTGTCTCAGAAAAAAAAAAAAAAAAAAAAAGGGAAAACTTTCAAAGCTGAAATCAAATATAAATGTTTTCAAAAGACTTTAAGTCATGCTACTATATATATATGCTGAAATATGTTTTTTGTTTCTTTTATATGTATATATAGAAGAAAATATTTCATGTTGTTGCTCTATGGTTTTTATAATAAAATATTTTATGTTTATAAACTATTTTAGGGACAAAGAACATGTTCATATATCTATTTCTCTCTTAACGCTCATAAATGTTTCTTAGGAGAAAGATCATTGCTATTTCCTTTGTTGCCTCATCTATCTGTCTCTCAATTGTTTTCTCTTTTATTATACCTGTTATCATTGGAGTCTGCTCTCTACATTTATTGGAGTATTAATAGCTACACTTTGAAGGACCAAATAAATGATTTATTGAAATATAAAAGTGAAAAATGCGAAACCTCCTTACAATGTGCAGAAGAATGGTAAATTCAAAACAGAATATGTATAAAAATGGCATTTCAAAGGAAAACTGTGATTAGGCTGCTGCCAAATGAATATTAGTAAAGAAATATTAGCAGTCAAATATATTAATCGTCAGTCTAAAATAATAAATATATTTCAATATGTAGAGCATTTCCAGGTAATGCAAGACAGTTGACATATTTATTCTTCATTGATTCTCATAGGAGGCATCTCAAAATAGGAGGACTACATCTCCCATCTTTGCAGCTCCTCTGGTCACTGCCCCTGTGATTATCAAGACCTTATGATCTTGTCTGGCACATCCTTCTTTATTCACTGAATGACATCCATTTAATGAACAAGGCATTTACTCACTGAGACACTTTGGTGTTGGTGACCATCCTTCTTCCGTGCATGTTATGCGAGTCCAAAAAGATTTAGACAGAGACACAAAATTATATTCACAGGAGTAATAGAAAACTTCCCCTATAGGAACTTGGGAGAATGACGTATGTTTTTCTTCATCATATAGAATTCCATGTTTTATTTTTGGAAAATCACAAAATGTTGCTGGGAAAATAAAACAAAACTGTAGAATTACATAATAAGCTACATAAATAAATCAGTAGATTATATTTTAATCATCTCATTTACAGTTTTCTTCTTTCATTTAGCTTAAATGCCTTTGGCTTAAATGCTTTCAAGTGTACAAATTAGGAATGAAAAAACATCACTAATTAAGAGTACAGTAGTATTTGAGGAGGTCATTGTTAATGAATATAAAATTTTTCCTCCGGTCCTTCAGGAACTATTCCAGAAGAAACCTTTGTTATCACAGGAGAGGACAGCTCCATGTGCGTTACTGCCCTGAAGACCTTCTAGTGGGACAAGAGTGGAGGAAGAAGATGGTGATACTGATGATCTTGATCCTTTGTAGGCCAAGGTTAATGTGTGTGTTTGTGTCTGTTTTTAACAAAAGGTTTTAAAAGTAAATAAATAAGTAAAATATTTAAAAGATAAAAGCTTATAGAACAATAGAAATAAAAAATCTTTTGTACATCTCTACAATGTTTTTTATGCTAAATATTATCTCAAAAGACAAAAAAATTAAAATTGATGAAGTAAAAAGGTTAATATAAACTAAGGTGAATTTATTATCGAAGAAAAGTTTTAAAATAAATTTAGTCTATCCTGAGTGTATCAAAAACTCAGTAATTAGCACTAAAGAACTTATCCATGTAACCAAAAACCACCTGCTCCCGCCAAAACTATTTAAATAAATAAATTAATTAATAAAATAAATTAGTCTTGTCTAAGTATACTGTGTTTATTCCACCTCCAGTAGTCTATGGTAATGTTCTAAGCTGTCATATTCACTCACCACTCATGTAATGACTTACTGAGAGCAACTTTCAGTCCTGCACACCCTATTCACGGTAAGAGCCATATACAAGTGTGCCATTTGTAATGTTTTATACTGTATTTTTATCGTCTTTTTTCTATATTTAGATAAACATATACTTACAATGGTGCTACAATTACCCACAGTATTCAGTACCGCAACATGCTGTACAGGTTTGCAGCCTAGGAGCGACAGGCTATACCATATCACCTAGTTAGGTAGTAAGCTATACAACCTAGGTTTGTGTAAGTACACTCTATAATGTTTGAATAAGAAAGAAATCCCCTAAGGATGAACTTCTCAGAACGTGCCCCTATCATTAAGTAATGTATGACTGTTTATATATATATACACACACACACACGCATGCACACACTCACAGTCACCTATATATAGTCTTGCAATTTATTTGCCTGTTTACATTTTGCTTTTCTTTGGGACGCTATGGTAAGTTGCAGTGAGGTGTGGTTAGGGTTGTCATTTTCTTCCAGCTTCTTTGCTACATGAAGCACAACATATTGCTTGATAAATATTTTGCTACTGGAAGCATGCAGTTTTCTATGTATACAAATGTGTTGCTTCAGTGTGTTGTTTTTGCTGTTTGGCAGGGCTCTCAATAGACGTCTAAACGACAGTGTAACTAACACACACTTACAGATCGTTTAACATCTAGGCAACCTTTAGATAGAATGTCACTGAAGTTTCTCCCAGAGACTGGATTGAAGCTTGAACATTTTTTTGGTGGGGGCAGGGTTAGGAATTGTCAAAATTCTGTATATTTCTCTCATATTTTTCACTCATCTTCCTCTGCTTTCCCCCTGTTTAGAAATTCCCTTGTAATGCCATTTGTAATAAGTGTATAAGCCACTTAATGAATACCATAAACACAGACTTAAGAAAAATCAAATACACTCATACAGTCGCACTCCTGTGATTACAACTCAGCACTAAAAGTGAAAACAAAATAAAATGAATTTCAAACCAATAGAAATGCTTTGCAACACTTCTAAGGGCAAATATTTCAAGGAAAGAATTTTATGGTTCATATTGTTCTCTTATGTCAGGACAGACGAGAAACAGTTCAAATAAAACTTCAAAGGTCTGTAAACATTAGGAAACAGCAAAACAGTAAAGTAAAAACCTTCTGGAAATCAAAGAGTAAAGCATAATGATCGAAACTCCATGTACACACATAGTTTAATTAGTATCCTAGACCTTGGTAGAGATTTTGTTTGCAATTCATGTGATATGGTGGTCTTAATTTCAACATGAAATAAAATGGGACTATTTATAAAATATCGTAAGAAGCAGTTTGTAATATTACTAAAGAGGTGATACATTACTTCATTCTCGATATTTAAGAGCTCAGAAGGAGCAATTTCTTGACAGTTCACTGGTTTATATATAAGTAATATTTTCTATTGTTTCAGTGAAATATATTTCCCTCTGTTGAATGATAATCAGATTGAATGGGAATTCCTCTACTTTAAAGACCTTTAAAATTTAAATGATCAAATTTAGGAAAATAAAATCCTAAAAGCATTTTGAAGGTGGCCAAATCTTTTTGAGAATGATTTTTCTAGTTAGTGGCATTGCAGAGTTTATGCAGAATTACACTAATACTTCACCTTGCCACTGTGATTATAGCAGATTTTCCCTCATTTAATTCCTCTTTACATTCTCTATTTGGCGGCCATTTACCTTTGTAACTTAGAGGATGGAGAGAACTAATTTTATTCTATTTTCCTGCTAATTGCATGTTAGAAAGTATTTCCATAAAATAGATTAACATTATAAATCTTTTAAAATATTTTCAGCTATTTATTCATTTAAAAATATGTAAGCATACACACAAAAACGGATAAATGTATCTGAAAAAGGAACTAAATATTCAGGTCTGTTTTCAACTTACCTTTTCCCCCAACAGAGGATATCTGTGAGATTAGAATTACACTGATCGTGAGCCACATGCTTGGTAGTTCCAATTTTATATAACTAAAAATACTTCAGTGGTGGTGGTGTTGCTTTGAATCCTCTTTCATTAACAGTTATGAGCATGACTTTGAATTTCAGTGTACTAACTGGAAGCTAGTTTAGTAACATCCTTTGTGGTAAACATCAAAGTTCATGGAAGGTTGTGCAAAATAAGCAGTGTCTAATCAGTGTTTTCATAATAATACTCTGAATTTATCGTGTAATATTTACTTGAGCAAAATAAAAGCTGTTCAATATCCTTGCTGTGGTCCCTGAGTCTCTGAGTTTGGAATATTCAGAAATGGGCCATTGAAGAGGAAAGAGGAAGCCCCTTCTTTTTTCTAGCCAAGAGTTCAGCTACATCAATAGTCAAGCAAGTACAGGTGATCAGTCCAGCATCACTGTTCTAGTTGTAAATTCCACTTAAAACTGGTATTAAGAATGAGGTAACTTCAGACTATCCTGGCTAACATGGTAAAACCCCGTCTCTACTAGAAATACAAAAAAATGAGCCAGGCATGGTAGCGGGTGCCTGTAGTCCCAGCTACTTGGGAGGCTGAGGCAGGAGAATGGCATGAACCTGGGAGGTGGAGTTTGCAGTGAACCGAGATCACGCCACTGCCCTCCAGCCTGGGCGACACAGTGAGACTCTGTCAAAAAAAAAAAAAAAAAAAAAAAAGATAACTTCTTAATAATTTTCATATTTTGTAGACTATAAAAAGTCAAATCAAGAATAAGTTTTGGTATGTAAAGGTTCCCGAAATTTTTGAACAAATAAATTTTACTTCAAGATCATTTTGTTCAGATGGTACTTTGAGAATGGGTATTTGTGGGTCTTGGTATATTCACTCACCACCAAAAAGGCAGCGATAAAACTGGATAAAAGTATAAAAATAATCTCTAGAAATTGGCCAAAGAGCATACTGTTGGGAAATATTTATTCTAGAAAGTCTACATAAATCTCAGTAAGAAGAGTGACTGCTTTTATCCACCTTTGTCTTGCAGTCCAGTTCTGTGGCTCAGAAGTTGAACCCTGGATAGGCAAGCAGTCTATGTGGACTGGAAGCTCTGCTGCCCCACTGAAGGGGAGTTACTTTACACATGGAAAAATCCCTGCCCAAGGATCCTATTGAATACAAAGAGGTTACAGTGGGAAGCAAGTACAGAAGACTGGTACATGTACAGGATATTAGCTGGAGCAAGCAACAAAGTGGCCAGTCAGCCAGAAATTTAATGGCAAAATTTGGAGAAAGGGACAGCCTAAGGACTCCCACTAAGATGAAACTTAATGATGGTGGTTCAGAAGTCAATGGGAATGCACATAACTATGTTCAATCAAGAAACCAGAGAAGTCCCTGTGAGCTACTAGTAGTCTCCACTATTGATTCTAGTCTATCTAAACTTTGTCATTTCCAATTAAACTACCTAAATTATCTAAATATTAAATGTCACACTCTAGACTATTTCAACAATCTTTTTAGCTCACTTACTGTACTAAATTTGTTCCAACCATTCAATGACCCTGACACTTTTTCACTATTCTTTACCCTTCACTTTCTCTCTTCCCACCATACCCAAATTAGATTCAATGGTTCATCAATGTAAGTCAATCCCTCGGACACATTCTCCTGCCCATTCCTTTCTTTCTATCAGTAATCTAAGTCTTAGAAAACCTCAATCATTTGCAAATAAATTATCTGCCATCACCATCCCTGAATTGGAGCAGCAGAGTGTTTCTACAAGAAAAACAAATGTGGTCACTGTTCCAAGATAGCTGAATAAGAACAGCTCTGGTCTGCAGCTCCCAGCGTGATCAATGCAGAAGATGGGTGATTTCTGCATTTTCAAGGTAGGTACCTGGTTCATCTCATTGGGACTGGTTGGACAGTGGCTGCAGCACACGGAGAGCAAACCGAAGCAGGGCAGGGCATTGCCTCACCCCGGAAGCATGAGAGGTCAGGGGACTTCCCTTTCCTAGTGAAGGGAAGCCATGGAAGACTGGACCTGGGGAAAACGGGATGCTCCTCCCCAAATACTGTGCTTTTCCAATGGTCTTAGCAAACGGCAGACCAGGAGATACTCTCCTGCACCTGGCTGGGCGGGTCCCACGCCCACAGAGCCTTGCTCACTGTTAGTGCAGCAGTCTGAGATTGACCTGCAAGGCAACAGCCTGGTGGGGGGAGGGGCATCCGCTATTGCTGAGGCTTGAGTAGGTAAACAAAGTGGCCTGGAAGCTTGAACTTTGGACAGCTCTTGGACAGAACTTGAACAGTGGGCGGAGCCCACTGCAGCACAGCTAGGCCTGCTGCCTCTGTAGAATCCATCTCTGGGGGCAGAACATAGCTGAACAAAAGGCAGAAGAAACTTCTGCAGACTTTAACCTCCCTGTCTGACAGGTCTGAAGAGAGCAGTGGTTCTCCCAGCATGGCATTTGAGGTCTGAGAGCAGACAGACTGCCTCCTCAAGTGGGTTCCTGACCCCCATGTAACCTAACTGGGAGACACCCTCCCAGTAGGGGATGACTTACACCTCATACAGGCGAGTGTCCCTCTGGGACAAAGCTTCCAGAGGAAGGATCAGGCAGCAATATTTGCTGTTCTGCAGCCTCTGCTGGTGATACCCAGGCAAACAGGGTCTGGAGTGGACCTCAAGCAAACTCCAACAGACCTGCAGCTGAAGGACCTGACTGTTAGAAGGAAAACTAACAAACAGAAATAAATAGCACCAACATCAACAAAAAGGACATCCATACCAGAACCCCATCTGTAGGTTACCAACATCAAAGACCAAAGGTAGATAAAACCACAGAGGTGGTGAGAAACCAGAGCAGAAAAGTTGAAAATTTGAAAAACCAGAGCACCTCTTCTCCTCCAAAGGATCGCAGCTCCTCACCAGCAGTGGGTCAAAGCTGGACAGAAAACGACTTTGACCAATTGACAGAAGTAGGCTTCAGAATGTCAATAATAACAAACTTCTCCGAGCTAAAGGAGGATGTTCAAACCCATCCTCCTTTCAGCAAGGAAGCCAAAAATCTTGAAAAAAGATTAGATGAATGGCTAACTAGAATAAACAGTGTAGAGAAGACCTTAAGTGACCTGATGGAGATAAAAACCATGGCATGAGAAATTCATGATGCATGCACAAGCTTCAATAGCTGATGCAATCAAGTGGAAGAAACTACCATCCTCCACCCTCAAGTATCTGCTGTTCTCTTCTTTGTATACGTATGTACTCAGTGTTTAGCTTTCACTTATAAGTGAGAATGTACGATATTTGGTTTTCTGTTCCTGTGTTAGTTTGCTTAGATAATGGCCTCCAGCTCCTTCTATGTTCCTGCAAAGGACATTATCTCACTACATTTTATGGCTGCACAGTATTCCATGGTAAATGTGTACCACATATTAAAAATCCAATCTACCATTGATGGACATTTAGATTCAATCTCCAAGCCAAGCAAAAGTGAGTTCCAAAATTGAATCAGTAATTAAAAGCTTACCAACCAGCAAAAGCCCAGGACCAGACAGATTCACAGCCAAATTATACCAGATATGAAAGAAAGAGCTGGTATCATTCTTACTGAAACTATTGCAAAAAATTGAGGAGGAGGGACTCCTTCCCAAATCATTCTATGAGGCCAGCATCATCCGAATGCCAAAACCTGGCAGAGACACAGCTGAAAAAGAAAATTTCTGGTCAATATCCTTGATGAACATAGATGCAAAAATAGTCAACAAAATACTATCAAACTGAATCCAGCAGCATATCAAAATGCTAATACACCACAATCAAGTAGGCTTTATTCCTGTGGTGCAAGGTTGGCTCAACAAACATGAATCAATAATGTTATTCATCACATAAACAGAACTAAAAACAAAAACCACCATTATCTCATGTTTAATTTTAATGCACAACTTGAAAACAAGTAAACCAGCCTTTATTACTGACCTACCTGCCCCAGATTTTTTTTTAGCAGGTATTTCAATTAATGATTTCAAATATTTCCACTACTCTGCAGAAGGTAAAGGGTATGATATGTATATTCGATGTGGTGTTTATTTGCCCATTGTTGTATAACATTACTGTAAAATAGTTTCCTTGATCAGAAGAATGTAACTTGGTGGGCAAAAACAATTCAGATTATTTAATTTTCATACGTTAGATTTAACTTCTGTGAAAAAATTCAAGTCTCAAATATTTTTCAGTGGCCTTCAAAGCTTGCTTAAATCTTCCTGGTGTTAAGAACAAACATCAAATATGATCTATTTACTAGTTGTATGCTGGGCCATCACCCCAGTGGATATGTCCTAATGAATATTTAAATCTTACCTATCTTGTTAAGAAACTGGACCTTTATGGTAAACAATTTGTACCTTTTCTGGTGCTTCTGTTGGTTTGGGTCCTTCTGTGACCATTCCTTTCATGTATATAAGTAGTTACTTCTAGGTAATGAACCAAAATACCTATTTGTTGACTCCAGTCACTTTCCAATCCTGGTAGAGTTTTTATTTTGGTGGGCATCAACTTGTCCCAGTTTGATCAGTCCTTTTAATTCCCATAAAGGTAGTATATCAGGCAAGAAGTACTTGAATCAACTATTTTCCCATTAACTAATCACTGACCATGAATTGGTATCAACCCTTGTGATCCGGCTTTTTAATGTCCTCAGTGTCTTCTATAATAGCTGAGAAAACACATTAAAGTTTACCCATTGAACTCCTTTAGTCTTATATTTTCTCGTGAGGATCTGCCACAACTTTCCAGGTAGAGTAGTAACTATTCATTTATGAACTGCCATCAGAAAGACAAGATGATCATCTAGCCTCTGGAAGCAGGTGTTCTAATGGAGAATCTCTTTAAACTCTTCCTTCAATAGTCTAAGACAGAGCCTCAGCAGTCTCTAGAGTGTCCCAGAAGAAGAGGAGGTATTTACTCATGTATATGACCAAGGCCATTGCTGTACCTTCTTGTAGAATTTTCCTTCATATAAAATTTCCATTTAATAATGGAACTCTTGGGTATTCTCTTTTATTTTTGGTGTGTTTTTCAGACAAAACCCTGACACTTTGGACATTTCAAAAATTAAAATACTTTTATACCCTTCAGTTATTGGAACCAATTTAATCAATGCCATATACCATGCCAAATGACAGGTAATTTGTTTCTTCTCTCTTTTTTCCTTCATCATTCTTGCTAGAAATATATCATTTATTCTTCTCAAAGAATTAACATTGGTTTGTTTTATTAACTCTTTGAGAAGATTAAGGAAACAGTTTTTTTCTATATTGCACTTGCTTCATTGATTTCTGCATTAATATTCATGATTTCCTACTTTCTTAAGTTGGAACTTAAGTTAGTGTTTTGAGGTGTTTCTTCTTTTCTAATATTCCATTTAATGACATGACACAATTCCATGGGGCATAGAATTTTGGTGGGGTTCAGATGGATAATTCTTTTGTTTTCTGTTTATTAATGGGGACATTCATTGTTATTCATCTGGTTAATATTCTGGGGTGGAGGGTTCAATATGTCCTCAGTCACATGTTTGGTGCTTTGCCAGCAACAAGTGAGATTTGAGGTTCAGGTGACTCCTGTCACTCTCAGGGCCTCCCTACAGGGTAGCCAGAATTCTCTCATGCTGGTTAGAAGGTACAAGAGACCAAGGCAGAAGCTGCTATTTTTTTAAAGCTTATTTCCATAACTGGCATAGTGATACTTACACCATATCCTATTGGTCAAAAGAGTCATGGGCTAGCACAAGTTCAAGATGATGGGGAAATAGGTCACTTAATCAGAGGATTTTCAAATTATTTGTGGATATCTTTAATCTACAAAACATAGTAACTATGATACATTACATACTAATATTTTAATTTATCTCCACTCTGAGGTATGTATGTATCATAAAAATGATTGCATTTAAGAATGTACTTCACTATGGTTACTACCTAGTTCATCTTTGTTGATGGCATCAAATGTAACCAAGTCTTAACTATTTTAGAAATCATATTTAAATTTGTTTTCAAAGTTAAATTGTATTTCTAATGAAATAGTAATGTTTTATTTCTCTACATACGTAGCTCTCACCCATGTTTTTGACAGTTTTCTGCATGTTTCTATAAGAAAAGTTTTAAAAACAAGTCTGTGATGATTTCTCTAATTTCACAGAAGACTGATGATTTGACCATTGTTAAAATTCTTGCAAGAGAATCTTTAGGTGTACACCAGACTGAAGGTAAATAAGAATCTGAGTTAAGGTGCTCAAATCACGTTTTTTAGGTTGTTCATCTAAAATAAGTATAATAAATAATTGGATTTAATGAGATGCAGCTGAGACAGCTCATCAACTAATAAAGGAGATGGAAGAACTTCAGAAATCACAGACACTCATTGAGTCATCTCCCTTAAACACACAAATTTAAGGTGAAGATGAGGATAATCAGACACTACACATAAGAGTCACAATTCTCACTGTGCTGTTGACATTATTGTGTTAAATAATTTTCAACAGTTAACATAGTGATAGGTAAAAATGTGAATTGTTAGTTCTGAAAGCAAGATCACTGCAGTTAGCAGTGTAGGAGTGGCAGAGTAGTATCAGAAGTGGACACTGAGCTTCTCTCCTTCTTCATGATATGGTAAAGGCACCATGAAATTTAAGGGTAGGATGAAGGGTCTGACAAATTTTATTACCAGGGTATTACTGATGCACTCTTTGTCTGAAGGGAAAATCCTCAGAGGAAGATTATCTGAAATGAATCATAGGAGTGCAGTTTGGATTATATGACTTTGACTCTAGAATTTGTAAAATACACACACACACACACACACACACACACACACATATATATTTAGAATAAGATAAAAAATAATGGAGAAATTAGTAGAAATACATTTTCTTGGTTGCTGCTAACAAGTTTGGTGATATTAAAACATCTCATGGTGGAAAGTAATGCAAATGAACAATCAAACCCAGCAATATTGAGATAAATATCTGAACCAAACATAATTGGCTTCATGTACGACAAAGGTTCTGATGGAGACTTAGGAAGATACAGGTTAAGTCATGGCACTCCTTCGCTCTGATCCTTCATCAACAGATCCTGCCTTCCAAGCACCAGGTTTTAAAGACCAGATGACCATGAATAGTAGAGAAATAACATTAAATATGTGGTCTGCTTTGCAAAACAGAAAAGTATTGGTGCCTGCCAGGTTAATCTTTCCACAGATTCTTTGAAATAAATGGTTTGTAATTTGGTAGTGAATTCAATTACCGGCTTATAGTCAGACTTTGGAAAAGGACTCTCTTCACCTGGTCTTAGGTGTTCTTGTTAAATGGGAATTTTATAATTGGTCAAACGAGGCTCTCTAGTGAATATTAAATAATACCAAATCTTGGGAAGATAGTGAGAGATTTTAATTGCTTAAAAATATTAAGTGGTAAGATGATGTATTAGTGTTTTCCAGAGAAACAGAATGTATAGTGTGAGGTGTGTATAGATAGATTAGATAGAGAGAGATTTGTTTTATGCAACTGGTTTACTTGATTTGTGGGTGTAAGCAAGTCCAAAATTCATAGGGCAGGCTAATAGAGTAGAAACTCAGACAAGGGTTGATGTTATAGTCTTGTGGTAGACTTTCTTCTTTGGGAAGCCTAAGTTTTGACTCTTACTGCTTCAATTGATTGAATGTGACCCACCCACATTATCAAGGGTAATCTTTACTTAAAGGCAACTTATTGTAGATGTTATTAACTCCATCTATAAAATACCTTCTTCACAGCAACACTTAGATTAATATTTGATTAAATAACTTGGATTGATAGCCTAGCTAAGCTGACACATAAAACTCACCATTGCAGATGCTAATTCTCACCAAAACACAAATGATTTTGATTAATTATGTGGATATACATAGTTGCAAGAAGGCTAACATGAAGTCCCTGGCTATGACTGTTAGGAGTTGGCATTTCAAGATACCTGGGGTTAACACTTAGATGTAATTTTTTTTTCACTTGCCAAGAATATACTATATACTACCAAATAGCTGGAAGGAGAATATTCAATGTTCCCAGCAGAAAGAAATGATCAATGTTTGAGATAATGAAGATGCTAATTACCCTAACTGACTACTATACATTATATATATATATATACATACACATTACTATGCACCCAATAAATATATATGGTTAATATTTGTGACTTTTTTAAAGGCAGATTAAAAGACAATTCCTTGTTTGTTACTGTGCTTTGATGAAGATAGCCCTCACCATTGTGGTTAAAAAATCTAAAACTCAAAATGCCTATTATTTCATAGGTAATATCAGACAAACATTCCAATTAGCATGGAACAGTTTAGAAAAACTAATAATATGGAAATGACACATGCAGCAGCCCTCCACTGGTGGTTGCTCTTGGTGTACATTACATTCATAAACTGTTTGCAGCCAGCATTTTTGACCAATGATATAATCCACAAAAGAACTTCTAGCTCCTTTTTTGAAATGGTCCAAACTCTGTGATTCTTTTTCTCCTTGTGCAAAGCAATCTGCCCATTTTTCTGACAACACGTCCTAATTTGAGTCAAACACTCACCTTGTAGATAATAAAATCTAGATTACAAAGCAAGATTCATGGTAAATAACATTGAAGACAATATGTCTGGAAGTTCTGAAAGAATTGAATGGTTATCCCAAAGGCAATGCTTAGTACAGACTCATGGATTATGGCAAATGCTATGAATGGTCAGATCATACATCTTTCCAACCCAGTAACTGTTTCTGTTTTGCCAGATCCATTTTTACCAATTTAGAATTACAGCTGTACATTTTACCACAAGAAGTCATTGCAGCTGAAAACATTACTTCAAGTCCTCTGAATTTAAGTGTACATTACTAAAGGGACAATGGGCTGAGGAATGATTATTTCTCTCACTAAACTAAGACTGCCTCGATGCTGCCCCTTGACTAGTGGTAAAGATACTCCTGCCATATTTATATTTGTAACTATACTTTTTCTTATTGGGAATGTTCAGAGAGGGAAGTTCTGGAAATAATATTGATGCAAGGGGCTATTGCTGCACTCTATGGGTGGGTACTATAGCTCACCTATGGAGTTCCATCCAGAGATACTAAGCTTGGCGAAGATAGATAGTAAACAGAAAATGGCAAAAAGTGTGACCAACAATAGGGGAATGCATGTATGTGAGAGAACATCCCAGAGAAACAGAATAATACTCTAGGCTCCTTCTTTCTGATATGGTACTGAGGTATGGCAGATGCTGGGGGAATTTAGGGGCTAGTATTACCCTGATGCCAAAATCAGACAAAGAACATCCAGAAAAAAAGAGAAAGAAAATTACAGGTTAAAATCTCTAATAAATATAGATGAAAAAATCCTCAACACAATACTAGCAAACTGAATTCAGCGATACGTTAGAAAGATCATTCATCATGACCAAGTGGCCTTTATCCCTGGATGCAAGGATGGTGTAATATACATAAATCAATCAATGTGACACATCATGTTAACAGAATGAAGGATAAAAACCATACAATCATCTCAACTGATGCTGAAAAAACATTTGTTAAAATTCAATATCCTTCATGCTGAAAACCCTCAAATACTGGGGATAGAAGGAACACACCTCAAAGTAACAAAAGGTATATTCAACAGATACACAGTTACTATCACACTGAATGGAGACAAACTGAAATCCTTTCCTCAAAGGACTGGAGCACAACAAGGATACCCACTGTTATCATAGTCATTCAATATAATAGAGGAAGTCCTAGCTACAGCAATCAGACAAGAGAAGGATACAAAGGGCATTCACAATGGGAAGGAAGAAACCAAGTTATCCTTGTTTGCAGACGATATGATCTTATATTTGGAAAAACCTAAAGACTCAACCAGAAAACTATTACAACTGATAAATTTGGTAAATTTGCTGGATATGAAACCAACATATAAAAATCAGTAGCATTTCTATATGTCAACAGTGAACAATGTGAAAAAGAAATCAAGAAAGTAGTTCCATTTACAGTAGCCACTCATAAAGTTAAATACCTAGGAATTAACTAAAGAAGTTAAAGAGCTCTATGATGAAAACTATAAAACACTGATGAAAGAAATTGAAAAGGATACCAAAAAATGGAAAGATATTTTATGTTTATGGATTGGAAGAGTCAACATTGTTAAAATCTCCATACTACCTAAAGCAATCTACAAATTCAATGCAATCACTGTCAAAATACCAACAGCATTCTTCACAGACATAGGAAAAAACGATTCTAAAATTTATGTGGAATCACACAAGACCCAGAATAGCCAAAGCCATCCTAAGCAATCAGAACAAAACTGGAGGAATAATATTACCTGACTTCAAATTATACTACACAACTATAGTAATCAAAACAGCATAGTAATGGCATAAAAATAGACACGTAGACCAATGGAACAGAATAGAGAACACAGAAATAAATCTACACACCTACAGTGAACTCATTTCTGACAAAAGTACTAAGAACATACACTGGGGAAAAGACAGTCTTTCAATAAATGGTGCTGGGAAAACTGGATGAACATATGCAGAAGAATGTAAGTAGACCCCTATGTATCACCATATAAAAAAAAATCAAAATGGATTACAGACTTAAATCTAAGACCTCAAACTATGAAACTACTACAAGAAAACATTACAGAGAATCTCCAGGACATAGGTTTGTTAAAAAAATTTTGAGGGCAATATCCCATAAGCACAGGAAACCTAAACAAAAGTGAACAAATAGGATTACATAAAGTAAAAAATCTTCTTCTGCACAGTAAAAGAAACAATCAATGAAGAGAAGTGACAACCCACAGAATGGGAGAAAATATTTGTGAAGGACCCATCTGGCAGGGGATTAATAACTGCAATATGTAAGGGGCTCAAATAAAATAATCCAATTAAAAATGTACAAAAGATTTGAATAGACATTTCTCAAAGGAAGACATATAAATGGCAAACACGCATATGAAAAGGTGCTCAACATCATTGATTATCAGAAAAATACAAATCAAAACTACAATGTGATATCATCTAACTCCAGTTAAAATGGCTTATATCTGAAAACCAGGTTTATATCCAAAAGCCGGTAATAAATGCTTGCGAGGATGTGGAGAAAAGGGGTCACTTGTACACTGTTGGTGGGAATGCAAGTTAGTGTAACCACTGTGGAGAACAGTTTGGAGGTTCCTCAGAAAACTAAACATGAGCTACCATATGATTCAGCAATCCTACTGCAGGTCATACATTCCAAAGAAAGGAAATCAGTATATGGAAGAGACATCTGCACCCCTATGTTTGTTGCTGCACTGTTTACAGTAGCTAAGATCTGTAAGCAACCTAAGTGTCCATCAGCAGATGAATGCATCAAGAAAATGTGGTGCATATGTACAATGGAGTAGTACTCCACCAGAAAAAAGAATGAGATCCAGTTATTTATAACAACATGGATGGAACTGGAGATCATTATGTTAAGTGACAGAAAGGCACAGAGAGACAGACATCACATATTCTCACTTATCTGTGGGACCTAAAAATCAGAACAATTGAACCCATGGACATAGACAGTAGATGAATGGTTACCAGAGGCAGGGGGCTAGTGGTGGGAGGCAGTGGTTGGGGGTGTCAGGGAGGAGGTGGGGATTTTCAATAGGTATAAATAAATAATTAGAAGAATGAATGAGACCTACTAATTGATAGCACAATAAGGTGACTATAGTCAACAATAATTTAATAGTATACTTTAAATATACCTTAAAGAGTGTAATTGGGTTGTTTGTAACCCAAAGGATAAATGCTTGAGGAGATAGATACCCTATTTTCCATGATGTACTTATTTCACTTTGCATGCCTGTATCAAAATATCTCATATATCCCATAAATATATAAACCTACTGTGTACCCACAAAATTAAAAATAAATAAATAAATAAAATAATTGTAAAAATAGAAGAAACCTCAAAGTGATAAAGTCAAAATGTCTTTTTTTTTTCCTGCCAATCTTCCCCCTCTATTTTCTTCCCTTATTGTTAGCAACATACTCTCTACATATTTTTGTATTCTGAATTTTGTGTTTGCATTATATCTTCAAAGAAGTTATAATTAACTTGATATTGAGCAGTAGTATTTTTCAAATTCAAATTGTGCTTCCTATCTAGATAAAAGACTTGGCACATAATGATTCTTAATGGATGTGTTAAAACAATTGATTTCTAGGCACGAATCAATGAACTAATAAATGGTGGGGTGGGGGAGCTTTTGTTTTATTTTGCTTTTGAGACAAGGACTGGCTCTGTCGTTGGGTTGGAGTGCAGTGGCACAATTCTTGCACCTCAGCCTCTCCTGTAGCTGGGACTACAGGCATGCACCACCACGCCCAGTTAATTAGTTTTCTTTGTTTTTATAGACAGGATCTTGCTATGGTTCCCAGGCTGATCACAAACTCCTGACCTCAAGAAACCCTTTCATCTCAGCCTCCCGAAGTGTTGGGATTACAGGATGAGCCACTATGTCTAGCCCATAAATAGTTATTTTGCTTGATAAATATCATGCCAAGTATATTATGTTTACATTTTAATATAACAACCATTCTATTTCCCTAAGATTTCCTTTTCTGTCTTTTTTATTTTCCTGCCTAAAGATTTGTAAGATTTGTTTATTAGTCTTATAATTAAAAAACAATTGGCTAGATTATGTTTCTATGAGATTTTCTCTCTCACTTTGCCTGGAGCCACATTAAGCTGTACACTAGGAATAAGTGTTTAGAAAGAAATGTGAGAACACTTTGATGATTGTACTTACTGCAATTGTTCAGGTTTCTTCCCTAGACTTAGATTTTTATGATTTATTCTCCAGATTGGTAATCTCTGTAATCATTCATTTCTCTATGTTTTCCCTTTGAAAACCCATCAGACCAAATTTCTTTTTTTTTTTTTTTTTTTTGAGACGGAGTCTCGCTCTGTCACCCAGGCTGGAGTGCAGTGGCCGGATCTCAGCTCACTGTAAGCTCCGCCTCCCGGGTTCACGCCATTCTCCTGCCTCAGCCTCCCAGGTAGCTGGGACTACAGGCGCCCACCACCTCGCCCGGCTAGTTTTTTGTATTTTTTAGTAGAGACGGGGTTTCACCATGTTAGCCAGGATGGTCTCGATCTCCTGACCTCGTGATCCACCCGTCTCGGCCTCCCAAAGTGCTGGGATTACAGGTTTGAGCCACCACACCTGGCCCCAAATTTCTTATCTATCACACCAATTCACTTTGCTAGGTGCATACTCTACTATTTGATAACCCCACTGATGCTTTTGTATCACATTTTATTTTCATCTTCCTGATGATATTGTTTGTTGATCCTACAGTAACCTGTATTTCAACTTTTTTGTGGTTTCCTGCCATTTATTTTTGTAACATTTTAGGAAACTGAGGCAATCGTATTAGTCTGTTCTCATGCTGCTAATAAAGACATAACCAAGACTGGATAATTTATTAAAACAAGAGGTTTAATTGACTAACAGTTCCATGTGGCTGGGGAGGCCTCACAATCATAGTGGAAGGTAAATGAGGACCAAGTCACATCTTACATGGTGACAGGCAAGAGGGATTGTGCAGGGGAACTCCCATTTATAAAACCATCAGATCTTGTGAGACTTATTCACTACCATGAGAACAGTATGAGGGAGACTGTCCCCATGATTCAATTATCTCCACTTGGCCCCACCTTTGATGCGTGGGGATTATATAATTCAAGGTGAGAATTGCGGGGGTTGGGGGGACACAGCCAAACCATAGCAACAATTATTTTTGAAATTTTATTTATGATATATGTTGATGAAGTAATGTTAGTCACTGGAATTAATAAAACAAGTTTTTACTTTTTATTCACCAGTCTCTGCAAACCTGTTATGTGAAAACCCAGTTAGATTTGATAGCTTACCTCATTCTTCAGTCTTAAAAAGTTATTCCTAGCTTTAGTCACCAAAACCTCAGTCTAGCAATTAATAGTTCTCATGCTGTACAGGACTAGATCGTTATACCAGTTCGTGCTTTTTTCTCTATAACCAGGAAAAATGTTGGGGAAGGGAACTTTGTTTTCTTTTCTTCTTACCTTGCAACTTCTCACTAAGTATATACTAACTGGGGGCAAAAATCTGTTAAAGTGAATACAGATTTCAATTTGTTAACAGGGAAAAATAATCTTTTTTAAAAAATCCATATATACAAAAAAATCAAGTACAGAACAGAATGAGAGTGAAAACAGTAACAGGAGAAAATACAAAAAAATCTGAAGCAAAACAATAAGAAATACAAAAACCACATATGAAGAAACTTTTAAAATATTTGTATTAAAAAAACACAAATGTAGCCTTAAATAAATCAGAAAAAGAATTATTTCCTTAAATAGAAATTTTCAGCATCCTATTTATTTATTTATTTTTAAGACAGAGTCTCACTCTATTGCCCAGGCTGGAGTGCAGTGGCACTATCTTGGTTCAGTTCAACCTTTGCCCCACTGGTTAAAGTGATTCTCCCACCTCAGCATCCTGCGTATCTGGGACTATAGGGGCATGCCATCACGCCCAGCTAGTTTTTCCTATTTTTAGTAGAGACAGGGTTTCACCATGTTGGCCAGACTGGTCTCGAACTTTTGACTTCAGATGATCTGCCCAGCTTGACCTCTCAAAATGCTAGGATTAGTGTACCTGGCTTCAGCATCCTAAAGTGTCAACATTGCCCAAGTTAATATATATATTTAATGCACTTCTGGCTGTATTCCCAATGCTCTGAAAGGGTTAGCAGAACCTCTTTTCTTTTTTCACAGGAAAATGATAATAATTCACCTTCTTCAGTATATTTCCTTTAAATCATGATAATGATGTAATGTCAGTGTTTGACAGGAAACACTACTTTTAATAAAAATGGCCCTATTTGATTAATGGCATCTAGAGGACCATGGCTGCAATAAGGGAATACTATAGTGTGTTTATTTTCACTTACAACTTTAATATCTAATTTTATGGTATTGTTACTTCCCCAAATAAAGTCTAAAGACATTTTGTTTCTATGTCTAGGTATACTATACAATATGCAGAAAGCCATTCAGTTATCTGTTTCTATACTTACTAATTCAATGATAAGAAGTCCAATATAAGGCTAGTTTTTATTATTTTAGTACAAGCATAAGCAATAATTTAGTTTGTTTTAACATATTTTTGAGAACATATTAAGTTGCAAATTGAAACTATTATATTATTTTAATTTTCTTTGAAATAAAATAGAAATTACAACAATATCAGAAGCTATCTTTGCAAGCTTTGAGACTACAAGAGTGAGAAGTGGAAGCTGGACATACATTTAGGGTAACAATGCTGCCTTATTCGCATCTGGGATATTCCAGTATCCCTTCCCGACAGACTGCTTGAAATGATAGAATTGATGTATTTGCATTATATCCCAATTTGCACATGAATTCAATGATATCCCCTGTTTTTGCATAATAGTTTCTGTCACTTTTTCCTTTTAACTGTATGTTATTTTTATTCATGTTTTCTTCAGTTATTATACATGGACCTGAAAGCAGAAAAAAACAATTAATAATCATAATCTTCTCTTTCATGAGCAAATAAAATGCATCCTAATGAACACTTTAAGATAAAATAAAATTATAAAATAATCCAAATAGTTGATAGTTATTAACTTGTGCTACATACTGACTTTAGCGTTTTACAAATATAGTAAGTTCAGTTGCACTTCCCCAATGTCACAGCAGAGATCATCAGGTGAGAGTGATAAACGTGGACCCTGGCAGTCTTTCTCTAGAACCTGAACTCTTCTTCCCTAAAACATGTTATGTCCACCCTAGTGACTTCATATCAAAAAGGATTATGCTAACATGTTCTGTTGGAGTCTTGGTTATTTATCTTCCTTTCCCCTCTATTCGACCAGCCATGACTACAAACACTCCAAATGTACTCACATTTTGCTAGTTTAATTCTATGTTTCTATTTTTCTCTTATGCCCACGATGTAGAAACAGAACTATAGAAAGCTATAATCTTTCTAACAGTCATCTATTAAAATGAAACTCTCTCTCTATATATATACATACATAAATATGCCTCAATATCTATCAATTATCTCTCTATATATCACCGTCATCTATCCCTGTCATCTTCATTTTCTATTTTAAAGAGATGCAAGGATAAGCACACAAGAGTTCATTGAATCCCTACATGATTATGGACAAATTACTCTATCTCACTATGCCTTCATCTGTAAAATTGGTAAGATAATGTTACTTCCACATATGGATTTTCTTTTATAAATTTTTTTTTTTAAAAATTTATGATTTTTTTTTTTTTAAGTTCCAGGGTACATGTGTAGGATGTGCAGGTTTGTTATATAGGTAAATGTGTGCCATGGTAGTTTGTTGCACCTGTCAATCCATACCCTAGGTATTAATCCTAATTCTTACCTGATAAAAATTTCAGTTCTTAAAGATATCATTCACTCATCCATCTCTTCTTTTGACTCAAGTATTCTGCATTCTAGTTTAGCCCTTATTAACATTAGTATTTCTTTAGAAATTTCCCCAAGTCATATTTTAATACATCTTTCAAGCACTTACTTAAATAAATTTCTTAACATACTACATAGCACTTCTGAAATACAAAAATTTTTAAGAGCCCTTCAATACATTCAGGGGCTGCTTACAATTCAAAAATAAATATTATTCAAACTCTAAATATTTCTCCAAACATATTTTCCAAAACTTTCTAAGGTTTCCAGCCTCCTGGGAAAGTTTTCCTCATTGCTTTAATATGCCATATGTATATGTAATATTTTCCATAAGGTTGCCTTTTTCCCTAGAATTCTCTGCTTGAATGCTCTTTGCTTCTTTAGTTTTGAAGACAGAAAGTCTTGCTTGTATCATGGAACTGATCTTATATCTTCAGATAATTATAATCCTTTCCTGTTCTTGACTGTGAGAAGAGGTAATCCTTTTGCTGTGAAACGCATCTTAGGAGTGTCCACACCCTCAATCAAATTTAAGACTCAGAATTTATCTCTGAAACCTAACACTTTTCTATGAAATCAAGTTTGAAAATACTTGTAAACTATTTTGATTTGAGGATACTAATTTTCCTCTGCAGTCTTGCCACTTGCATAGTTTGGAGCTCAAACTTGGACACGATCATCTACAGAAGTGGATACATAAATAGGGGACAAAAATTAGGTTTAGCCCATTTTAGGATCAGCCAAAATATCAATGTCTTCAGTCAGTATGAAAGGTAAAAGGTAGCATAGCATCAATATAAAGGAAATGAGTCACATCACATAAAAGAATTGCTTCCATCATCCTGTACTTAGGAACTTGAGCACTTGAAAAACTCATGAACTTACAGTTTAAGAGCTGTGATAGGAATAGGTTATCTGATATGCAAGGCCTGATGGGTATCCCAGGGCTCTACCTCATAGGCTAGAGGAAACTTGCGGCAAACTTTCTGTTAGGTTTTCTTGTTGTCACCATAATTATTGTGGCTCTTATTTTGAATTGTGTTGCTTTAAGTTCATAGGATTTGTGGGACAGAATTCTGAGAGTATACCTATATTACAGGGTTTTTAGTGTATTCATTTTGATTCTGGTATAAGGGAAGAGGAGAATAAGGTAAAAATGGAAACGCATTGGGTTATGGAAATGGCTGAAGTGTCCATTAATTTCTTTCTTGCTTGCTAGGAATACTGATAAAATATAAGTAAGAATAATAATCAGAGAAAGAACTTCTCAGGTTAATCAGGTATGTGTTTTATCAGGAAGAATTTCACGTTTTCAAGTAGGATTTAATAGTTTGTGGTTTTTTGAAACAGTGTTTTCAAAACTGTTTGAAAACTCTTCACCTAAGTGTTAATAATGTGAAAATGATCACTGGTGTTAAACTGAGATGCTGCATTTCATATGTGCTCAATAAACAGATGTTGTTCTTGAAGAATCATTGTATTCATTAACAAATTGCAGACTCTGAACTTTCTCTTTTTTTCTCTCTCTCTTTTGCTTTTCTTTACTTTTTCTTTTTTTTGAGATGGAGTCTTGCTCTGTCGCCCAGGCTGGAGTGCAGTGACATGATTTCAGCTCATTGCAAGCTCCGCTTGCCGGGTTCAAGCGATTCTCCTGCCTCACCCTCCTGAGTAGCTGGGATTACAGGCACGTGCCTGTATGCCTGGCAAATTTTTGTATTTTTTTGTAGAGACGAATTCACCATGTTGGTCAGGCTGGCCTCAAACTCCTGACCTTGTGATCTGCCTGCCTCGGCCTCCCAAAGTGCTGGGACTACAGGCATAAGCCACCGTCCCAGGACAACATTCCTGTTTTAAAAAAGAAACTTGGTCATTGTTTACATGGAATTTTCCAAGTTTATACACATATATTAAGATCTGAAAGGCAAACATTCAGCAGAATAGCTGTTTGTGAACACAGTTCTAGGGTAATAACCCATAAAAATTCTAGTATCAATAAGCATGTATCAAACTTATTACTCTGATTTTCTCAGAATCTAGAATATTAAGAACTTACTTATGCATCTTGGTGGCTCTGACCACTCTCCATTACTACATGTTACATATTTAGAACCTTGAAGTTCATAGTAGGACTGGCATTGGTACTCGACTGTTGACTGTGGCAGATACGCTTTTTGCGGGAAGGACTTGGTATCTCCATTGCTAATAGGTAGAGGAGGCCCACACTTTTCTGAAGAATCTGAAAAAAGAATATTTTACATGTAGGGAAAAATCAACCGTTTTATTGGAAACTTTCTGAATAAAGCTTTTTATATACTCTTAACTATATCTTATTTGATGTCTTAGGAAGACATTTGCATTTTCAACCTTAGTTTTTTTTAAGTTTCAAGGTAATTCACAGTCAAATGAGGACTACATGTATATGTACATATACATATGTATGTTTTTATTTGTTTAATTATAGTAAAAAGAAATACTTGAATAAAATACTTACTATAGCATGTTGGCAAATGCGACCAGCCATCTTCACCACACACTATGGAACCTGTGGTGTTTCCATATCTGTTTTCATATCCATCATAGCATTCATAGTCCAATGTGTCATGGAGCTTAAACCACATGCCATTACTCTTGGCTCTGGAATTCTCAAAAACAGGCATATCACAAAATTCTGAAACAAAATAAAATTGAGGATTGCTTTTCTATGCCATATGATGTACAGCTCAACTAAGAAAGTTTCATTATAGGAATAAAATTTACCAATCAGTGTGTGCTAATAAATCGAGTACTGTTAAAAAATAGTCTGATAATCAGTGCTTTTTGTGCTATAATAGTTAACTACAATAGTTAAATATATTTCCCTCTATATATTCTCTCTTATCATTTAAATCCTGTGAAAATATATTAAGAACATTAATCAGTCCTATTTTTATTTGTGAAAATCTCATTGGCTGTTATTAAAGTCTACTATTACGATGCTACAATGTATTATTTTAAAGATGATAAAATTTTGTGAATTTAAAACATGGTGAACCCCGTCTCTACAAAAAATACAAAACTTCCCTGGGCGTGCCGGCGTATGCCTGTAATCCCAGCTACTCAGAGGGGTGAGGCAGGAGAATGGCTTGAATCCAGCAGGCAGAGCTTGCAGAGAGCTGAAATCACATCACTGCACTCCAGCCTGGGAGACAGAGGGAGACTCCGATTCAAGAAAAAAAAAACTGAAATAAAAAAAAAAAAAAAGAAAAGAAAAGAAAGAGAAAAATAAAAAATGTTTGTGATTTTAAAATTTGTGAATTTTAAAGGTGATAAAATTTTGTGAATTTAAATGTAGCTATTTATGTATTTATGTAACTATTTCCTAACAGTAAGAGTGTATATGTTAGATAAAAATTATATTAATTGGATATAAGTTCTATACAAACTTATGAAGCAGCCTATCTTTTATTTTACAAGTTTTAATGTAGATCATTTATCAAAGTTGAGTAAAATTGAAGTATGCACTTTACACAGAGCCCATGATAAGCATAGAAATAGTAAACAGTATTCTAGAAATGTAGGAATTGATACAGTCTGGAAAACTCATGGTAACTTTGAGATAATCACTTTGTAAGTATATCTTTCCTTTTTCTCACTCAGCTTAATATTTTTGAGATTCATCCATGTTGTATTATGTATCAAGGTTCCATATTATCTCATGGCCAAAAATAGTTGAATTATACCCTTGAAAAAGAAGTGGATTTTGGAGTATATAAATTATATAACAGTCTCTGGGTTAAAAATACATTAAGCAATTTATCTTTAAAACTTTTTGTGAATATCTAAAAAGGAAAGAAAAGAATCAAATTTTGCCACTGAAAGATTTCCTTTGTTCATTATGCAATCTCCTTATCGTAATAAGTAAAGGTCGAGCATGTTCGGAGGACTTTACGTGTAAGGAATCCATTGGCAAGTATGAGGTTTGTAAACACTCAGCCCACCCACCTACCCTTTTCCTTTACTTGCTTTCTCCGTAGTAAACAATAGGCTGGAGATAATTTTTTGATTGGATATCCTCAGTAGCATCATCGATACAAATTATTAAGGTCTGATTCTCCTGATGCTAGCAGAAATTCAGAATTAAGCATTCATTTCTCCCCTGACACGTACCTCTTTTCTGAGTGTGAGCAAGGAATACAATACAAGCAGTTGAAAATTTTGAAATACAAATAAAGGGGAAAAGAACAAAGATTTTATTGGCAACTAATACATTTTGCTGATATTCCCATGCAGCTCCCTAACTAGTCTGTACATTATAAGATTGCTTTTATGTAAAGGCAGATTGAGTTGTAAGAGATGAAATGATCATCTTCCCAAGTAGCCATTACTCTAAAAATGCAGAAGACTTAGTTTGGCACAGAGTGTTAAATGGTATTAGAAGTATTTGTATCTCTTTACTCCTAAAAGTGTTTTCTATATTTTTAAGTAAAACACTATCATTTCAAAGAGAGGAAAGAAGCTGACAGAAACTGAATGGAAATATGTAAATCACTTACTAATGCAAATTGGTTGTGCTGACCATCCATTTTGCAAACACGTAATTGATCCTGAAGAATTTCCATCTGCTGTTGCATATCCTGGTTTACATTTATATTGCATTTCTTTATTTAAAATATAAATAGAGGAAGATTCAGAAATAAATCCATTTTCAATTTCTATATCTGATTTTGAGCATGTTCCTAAAATAGAAAAAGTAGAGAAAAAATACGTATTAGTTGAATACTTCTTTTATAGAAAAGAACAAGTATAAACATGGCAATATGGCAAAACAATGAAACATTTGTTAATGAATTGAAAACAGCAGAACTGGAAGTTTCCTAAACATCAGTGTTCTTAAAAGGAAACCACGGATTTCTGAAGGAAATGTTGAAAACACAGGGAAAGGCAGAATAAAAGCAAAGAATCCCTGGGACTGTCAACAGAGCTCTGGCAGGCCTTGAAGAATGCAGGAATGCAGATCTAGCAGACTCTCAAGTCCCTAATGATATTTTGGAAGACTTTCTGGCTACTTTGCAACAACCTAAGTATTTTTGGTACTATTAAGGTGTCTTACACCTCGTTAAGTCAAATGCAATTTCCCAGGCAAAGATGATGTACACACTACTACCACAGACAAGAAAGTAATTTTGTAAATCCTTTGTCTCCAACAATTGAAAATGGTTGTCATCTTAAGTGGGTGCTTAAACCCATAGAGACGTGGTATTTGAGAGGAATGTGGAAATGTAAACAGAAAAAAGAAAGCAAACAAGATTGCAAAAGTAAGTTCTAATACATTCGTAATGTGTTTGTTCTTTATATATTAGTAATGTATGTGTTCTATACTTTACTAATGGGTATATGCATAAGATATTAATTATTTTAGTAATTTTATGTTCTAAGATATTAGTAGTGTACATGCTTTTTTCTAATTAGTAATTAGAAAACAAATGTAAATGGACCAATTTTACTATCTGAAAGAAAAAGAAATCATGTTATAGATGATACATATTTATAATAAAGCATTTGTCATAATCATGAGTTTTCTGATCTATTCTTGCCTACTTTCCTATTAATCTCCTCCAGTCTCTAAACTACAGTGTTCAGTTTCTCTTGTAAACAATTTTATTTTCAATATCTATAAAGTACTTGACACACAACGATATTTATTAGATAGATTAATGATAGAGTTGGTGCCTATGGCTTAGGCTATTGTTGAGGACAGTTGCTCCTACAAGCTGTAAGGAGATTCCCATTGTCTTTTATCTCAATTATATAATAATTATCATGCGGTTTCTATAGTGGAATGTTTTGTAAATTGCCAGCAATACACGAAAACGACTTTCAGAGACTCCTTTGCCTAAAAAGTGAAAGTCAGCTATAACAGAAGATGAGTCTTAATTTAAAGCAACAGAGCACTAACTATAACAATAGATGTCATATAATTGTGAGAGATGTACAAGTGACCTTTGAGCAAGCATTATATTTATTGTTTAGTTAATGCTATACTTTTATAATCTACTTAAATCAATGCATTTAGCATGATTTCAATATAAATACTGAAGCAGTGTTACTTTCATCTGTATTTTATTTATTTTGTGCTATTCATGACTTATATTTCTATTGTTACTTGACTATTAAGTGACAGAATCCACTCATTATCCAGAAATTATAAATGCATTTATACACATTTGGAACTGAAAACTGCCTAGGCTTCTACTTAAAAATAAAAAAGATATATATTTAGCTTGAGAGTTGATATACAAAATTTTCCTGTTAAAGGTCTAGATCTCAGACAATTACGGACATACTGGGATCTCAAACGAGTGGACTAACTAGCACGAATGCATCTGGGAGGAGGAGACCAATCATCCTCTGTACATGAAACTGTGGTCTGCACATTTGGAAGATCGTAGTCAGGACAGACTTCAACTTCTACAGATTGACCCTGTCAATATGTCCCTTCATATTTTGTGTTATGTCCATTCTCCAAATAACTGAGAATACATTGTCCTAAAGACCATAAAATGATTAAAAAGTCAATTAGAAACATGAATTTAATCAAAATAGTATACTAAAATGTTTAGAATATTTAAATAAGACTGCATCAATACTCAAAAATAATGTATAACTGAAAGAAAACTAAAGCTACTACTAAATGTACAAAAAAGTCAGTATTCAATGTTACTTATCTTTAATTTTTATAAAATATGTTTAGATTTTATATGTATTCTCATAAAGTTCCTATATTTATTTCTTATGTGATTTTCATGAAGATCTCATAACAGAAAAGATCCATTTTGGTCTTTTTGCTTGGATAACTCTTCCCTTGGTACCATTTCTGTCATATAAGACAATGTAATCATTTATTTGCTCTTCTCTCTTCATTCTTTGCAAGTTTTTTGCACATATTGTTGTAAAGAGGTTTACTTACTGAGGCATGGGACTGTTGGCAACCACCCATCTTGTGTGCAATGAATGTAATCCCAGTAACTTCCTGAAGGAGTCACAAAATTTGCATCACAGTAATAGGAGTAAGATTCTCCTGCAGCTACTGGAAAGTATGGTCTACGCATAGTCTTATAATACAGACCTCCATATTGAATTTCTGGAAACTCACAAGGTTTCATTACTTGTAACAAAAAACAAAAATAGTATAAATAATATTTCACTGTAACAGACATTGATATGAGATGACTGTTTTGATTATGTTACCTTCCACATATCGGTTTTGTTTTCTTTTTTTTTTTCTTTTTTGATATGAAATTTCACTCTTTTGCCCAGGCTGGAGTGCAATGGTACGATCTTGGCTCACTGTAACCTCCGTCTCCCAGGTTCAAGCAATTCTCCTGCCTCAGCCTCCCGAGTAGCTGGCACTATGGGCACACACCACCATGCCCATCTAATTTTTGTAATTTTAGTAGACACAGGATTTTACCATATTGGTCAGGCTGGTTTTGAACTCCTGACCTCAGGTGATCCACCCACTTCGGCCTCCCAAAGTGCTGGAAATACACGCGTGAGCTACCGCACCTGGCTTGTTTTCTTTTAGATTTTTTAAAAAAAATTTTTATAATAATTTTTTAAGTTCTGGGATACATGTGTAGGATGTAACGGTTTGTTACATAGGTAAATGTGTGCCATGGTGATTTGCACCACCTATCAACCTATACCCTAGGTATTAAGCCCAGTTCTTCCATGATAAGCTTTCCATTTTTGATGATATCATTCACTCCTCTTTCTCTCCTTTTGACTCAAGTATTCGGCACTCAAGTCTAGCCCTTATTAACACTGGTATTTCTTTAGAAACTTCCCCAAGTTATATTTTAATACATCTTTCATGAACTTACATAAATACATTTCTTCACATAGTACATATCACTTCTGAAATCCAAAAATGTTTAAGTGCTCTCAATACATTCAGGGGCTATTTACAATTCAAAAATAAATATTACTTGAGCACAAAATACTCCTCCAAATGTATTTTCTAACACTTTCTAAAGTAGATACAGAAGTGAATACATAAATAGGGGACAAAAATTAAGGTTTAGCTCATCGTAGGATCAGCCAAGATACCAGCATCATCAGTCAATATAAAAGGTAAAAGGCAGCATAGCATCATAATAAAGGAAATGAGTCACATCACAGAAAAGAGCTGCTAGTATCATCCTATACTTAGGAACCTGAGCACTTGAAAAACTCATGAGCTTACAGTTTAAGAGCTGTGATAGGAATAGGTTATCTGATATGCAAGGCCTGATGGGTATCCCAGGACTCTACCTCATAGGCTAGTAGAAACTTGTGGCAAACTTTCTTTTAGGTTTTCTTGTTGTTGCCATAATTATTTTGGCTCATATGTTTTGAATTGTGTTGCTTCAAGTTCATAGGACTTGGAGCAGATTGGAGAACAGATTCTGGAAGTATACCTATATTACTGACTTGAGGGATTTTACGTGTATTCATTTTGATTCTGGGATGAGGGGAGAGTAGATAAAGGTAAAGACAGAAAACATGGGGATTTGGAAATGGCTGACCTTTCCTTTAATTTCTGTCTTGCTTGCTGGAAATACTGGTAAAATATAAGAAACAACAATAATCAGAGAAAGAACTTCTCAGTGTTAACTAGCTCTGTGCTCTCTCAGGAAGCATTTCAGGTTTTCAAGAAGGATTTTAGTTAATCATTCATGGTTTTTATTATAATTTAAGTTCTGGGGTACACATGCAGAACGTTCAGTGTTTTTACATAGGTATACATGTGCCATGGTGGTATGCTGCACCCATCAACCCCTAACCTACATTAGGTATTTCTCCTAGTGCTATCCCTCCCTTAGCTCCTCCCTCTGTGACAGGCACTGGTGTGTGATGTTCCCCTCCTTAAGCCCACCTGTTCTCCTTGTTCAACTCCCACTTATGAGTGAGAACATGTGGTGTTTGATTTTCTGTTCTTGTGATAGTTTGCTGAGAAGGATGGTTTCCAGCTTCATCCTTGCCCCAGCAAAGGACATGAACTCATCCTTTTTTATGGCTGCATAGTATTCCATTGTATATATGTGCCACATTTTCTTTACCTAGTCTATCATTGATGGACATTTGGGTTGGCTGCAAGTTCATGGTTTTTAAAACAGTGTTTTCAAAACTCTTTGAAAACTATTTACCTAAGTGTTAATAATGTGAAAATGATTACTGGTCTTAAGTTGAGATGCCATATTTCATATGTGTGCAATAAATTGATGTCATTCTTGAAGACTCATTGTATCCATTAACCAATTGATGTCTCTGAAAAGTACTGTTTTAAAAAAGAAACTTTGTCATCGTTTACATGAAATTTTCCAAGCTTATACACTTATGTATTAAGATCTGAAAGGCAAACATTCAGCAGAATAGCTGTTCGTGAATACAGTTCTAGGGTAATAACCCATAAAAATTTTAGTATAAATAAGCAAAGATCAAACTTATTACTCTAATTTTCTCAGATCTGGAATATTAAGAACTTACATATGCATCTTGGTGGTTCTGACCACTCTCCATTACTACAAGTTACATATTGAGAACCCTGAAATTTATAGTAGGACTGGCATTGGTACTCGACTGTTGACTGTGGCAGATACACTTTTTGCGGGAAGGGCTTGGTATCTCCATTGCTAATAGGTGGAGGAGGCCCACACTTTTCTGAAGAATCTGAAAAAAAGAATATTTTATATGTAGGAAAAAATCAACAGTTTTATTGGAAACTTTCTGAATAAAGTTTTTATAT
>NC_045434.1:53550134-53591298 GCF_002776525.5 Piliocolobus tephrosceles | reverse complement strand
TGAGGACTACATGAATATGTACATATATGTATACGTACACATATATGCGTAAGTATACATATGTATGTTTTTTTAAATTTATTTATTTAATTCTAGTAAAAATAAATACTTGAATAAAATACTTACTATAGCATGTAGGCAAATGCGACCAGCCATCTTCACCACACACTATGGAACCTGTGGTGTTTCCATATCTGCTTTCATATCCATCATAGCATTCATAGTCCAATGTGTCATGGAGCTTAAACCACATGCCATTACTCTTGGCTCTGGAATTCTCAAAAACTGGCATATCACAAAGTTCTAAAACAAAATAAAATTGAGGATTGCTTTTCTATGCCATATGATGTACAATTCAACTAAGAAAGTTTCATTATAGGAATAAAATTTACCAATCAGTGTGTGGTAATAAATTGAGCACTATTAAAAAATAGCTCGACAATCAGTGCTTTCTTTGTGCTGTAACAGTTAATTAGAAGAGAAAAATATATTTCCCTCTATATATCCTTCTCATCATTTAAATTCTATGAAAAACATATTAACAATATTTAGTTAGACCTATTTTTATTTGAGAACATCTCATTGGCTGTTATTACAGTCTACCTTTATCACTATAATGTATTATTTTAAAGACAATAAAATTTTGTGAATTTAAAAGTTAATGTATGTATTTATGTACTCAATTTACTCACAGTATTGGTGTATATGTTGGATTAAAATTATATTCAGTGGATAATAGGTTCTATAAAAGTTTTTAAAACATACTATCTTTTATTTTACAAGTCTTATAGTAGATCATTTATCAAAGTTGAGTCAAATTAGATTGAAGTATACAGCTTTTCTTTACACAGAGCCCATGATAAGCACAGAAATTGAAAACAGTATTCTAGAAATGTAGGAATTGATATTTTATAGCTTCCAAACCTCAGAGTAACTTTGAGATAATCACTTTCTAATTGTATCCTTTCTTTTTTTCACTTAGCTTAATACTTTTGAGATTCATCCATGCCCTATTACGTATCAGTAGTCCCTTCCAATTCATCTCATAGCTAAAAATAGTTGAATTGTGCACTAGAAAATGAAGTGGATTTTGCACTATGTAAATTATATATCAATATGTGTGTTAAAAATAAATTAAATATTTTATCTTTAAAAATCTTTGTGAATGTCTACAGAGGAAAGACAAAAAAGATCAACTTTTGCCACCACGAGATTTCCATTGTTCATTATGCAATCTCTTTAATAATAAGTAATTGCAAGTTGGGAATGTTTTAGAGAACTTCAGTTGTAAGGAATCCATTGCCAAGTATGAGGTTTGTAAACATTCAGCCCTCCCTCTTACCCTTTTCCTTTACTTGTTTTCTCTGTACTAGACTATAAGCTGGAAATAATTTTCTGAGTTGGTTCTCCTCAGTTGCATCATTGATACAAATTATTAAGGTCTGATTCTCCTGATGCTAGCAGAAACTCAGAATTAAGCACTCATCCCTTCCCTGACATGTACATCTTTGCTGAGTGTGAGCAAGGAATACAATACAAGCAGTTGATAATTTTGAAATACGAAGAAAGGGGAAAGAATAAAGTTTTTATTGACAACTATTACATTTTGCTGAGAGTCCCATGCAGCTCCCTAACTAGTCTGTACCTGATGGGATTGCTTTTACGCAAAGACAAGTTGAATTTAAAGAGATGGAAGGATCATCTTCCCAAGTAGCCATTACTCTAAAAAGGCAAAAAAGGCTTAGTTTGGCACAGTATGTTAAATGATATTAGAAGTATTTATATCTCTTTACTCCTAAAAGTGTTTTCTATATTTTTAAGTAAAACACTATCATCTCAAAGAGAGGAACAAAGTTGACAGAAACTGAATGGGAATATGTAAATGACTTACTAATGCAAATTGGTTGTGTTGACCATCCATTTTGCAAACATGTAATTGAGCCTGAAGAATTTCCATCTGCTGTTGCATATCCTGGCTTACATTTATATTGCATTTCTTTATTTAAAATATAAATAGAAGAAGATTCAGAAATAAATCCATTTTCAACTTGTATATCTGATTTTGAGCATGTTCCTAATAGAAAAAGTAGAGAAAAAAAAATTTGTTGAATACTTCTTTTATAGAAGGGAACAAGTGAAAACATGGCAATATGGTAAAACAATGAAATATTTGTCAACGAATTGAAAACAGCAAAACTGGAAGTTTCCTAGACATCCATGTTCCTAAAATAAACCATGAATTTTGAAAGAAAATAGTAAAAACACAGGGAAAGGCAGAATAAAAGCAAAGAATCCTTGAGACTGTCAACAGAGCTCTGGCAGACCTTGAGGAGGAATGCAGATCTAGCAGACTCTCAATTCCCTATGATTTTTTGGAAAAGTTTCTGGCTGCTTTGCAATAACCTGAATCTTTTTGATGCTATTAAGATATCTTAGACTTCATACAGTCATACGCCATTTCTCAGGCAAAGATACAGTACACACTGCTACCATAGACAAGGAAATAAATTTGCAAATCTTTAGTCTCCAGGAAATTAAAATGATTGTCATCTTAAGTGGGTCTTACACCCATATAGACATGGTGTTTGAGAGAAATGTGGAAATGTAAGCAGGAAAAAAACAAACAAACAAGATAGTGAAAATGAGTTCTAATATATTAGTAATGTATATGTTCTTCATATATTATTGTATATGTTCTATATGTTACTAATGTGTTTATGCATGAGTAGTAATTATTTTAGTGATGTATATGTTCTAAGATATTAGTAATGTGTATGTTCCTTTTCAGTTAGTAATAAAAAAATGTAAATGGACTAATTTTACTATCTGAAAGAAAAAGAAATCATGTTAAAGATGATAAATATTTATAATACAGCATTTGTCATAATCATGAGCTTTCTGATCTATTCTTGCCTACTTTTCTATTAATCTCCTCTAACCTCTAAACTACAGTGTTCAGTTTCTCTTGTAAATAATTTTATTTTCATATCTATAAAGCGCTTGACACACCACAATATTTATTAAGTGCATTAATGATAGAGTTGGTGCCTATGGTAGGAGAAAAAGGGACTTTTCTTTCAGAGACTTAGGCTATTGTTGAGTACAGTTGCTCCTACAAAGGTGTAAGATGATTTCCATTGTCTTCCATGTCAATTATATCATAATTATCATACGGTTTCTATAACGGAATGTTTTGCAAATTGCAAGTGATGCACACAAACAACTTTCAGAGACCCTTTACCTAAAAACTGAAAGTCAGCTATAACAGAAGATGAGTCTTAATTTAAAGCAACAGAGCACTAACTATAACAATAGATGTCATATAATTGTGAGAGATGTACAAGTGACCTTTGAGCAAGCATTATATTTATTGTTTAATTAATGCTATAATTTCATAATCTACTTAAATCAATGCATTTAGCACAATTTCAATATAAATACTGAAGCAATGTTACTTTCATCTGTATTTTATTTATTTTGTGCTATTCATAATATATATTTCTATTACTTGACTATTAAGTGACAGAATCCACTCATTATCCAGAAATTATAAATGTATTCATACACATTTGGAACTGAAAACTAGCTAGGCTTCTACTTAAAAATAAAAAAGATATATATTTAGCTTGAGAATTGATACACAAAATTTTCCCGTTAAAGGTCTAGAATCTTAGACAGTTACGGACATACTGGGATCTCAAATGAGTGGACTAACTGCCACGAATGCATCTGGGAGGAGGAGACCAATCATCCTCTGTACATGAAACTGTGGTCTGCACATTTGGAAGATCGTAGTCAGGACAGACTTCAACTTCTACAGATTGACCCTGTCAATATGTTCCTTCATATTTCGTGTTATATCCATTCTCCAAATAACTGAGAATACATTGTCCTAAAGACCATAAAATGATTAAAAAGTAAATTAGAAACATGAATTTAATCAAAATAGTATATTAAAATAATGTTTAGAATATTTAAATAAGACTGCATCAATACCCCAAAATAATGTATAACTGAAGGACAAAGCTACTACTAAATGTTTGTACAAAAAAGTCAGTATTCAATGTTACTTATCTTTCATTTTCATGATAAAATATGTATAAATTACATAGGTGTTCTCATAAAATTCCTATATTTATTTCTCATGTGATTTTCATGAAGATCTCATAACAGAAAAGATCCATTTTGGTCTTTTTGCTTGGATAACTCTTCCCTTGGTACCATTTCTGTCATATAAGACAATGTAATCATTTATTTGCTCTTCTCTCTCCATTCTTTACAAGTTTTATGCACATATTGTTGTAAAGAGGTTTACTCACTGAGGCATGGGACTGTTGGCAACCACCCATCTTGTGTGCAATGAATGTAATCCCAGTAACTTCCTGAAGGAGTCACAAAATTTGCATCACAGTAATAGGAGTAAGATTTTCCCGCAGCTACTGGAAAGTATGATCTACGCATAGTCTCATAATACAGACCTCCATGTTGAATTTCTGGAAACTCACAAGGTTTCATTACTTGTAACAAAAAATAAAAATAGTATAAATAATGTTTCACTGTAACAGACAATGATATAAGAGATGACTGTTTTGATTATGTTACTTTCCACATAAAGGGTTTTTTCTTTTCTTTTCTTTTTTTTTTTTTTTTTTTTTTGAGACAAAATTTCGCTCTATTGCCCAGGCTGCAGTGGTGCGATCTCAGCTCACTGCAACCTCCGTCTCCCAGGTTCAAGCAATTCTCCTGCCTCAGCCTCCTGAGTAGCTGGCACTATGGGCAAATACCACCATGCCCATCTAATTTTTGTAATTTTAGTAGACACAGGGTTTTACCATGTTGGTCAGGCTGGTCTTGAACTCCTGACCTCAGGTGATCCACCAGCTTCGGCCTCCCAAAGTGCTGGGATTATAGGTGGGAGCAACTGTGCCTAGCTCGTTTTCTTTTAGATTTTGTAAAAAATTTTTATATTTATTTTTTAAGTTCCGGGATACTTGTGTAGGATATGAAGGTTTGTTACATAGGTAAAAGTGTGCCATGGTGTTTTGCACCATCTATCAACCCATACCTTAGGTATTAAGCTCAATTCTTCCATGGTAAGCTTTCCATTTTTGATGATGTCATTCACTTCTCTTCTCTTCTCAAGTTTAGCCCTTATTAACATTGGTATTTCTTTAGAAATTTCCGCAAATCATATTTTAATACATCTTACAAGCACTTACTTAAATAAATTTCTTAACATACTACATAGCACTTCTGAAATCCAAAAATTTTTAAGAGCTCTTCAATACATTCAGGGGCTGCTTACAATTCAAAAATAAGCATTTGAGCACTAAATACTTCTCCAAACATATTTTTCAAAACTTGCTAAAGTTTCCTGCTGCCTGTTTAAGTTTTCCTCATTGCTGTAATATGCCATATGTATATGTAATATTTTCCATAAGGTTGCCTTTTTCCCTAGAATTCTCTGCTTGAATGCTCTTTGCTTCTTTAGTTTTGAAGACTGAAAGTCTTGCTTGTGGCTGGGCGCGGTGGCTCAAGCCTGTAATCCCAGCACTTTGGGAGGCCGAGACGGGCAGATCACAAGGTCAGGAGATCAAGACCATCCTGGCTAACCGGTGAAACCCCGTCTCTACTAAAAAATACAAAAAACTAGCCGGGCGAGGTGGCGGGCGCCTGTAGTCCCAGCTACTCAGGAGGCTGAGGCAGGAGAATGGCGTAAACCCGGGAGGCAGAGCTTGCAGTGAGCTGAGATCTGGCCACTGCACTCCAGCCTGGGCGACAGAGCGAGACTCCGTCTCAAAAAAAAAAAAAAAAAAAAAAAAAAAGAAAGTCTTGCTTGTATCATGGAACTGATCTTATGTCTTCAGATAATTATAATCCTTTCCTGTTCTTGATTGTGAGAAGAGGTAATGCTTTTGCTGTGAAATGCATCTTAGGAGTGTCCATCTCAGTCAATCAAATTTAAGACTCAGAATTCATCTCTGAAACCTAACACTTAATTTTTCCTATGAAATCAAGTTTGAAAATACTTGTAAACTATTTTGATTTGAGGATACTAATTTTCCTCTGCAGTCTTGCCACTTGTATGGTTTGGAGCCCAGACTTAGACATGATCATCTACAGAAGTGGATACATAAATAGGGATAATAATTAAGGTTTAGCCCATCATATGATCAGCCAAAATATCAGCATCATCAGTCAATATAAAAGGTAAAAGGTAGCATAGCAGCAAAATAAAGGAAATGAGTTATATCACCGAAAAGAACTGCTTGTATCATCCTGTACTTAGGAACTCAAGCACTTGAAAAACTCATGAGTTTATAGTTTAAGAGCTGTGATAGGAATAGGTTATCTGATATGCAAGGCCTGATGGGTATCCCAGGGCTATACCTCATAGGCTAGTAGAAATTGGTGGCAAACTTACTTTTAGGTGTTATTATTGTTACCATAATTATTGTGGCTCATATTTTGAATTGTATTACTTCAAGTTCATAGGATTTGTGGCACAAAATTCTGAGAGTATACCTATATTACAGACTTGAGGGGTTTTTAGTGTATTCATTTTCATTCTGGGACCAGGGGAGAGGAGATGAAGGTAAAAACAGAAACCATTGGGATTTGGAAATGGCTGAACTTTCTGTTAATTTCTTTCTTGCTTGCTAGAAATACTGGTAAAATGTAAGAAAGAACAATAATCAGAAAAAGAACTTCTCAGTGTTAACTAGCTCTGTGCTCTCTCAGGAAGCATTTCAGGTTTTCAAGTAGGATTTTAGTTAATAGCATATTGTTTTTATTATACTTTAAGTTCAGGATACATGTGCAGAACGTGCAGTTTCTTCACATAGAAATACATGTGCCATGGTGGTTTGCTGCACCCATCAACCCATCACCTACATTAGGTATTTCTCCTAATGCTATCTCTCCCCTAGCTCCCCAACCTAGGACAGACCCTGGTATGTGATGTTCCCCTCCCTGAGTCCACCTGTTCTCCTTGTTCAGCTCCCACATACAAGTGAGAACATGTGACATGAACTCATCCTTTTATATGGCTGCATAATATTCCATTGTGTATATGTGCCACATTTTCTTTACCTAGTATATCATTTAGGCCTGGACATTTGGGTTGGTTCCAAGTTCATGGTTTTAAAACAGTGTTTGCAAAACTCTTTGAAAACTATTTACCTAAGTGTTAATAATGTGAAAATGGTTATTGATGTCAAGGTGAGATGTTATATTTCAGATGTTTGCAATAAATGGATGTCATTCTTGAAGACTCATTGTGTCCATTAACAAATTGAGGTTTCTGAACATTCCTGTTTTAAAAAAGAAACTTTGTCATCGTTTACATGAAATTTTCCAAGCTTATACACTTATATATTAAGATCTGAAAGGCAAACATTCAGCAGAATAGCTGTTCGTGAACACAGTTCTAGGGTAATAACCCATAAAAATTTTAGTATAAATAAGCAAAGATCAAACTTATTACTCTAATTTTCTCAGGTCCGGAATATTAAGAACTTACATATGCATCTTGGTGGTTCTGACCACTCTCCATTACTACAAGTTACATATTGAGAACCCTGAAATTTATAGTAGGACTGGCATTGGTACTCGACTGTTGACTGTGGCAGATACACTTTTTGCGGGAAGGGCTTGGTATCTCCATTGCTAATAGGTGGAGGAGGCCCACACTTTTCTGAAGAATCTGAAAAAAAGAATATTTTATATGTAGGGAAAAATCAACAGTTTTATTGGAAACTTTCTGAATAAAGTTTTTATATACTCTTAACTGTATCTTATTTGATGTCTTAGGAAGACATTTGCATTTTCAACCTCTTTTTTTTTTTCAAGGTTTAAGGTAATTCACACTCAAATGAGGACTACATGAATATGTACATATATGTATACGTACACATATATGTGTACGTATACATATATATGTTTTTTAAATTTATTTATTTAATTCTAGTAAAAAGAAATACTTGAATAAAATACTTACTATAGCATGTAGGCAAATGTGACCAGCCATCTTCACCACACACTATGGAACCTGTGGTGTTTCCATATCTGCTTTCATATCCATCATAGCATTCATAGTCCAATGTGTCATGGAGCTTAAACCACATGCCATTACTCTTGGCTCTGGAATTCTCAAAAATTGGCATATCACAAAGTTCTGAAACAAAATAAAATTGAGGTTTGCTTTTTTATGCCATATGATATACAATTCAACTAAGAAAGTCCCATTGTAGTAATAAAATTTACCAATCAGTGTGTGCTAATAAGTTGAGTACTATTAAAAATAGTTTGATAACCAGTGTTTTCTTTGTGCTGTAATAGTTAATTAGAAGAGAAAAATATATTTTCCTATATATGATCCTTCTCATCATTGAAATTCTATGAGAAACATATTAAGAATATTTAGTCAGACCTATTTTTATTTGCGAACATCTCATTGGCTGTTATTACAGTCTACCTTTATCAGTATAATGTATTATTTTAAATGATAAAATTTTGTGAATTTAAAAGTTAATGTACATATTTATGTACTCAATTTACTGACAGTAAGGGTGTATATGTTGGATTAAAATTATATTCATTGGATATAGGTTCTATAGAAGTTTTTAAAACATACTATCTTTTATTTTACAGGTCTTAAATCATTTATCAAAGCTGAGTCAAATTAGATTAAACTATGCAGCTTTGTCTTTTGCAGAACCCATGATAAGCATAGAAATTGAAAACAGTATTCTAGAAATGTAGGAATTGATATTTTAGAGCTCCCAAACCTCAGAGTAACTTTGAGATAATCACTTTCTAATTGTATCCTTTCTTTTCTTCACTTAGCTTAATAGTTTTGAGATTCATTCATGCTCTATTATGTATCAGTAGTCCCTCCCATTTCATCTCATAGCTAAAAATAGTTGAATTGTACACTTGAAAATGAAGTGGATTTTGCACTATGTAAATTATATATCATTATGTATGTTAAAAATAAATTAAATAGGCCGGGCGCGGTGACTCAAGCCTGTAATCCCACCACTTTGGGAGACCGAGACGGGCGGATCACGAGGTCAGGAGATCGAGACCATCCTGGCTAACCCGGTGAAATCCCGTCTCTACTAAAAATACAAAAAAACTAGCCTGGCGAGGTGGCGGGCGCCTGTAGTCCCAGCTACTCCGGAGGCTGAGGCAGGAGAATGGCGTAAACCCAGGAGGCGGAGCTTGCAGTGAGCTGAGATTCGGCCACTGCACTCCAGCCCGGGCGACAGAGCAAGACTCCGTCTCAAAAAACAAAACAAAACAAAACAAAACAAAACAAAAAAACAAAACAAAACAAAATAAATAAATAAATTAATTAAATAATTTATCTTTAAAAATCTTTGTGAATGTCTACAGAGGAAAGATAAAAAAGATCAACTTTTGCCACTGCAAGATTTCCATTGTTCATTATGCAATCTCTTTAATAATAAATAATTACAAGTTGGGAATGTTTTAGAGAACTTTAGTTGTAAGGAATCCATTGCCAAGTATGAGGTTTGTAAACATTCAGCCCTCCCTCTTACCCTTTTCCTTTACTTGTTTTCTCTGTACTAGACTATAAGCTGGAAATAATTTTCTGAGTTGGTTCTCCTCAGTTGCATCATTGATACAAATTATTAAGGTCTCATTTTCCTGATGCTGGCAGAAACTCAGAATTAAGCACTCATCCCTTCCCTGACATGTACATCTTTGCTGAGTGTGAGCAAGGAATACAATACAAGCAGTTGATAATTTTGAAATACGAAGAAAGGGAAAAGAACAAAGTTTTTATTGACAACTATTACATTTTGCTGAGAGTCCCATGCAGCTCCCTAACTAGTCTGTACCTGATGGGATTGCTTTCACGCAAAGGCAAATTGAATTTAAAGAGACGGAAAGATCATCTTCCCAAGTAGCCATTACTTTAAAAATACAAAAAGGCTTAGTTTGGCACAGAATGTTAAATGATATTAGAAGTATTTATATCTCTACTCCTAAAAGTGTTTTCTATATTTTTAAGTAAAACACTATCATCTCAAAGAGAGGAACAAAGTTGACAGAAACTGAATGGGAATATGTAAATGACTTACTAATGCAAATTGGTTGTGTTGACCATCCATTTTGCAAACATGTAATTGATCCTGAAGAATTTCCATTTGCTGTTGCATATCCTGGCTTACATTTGTATTGTATTTCTTTATTTAAAATATAAGTAGTCGAAGATCCAGAAATAAATCCATTTTCAACTTGTATATCTGATTTTGAGCATGTTCCTAAAATAGAAAAAGTAGAGAAAAAAGTAAGTGTTTGTTGAATATTTCTTTTATAGAAGGGAACAAGTAAAAACATGGCAATATGGTAAAACAATGAAATATTTGTCAACGAATTGAAAACAGCAAAACTGGAAGTTTCCTAGACATCCATGTTCCTAAAATAAACCATGAATTTTGAAAGAAAATAGTAAAAACACAGGGAAAGGCAGAATAAAAGCAAAGAATCCTTGAGACTGTCAACAGAGCTCTGGCAGACCTTGAGGAGGAATGCAGATCTAGCAGACTCTCAATTGCCTATAATTTTTGGAAGAGTTTCTGGCTGCTTTGCAATAACCTGAATCTTTTTGATGCTATTAAGAAATCTTAGACCTCACATAGTCAAATGCCATTTCCCAGGCAAAGATACAGTGCACACTGCTACCATAGACAAGGAAATAAATTTGCAAATCTTTAGTCTCCAGGAATTTAAAATGATTGTCATCTTAAGTGGGTCTTAAACCCTTATAGACATGGTGTTTGAGAGAAATGTGGAAATGTAAGCAGGAAAAAGACAAACAAGATAGCAAAAATAAGTTCTAGTATACTAGTAATGTATATGTTCTTTATATATTATCAATGTGAACCAATTTTAATATCTGAAAGGAAAAGAAATCGTGTTAAAGATGATACATATTTATAATATAGCATTTGTCATAATCATGAGTTTTCTGATCTATTCTTGCCTACTTTTCTATTAATCTCCTCCAGCCTCTAAACTACAGTGTTCAGTTTCTCTTATAAACAATTTTATTTTCAATACCTGTAAAGGTGCTTGACACACAACAATATTTGTTAAGTGGATTAATAACAGAGTTGGTGCCTATGGTAGGAGAAAAAGGGACTTTTCTTTCAGAGGTTTAGGCTGTTGTTGAGGACAGTGCTCCTACGAATGTGCAAGAAGATTCCCATTCCCCTTCATTCCTATTATATCCTAATTATCATATAGTTTCTACAATGAAATGTTTTGTAAATTGCAAACAATACACACAAAGAACTTTCAGAGACCCCTTTACCTAAAAAGTGAAAGTCAGCTATAAATGATTATAAGTCTTAATTTAAAGCATGTGAAAGACGTACAAGTAACCTCTGGGCAAGCGTTGTATTTTTTAATTAATGCTATAATTTTATAATCTACTTAAATCAATGCATTCACTTTGATATAAATACTGAAGCAGTGTTACTTCAATGTGTATTTAATGTATTTTGTGATCTTCATAACATATATATGTGTGTGTGTGTGTGTGTGTGTGTGTGTGTGTATATATATATATTTTTTTTGAGATGGAGTCTTGCCCTCTCACCGAATCTGGAGTGTAATGGTCCAGTCTAGGCTCACTGCAACCTATGCCTCTCTGGTTCAAGCCATTCTCCAACCTCAACCTCCTGGATAGCTGGGATTACAGGCGTGTGCCACCGCATCTGGCTAATTTTTGTAGTTTTAGTGGAGACGGGGTTTCACTCTGTTGGCCAGGCTGGTCTTGAACTCCTTACCAAAAGTGATCTGCCCATCTCTGCCTCCCATAGTGCTGGGTTTACAGGAGTGAGCCACCACACCCGGCCCCTGACTTATATTTCTATTGTTACTTGACCCTATTAAGTGACAGAATCCACTAATTATCCAGAACTTATAAATGTGTTCAGACACATTTGGAACTGGGAACTAGATAGGCTTCTGTTTTAAAATAAAAAGACATAAATTCAGCTTGAGAGTTGATATACAAAATTTTCCAGTTAAATGTCTAGATCTTAGACAGTTACGGACATACTGGGATCTCAAACAAGTGGACTAACTGACACCAATGCATCTGGGAGGAGACCAGCTGTAAATACGTTCTTCCATATTTTTTATTATATCCATTCTCCAAATAATTGAAAATACATTGTCCTAAGGACCATAAAATGATTTAAAGGTAAATTAGAGACATGAATTTGATCAAAATACTATATTAAAATAATTTTTAGAATATTTAAATAACACTGCATCAATACCCAAAACTAACGTATAACTCAGGAAAAACTAAAGCTAGCACTAAGTGTTTGTACAAAAAAGTCAGTATTCAATGTTACTTAACCTTAGTTTTTATGATAAAATATATTTAAATTATATAGGTATTCTCCTAAAGTTCCTACATTTATTTCTCATGTAATTTTCATGAAGATCTCATAACAGAAAAGATCCATTTTGGTCTTTTTGCTTGAGTAACTCTTCCTTTGGTCCTATTTCTGTTATATAAGACAATATAATCGTTTATTTGCTTTTCTCTCACTCTTTTCAAGTTTTATGCACATATTGTAAAGAGGTTTACTTACTGAGGCATGGGACTGTTGGCGACCACCCATCTTGTGTGCAATGAATGTAATCCCAGTAACTTCCTGAAGGAGTCACAAAATTTGCATCACAGTAATAGGAATAAGATTTTCCCGCAGCTACTGGAAAGTATGGTCTATGCTTACTCTCATAATACAGACCTCCATGTTGAATTTCTGGAAAATCGCAAGGTTTTGCTTCTTGTAATAAAAAACAAAAAACAATATAAATAATGTTTTACTATAACGGACAATCATACAACAGATGACATTTTTGATCAATGAATTATATTCTCTTCTTAGCGTAATTACGCTCATTGAATTAGGGGTTTTAGAGAAAGAAAAGTTACAGAATTCCAATGACCTAGATATGTGAAGAGCTGTTTGCTAATGAAGATTGAAGAAAACTGCAGACCTATTTAATGTACTCTCCATGATTACAGATCTCCTAGTCCTGGTTGATTAGTGAACTTCCTGGTTGAGAGATGAAAACTCTTATTTTACCATTCAGCTCATGTCTTTTCCTTTCTGTTCCATCCCATTAGAAATCAGAGCCCTGCCTTTTCTTCTCAGACCAACTCTATAGTGGGAGATAGTAGTTTTTTGGGGATTTTAAAACATCGACTGGAAGGAATGTAAAAACTACAGGGAAACACAGGAATTTCTCATTGATCACATCACACAACAAAATAATATTGCTAATTCGTGTCTCAAACCAGTTATTAAGACAAGATTTCTATTCTTTATTTAACCAGGAAAATGAACTAGGAATATTTCTTAATATCTAAATATCTAAGAGTATAATAAGCATTTTTATTTATTTTTAATTTCGATTAGAAAGTAAAATGTTTTTAATGTTTTATGTAAATTTTTTTTTTTTTTTTTTGAGACTGAGTCTCACTCTGTCGCCCAGGCTGGAGTGCAGTGCCCGGATCTCAGCTCACTGCAAGCTCCGCCTCCCGGGTTTACGCCATTCTCCTGCCTCAGCCTCCTGAGTAGCTGGGACCACAGGCGCTCGCCACCTCACCCGGCTAGTTTTTTTTGTATTTTTAGTAGAGACGGGGTTTCACCGGGTTAGCCAGGATGGTCTCGATCTCCTGACCTCGTGATCCGCCCGTCTCGGCCTCCCAAAGTGCTAGGATGTAAAATATTTTTAGCATACTATAATTGCAGTTTATTGAGGAATTTATGTATATTGAATATTTGACATATATGTTTAAGCACTATGTCATCATAAGGCTTATACTTGATGTTTCCAAAAAAAGTTTCCATTTCCATGGGATGATTCAGAGATAATTTACTACTTGTAATACTAGAATAGTATTCAGTTTCTCTATGAAATGTGATCATTGTTCAAGAAACCTTATAGTACACATAAAAGATTCCAACATATGCACCACACACACAAGCACAATATTGTTTATGATCTCCATTATTCTTTAGTCCACTGGTCTATTGTCTTTCTTTCTTGTTTTTTCATTAGAGAGATTCTCAGGCAGTTTCTACAGTCTTGTTATGTGGATTATAAATGTTGAATTCTTGCATCTCTTAAGTACCTTCATTTAAATGATATGTGAGTAACTTCTCTAGGTATAGATTCTTGGCCTACAGTCCATATTTCTCATCACCTTTTTTTTTTTTTTTTTTTTTTTGCGCCACATTTTTGAAACTTCCAATGTGGAAGTTCAAATATTCATTCAGTTTCATTGCTTATAAATAGCATTTTAATTACTCCGATTTTATGATATAAATCCTCAGCTGTGCTGTTTTTGAGGCTGAGCTCAACCTCTTCCCCCTACTGCAATAGCCAAATAAAACCTGTCTTGTCATATTTAACAAGTGTCCGATGAATAATTTGTCTTTAACACATCTTGCATTCATCAATCTATTTCTTTTTGTTTTATTAGAAAAATTTTTCAAGCGGTTTCTACAGATTAGTTATGCAGATTGTAACTTTGAATCCTTGCATGTTGTAAATGTATTTAACAAAGACCTGGGAACAATACCTTGTCTTTGTATAGTTTCTTGGCCTATACCCATATCTGTCATTGTTGATAGATTTTGTCCCCCATTTTTTGAACTTTCCAAAGTTGAGCTTAAAATGCTCATTTAGTTTCATTCCTTCTATGTTACATTATGCTGTTTTCCCCCCACCACTGTTTGGAGATTTGTGTTATTTTCTCTTTACCTTTGAACTTTGCGAATTTCACCATGATACATTATCATACATCAGCATAGGTCATTTAAGACTAATTCCACCTTGGATAAGCTTGAGTCTTTGGATTTGCAGGAAGTGAGCCTTAAGAAACTCAATTAAATTTTCCGTTAAATGGTAGAGCAGAGATTTAAACTTTAGTTTTCTGATTTCAGAACAAGTATAGTTATCTATCTCATGATGGTGTTTCATAGAATGTAAATAACATAGTCTTCTGAGATTTCTTTTCAAAAAATCAAAAAGGAATTATAATTAAAAGTAGCTATCATTATCATTAATGCTACAAGCTTGAGCCACTTCATGACTTTTCTTTTCTACAGAGCAAATTTAGAACACTTTTATCTTTTTCACATGGTAGTTCTCTAAAGAAAACAAAAAAAATTCCACCTATGATCTAATTGGCATTGAAGTCAGCAGAACTTAGAGAAGCCTCATTCTATTTCTTAATCTTCTACCAATGTAAGTTGTAGACTCATAAGCAGTTATGATGGTTCTATCACAATGTTAACTCAAACTGACCTTAATACTGATTAAAATACTCACTGATTTTTATAGTGGTTGCTAATCTCTTTGTACTAGTACAGCTGATTCCTTTGACCCAGGACCAGGATCTTACAGTTACCACTACTCAATTTAATTTTATTAGATTTAGCTTTGCACATAGGATTCTTCTGGAATCATGAATCTATACTAATGCAGATTCACTATCACCATCTGCTGTAGCATTTCGTTTGTGAATTTATACTGCATTTCTCCTACATTGTTAAACTATGGGCAGACACAAAAGAGTAATAAAGCCTAAGAATAAACCGCTGTATCTGATAATCAGGTAAAACATATTTAATAAAACTACAAACTACTTGATAAATCATCAAACCAGTCAGTTTCTCCATCTTTTCCACACAAATTTCAGGTCATTTGTAAAATACTTTTGCAGAAAACCAGATATAACTGGGATTCAGTTGGTCCAGAAGCATTTGGGCTGATCTAAGATTTTCATAAGCCAACTATAGAATAATTACATATTTTCCTTACAGTTTTTATGCACATTGAAATTGGTTTCACAGTTACAATAGCTACCTCTCTTAAGAACTTATGCTTTTGGCAATTCATCTGGGCTTGGGCACGATAATCCCAACACCTTGGGAGGCCAAGGTGCAAGGACTTCTTGAGGCCAGGAGTTTGAGATCAACCTAGGCATCATAGAAAGACCTTGTGTCTATAAAATAAAAATAAAAAATTAACTGGGCATGGTGACACATGCCTATATTCCCAGCTGCTTAGGAGATTGCAGTGGGAAGATCCTTTGAGCCAAGGAGGTCGAGATTGCAGTGACGTATACTGCGCTGCTGCACTCCAGCCTGGACAACAGGCTTCAAAAAGGAAGAGAAAAGAACATTTTTTTGTCATGGACTATCCACTTAAAGTATGGTTCCCTTTACAATGCACTTCAATATAGAAAAAAAGAATATGTTTGTAGAGACAGAAAAATCCCCGAAAAAGGCAAAAGAACCATCATAGAAATAAAACACCGTATTGAAGTGAGAGACATTTTGCTGCATTTGATTATTTGTGGAAATTCCGCAAATTCTTCAATACTCCTTCCTCAAAATAGTGGAGTCTAATTCTCCACTTGTTGTGTGCTGGACTTAGTGACTCATTTCTGAAGAATAAGTATGGCTCAGGTGAGAGTGTGTAACTTGGTGATAAATGTCATGAAGGCTTCCTCTTTCTCCTCACTCTCTCTCTCTTGAATCTTTAGCTCTGGAGAAATTTAGTTGCCATTTAAGCAACCTGTGAAGGCAACAATGTGGTAAGGTACTGGGGCTTCCTAACAAAATCTGTGTGAGTGAGCCATGTTGGAAGCAGATCCTGCAGCCCAGCCAAGTTGTTAAGTCACGCAGCCCAGGCCAACATCCTTGACAGCTACACAGGAGAGAATCTGACACAGAACTAAACAGCAAAGTCACTCCCAAATGCCTGACCCACAAAATCTGTGAGAAAATAAAGATTTGTTGTTTTAAGCAAGTATGTTTTTAGCAAAATATGTTACACAACCATACATAATTAACATACTAGGCTTTAGAGGGTACTAGTCTCACCTAGTGTATTATTTTGGACATTGGAAGAATAAAGACATATCTATTCATACACACACTTACATCTGTATAATTCTGAGTGGCAAACATTAAAAAGAATTTTAGTTTACAACAATTGTTTTAAATTCTACTTAGAATTGTCTACTTTGGAAAGCAAAGAGTTCTCAAAACTCCATATACTAAAATATTGAAATTTATTGTTTCCCCTTTTCTTTGCATTTAAGAGAAAGTAATTTCAGGTTTTAAATGTAAAGTCAATATATGGACTGGAACTTACTGCTACATCCTGGAGCAGGTAGGTACCTACCCACTACTAGTGCATTTGTCCTGGTTCCCTGGGTTGCAGGATAAAAGCCATCTATACACTTACATATTATTAAATCTTTAATTCTGCGTTTTGCCCTTTCAGGTGTGTAGACACCATTTTGAATATAAGGAGGATTACATTTTTTTTTGTCTGAAAAGAAAATGGCTGTGTGGACTATGTAGAAATGACTACCCATTAAAATAAAGTACATACTTGCTAGAAACACAGTAAAAATGCAAATAAGAAGGAAGGCCTGAGTAAGGACTTACCAGTGTTAACCATCCATATATTCTTCACAGCTTTCAGCTTTTCTCCTTGAGTCTTTGATAAGGAAAGGAGACAGGCAAATACTGGGTAGAAGAGGGCGGTGCCCCGGCAAAGGCCCCACTCCAATCCTAAATGAGGACAGATATGTCTGTTTTCCTGTCCAAAATGTTGCCTTTTGGCCCTCCATGCTCTTCATCCAGTCCCCATATAAACCCAGCACCTTAGCGGGCACACATAGACGGCTGAACATTAATACCAATCACAGCAGAACATGGCGGCAGAGAAAGAAGAGGAGGGATGTCTGGATGCCAAGGGAGGTGGGTTCCGCTGGGAAAAGTTGGAGAAAAATCTGGCCGCTGGATGGCCCAACTCCAGGGGAAGACCACCTTCCCCCTCTATCCCCTACTTCGGCCTCCTCTTCGAACTTGCTGAGAGCCACCTCCATCATTCAATAAAATCTTGCACTCATCCTTTGAGCCCGCATGTGATCTAATTCTTTCGGAACACAGGGCAAGAGCTCAGGATACAGAAAGCTATACACCGGTCCCAGGCTCTTGAGATAAGACAGAGGATCCATTGAACTGATTAACACACAAGCCATCTGCAGACAGCAAATCTGAGTTTTGTAACACACGTCCACCTGGGCTTCTGTAGTCAGACACCTACCCCTAGACTCTGCTGTGGGGCCAGAACTCAAAAGCACTTATGCCAGCCTCTGCACCTGCCCGTCTGCCAGCAGCCCCTAGGGGTTTGAGCTGTGGGGCAACAAAGCAGGTGACACCCCTGTTGCATGTCCTGAGAGGGGAATCAGGGAACTCTCCCATTTATAAGCTCTTTTCAGCTCATGAAAATATTTCCCCAAATATAAGTTTTATGAAAACATCTTTCAGCATTTCCTTCTGAACTGCAACCCAAACAATGCCTACACACCTTTCTAATATAATACAGTGTTGTTGGGAAAAAAGCATTGTTAGGGAATGACTTTCACTTGGCCTTAGTGTGAATGACTTGGCATTGTCAACATGGGTGGTGTTATTTTAAACACAGAACATCCTGCACAGTGATTTTCATTGTAAAGTCTGTGATGTCAAACTTCAATAAAATTTCTTTTTGGTAATTGAACCTGCAAAAAAAAAAGAAGAACAAGAAGAAGAAGAAAGACAAAAGTGCTTTCACCAATTCAGTCCTTCAGTCCTTTGTCTTTTTTACTTTCTGTTCCCTTCCATCAGAATTCAGAGTCCTGCCTTTTCTTCTCAGAACAACTCAATGGATGGAGTTAGTAGTGTTTTTGTTTGATACCTAATGTAAATGATGAGTTAATGGGTGCAGCACACCAACACAGCACATGTATACATATGTAACAAATCTGCACGTTGTGCACAGGTACCCTACAACTTAAAGCGTAATAATAATAATAATAATAATAATAAAGATTAAATTCATTAGCTTGCTATTCTATTTACTGAAAGCAATGTAAGAAATATAGAAAAAGAAATCTGGGAAGATGGCGGAGGAGGAAACACCTGGAATTTGACTCCTCACCTTTACAGTTGCATGGCCAGAATTTGTCTGATTGTACTATTTTTGGAGTCTATTGAAGGCCTACAACTTCTAGGGATGACTTGGATCATACGTTGCAGTCACATTCAGTCGATTTTAGCTCCTAGCACAGTGGCATATGTTCATACCACGCTCCTTAGCCACATGATAGGCAGCTGTATGTGTATTTCTGGAGCAACCTGCGCATAGCATCAGGGAGCCAGAGTGTCAGAAACAACTCGATTCTTTAAATATTTGAGATTTGTGATCTGATTGCTGGGTTCTTTGATCACAGAGATGCAAAGAGAAAGATAGGCGGCCATTGTTTTTGCAGCTTTCTCCATTGTTGCAAGTCCCTCTCCTTGGCTGATGTGAATTTGTCCAAAGGGAGATACATTAGGATATTCAAAAGCAACTGCATGAATGGGGAAAATTAGAAAATGACTATGAACACTTAGGAAAAAGTGCAGGCTTGGAAAACACTGGAGACAACCTAAAGTCTATACTACAGGCTATTTCTTGACACAGACATAGCCTACAGCATTCAGACAAAAACAATAAATGAAAACAATGCAGGAAACACCTCGGCAAACACGTAGAAGTAGGAGAATCTGATTCCCATTGTTACCCATTATTAGATTAAAATGCTCAGTTTTCAACAAAAAATTTATGTCATATATAGAAATAGGAAAATATGGCCTATTAAAAGAAAAAACATAAACTGAAAGTTTCCCTGAAAAAGTTCTGATGGTAGGTCTATTAGACAGAAACTTTAAGATAACTGTATTAAAGATACTGAAAGAAGTAAAGAAAGATGTGAAGAAAGAAAATGATATATGATCAAAATGGAAATATGAATAAAGGGATAGAAAGCCTGAAAAGGAACCAAAAAGAAATTCTGAAGTCACAAAGTACAATCATTGAAAAGTAAAAAAATCAAAAAAGAGGTTTAGAGGCATAGTAGAGCAGGCAGATAAAAGAATAAACAATTTTAGGAAAACCAAAATTATTGAATCTGAATAACAGAAAAAGAGATTAAAGTATAACGTGAAGAGAATCTAAGGAACACGGGACACCAGGAAGCTGACTTACACAAAGTGGATTTCAGAAGGAGAAGAGAGAGAAAGATGAATAGAGAATGCTTGAAGAAATAATGGCATTGACAGAGACCTTCAATAAACTTAATGAACTTAATGAGAACGAACTCAAAGAGATAGATATCAAGATACATTAAAATCAAGCTTTTGTCAAAGATCAGATGGCTGTAGATGTGTGCTATTATTTCTGAGGACTCTGTTTTGTTCCATTGGTCTATATCTCTGTTTTGATACCAGTACCATGCTGTTTTGGTTACTGTAGCCTTGTTTGAAGTCAGGTAGCATGATGCCTCCAGCTTTGTTCTTTTGGTTTAGGATTGTCTTGGCAATGCGGGGTCTTTTCTGGTTCCATATGAACTTTAAAGCAGTTTTTTCCAATTCTGTGAAGAAAGTCATTGGTAACTTGATGGGGATGGCATTGAATCTATAAATAACCTTGGGCAGTATGGTCATTTTCACGATATTGATTCTTCCTATCCATGAGCAAGGTATGATCTTCCATTTGTTTGTGTCCTCTTTGATTTCACTGAGCAGTGGTTTGTAGTTCTCCTTGAAGAGGTCCTTTACATCCCTTGTAAGTTGGATTCCTAGGTATTTTATTCTCTTTGAAGCTATTGTGAATGGGAGTTCATTCATGATTTGGCTCTCCGTCTGTTACTGGTGTATAAGAATGCTTGTGGTTTTTGTACATTGATTTTGTATCCTGAGACTTTGCTGAAGCTGCTTATCAACTTAAGGAGATTTTGGGCTGAGACAATAGGGTTTTCTAAATATCTGATCTTTGACAAACCTGACAAAAACAAGAAATGGAGAAAAGATTCCCTATTTAATAAATGGTGCTGGGAAAATTAGCTAGCCATAAGTAGAAAGCTGAAACTGGATCCTTTCCTTACTCCTTACACGAAAATTAATTCAAGAAGGATTAGAGACTTAAATGTTAGATCTAAAACCATAAAAATCCTAGAAGAAAACCTAGGTAATGCCATTCAGGACATAGGCATGGGCAAGGACTTCATGTCTAAAACACCAAAAGCAATGAAAACAAAAGCCAAAATTGACAAATGGGATCTCATTAAACTAAAGAGCTTCTGCACAGCAAAAGAAACTACCATCAGAGTGAACAGGCAACCTACAGAATGGGAGAAAATTTTTGCAATCTACTCATCTGACAAAGGGCCAATATCCAGAACCTATAAAGAATTCAGTCAAATTTACAAGAAAAAGCAAACAACCCCATCAAAAAGTGGGCAAAGGATATGAACAATACCCTTCTCAAAAGAAGACATTCATGCAGCCACCAGACACATGAAAAAAGGCTCATCATCACTCACCATCAGAGAAATGCAAATCAAAACCACAATGAGATACCATCTCACAGCAGTTAGAATGGCAATCATTAAAAAGGCAGGAAACAACAGGTACTGGAGAGGATGTGGAGAAACAGGAACATTTTTACACTATTGGTGGTACTGTAAACTAATTCAACCATTGTGGAAAACAGTGTGGCGATTCCTCAAGGATCTAGAACTAGAAATACCATTTGACCCAGCCATCCCATTACTGGGGATATACCCAAAGGATTATAAGACATGCTGCTATAAAGACACATGCACACGTATGTTTATTGCAGCACTAATCACAATAGCAAAGACTTGGAATTGACCCAAATGTCCATCAGTGGCAGACTGGATTAAGAAAATGTGGCACATACACACCATGGAATACTATGCAGTCATAAAAAAGGATTAGTTCGTGTCCTTTGTAGGGACATGGATGCAGCTGGAAACCATCATTCTCAGCAAACTATCGCAAGAACAGAAAACCAAATACCACAGGTTCTCACTCATAGGTGGGAACTGAACAATGAGATCACATGGACACAGGAAGGGGATCATCACACACCGGGTCCTATTGTGGGGAGGGGTAGGGATACCTAATGTAAATGATGAGTTAATGGGTGCAGCACACCAACATGGCACATGTATACATATGTAACAAACCTGCACGTTGTGCACATGTACCCTATAACTTAAAGTATAATTTTAAAAATCAAGCTTTGATTTAATTAAGTTATCTAATTTGTAGAGATAGGATCTTGCTCTGTCACCCAGGCAGGAGTGCAGTGATGTGATCATAGCTCACTGCAATCTCAAATTCCTAGTCCAAAGCAATCCTACTGCCTCCGCCTTTTGAATAGTAAGGACTATAGGCATGCTCTACTATATCAGGGTAAGTTTTTAATTTAATATAACTTTTAATTATTTTTTTGACAGGGTCATGCTCTGGCACCCAGGCCGGAATGCAGTGATGTGATCACTGCTCACTGTAGCCTCGACCTCCTGGACTCAAGTGATCCTTTCGCTTCAGCCTCTTGAGTAGCTGGGACTACAGGTGCATTTCACCATACTGAAGACTTTTTTGTTGTTGTTGTTTTAGAGACAGGGTTTTGCCATGCTAGCCAGGCTGGCCTCAAACTGCTGGCTTTAAGCAACTCTCCCCATTCAGACTTCCAAAGTGCTGGTGTTACAGGAATGAGATACTATACTTGGTCATGATCAAACTTTTAAATAACAAAGACATAGAATCTTGAATGAAGCAAGAGAGAAGCAATTTCTCACAGGTAAGTATTTCTTAGTAAGATTATTAGCAGATTTCTCATCAGAAACTTATAGGCCAGAAGGTGTTGGGCCAATATGTTCAATATGCTAAAAGAAAAGAACATCTTTCAACTAAGAATCCCCTATCTGTCAAAAGTGTCCTTCAAAAGTAAAGGAGAAATTAATTCATTCCCAGATAAACAAAAGCTGAGGGAGTTTAAGACCACTAGATCTGCCTTTCAAGAAATGTCTAATAGAGTCCTGAAGGGTAAAGTGAAATAATACTGGACGGTAACTGGACAGTGAAGGAGGAAATAATGACCTCAATAAAGGTAAATACATGAGCAATTTAAAAAGACTAACATTACAGTAACAATGGTTTTGTCTCCATTTTTTTGATTTTCTATATGATTTAAGAGACCAGTGAAGTTTAGAAAAACAATTATTAACCTGAAAGCTTTTATTTTTGTAACTTTGATTGGTAACTTCACATTTCATTTTCTACATAATTTAAGAAAACAATGCATTTAAATGAATTATTACATTTTGGGCACACGATGTGTAAAGAGGCAACTCTGTGACATTAACAACTGAAAAGGGGGGATGGAGCAAAGTTTTTATGTATTAGTGAAGTTAAGCGGTGCAATTCAACTGAGAGTGTTGTAATATGTAATAGGTGTAAATGAGAGTTAACATTCAGATGGGGGGGAATTTTAAGAAGCCATTGGGAAAATTTTTGTGTTCTTTTCCCAACTGTTAAGAGTTACTATGGAAGCACGTAGAGAGATTAGGTCTGTGTCACCTGAGTCTTAGAATTCTTGTAATAAACAGAATTCCCTTCTAAGCTACATTGAAAACAAAGTGTGAACAAGATATAAACTTTGGTTTATTAAGCTACTGAGATTTGGGGATGCAATTATTCCCAAAGAAAATCTGCTTCTTGTGTTGGTAAACCTTTTACATCTGAAGACAAACAATGGTATTCCACATACTATCAGCCAAACATAAATTGAATGTGAGTTATCATTTTCTTGTATACATTAACCTTTTTCTAACATCTTTTCTTAACAGTACTTATAAGTGAAGATTGCTCAATTGTGTAGTGAAATATATTTTCCAAGGAACTGCTTGTGGGCTCAAGTCAAAAATTAAAAGAAAAATAAATTATAAAATCAATTCGATAGGTAACTGCAGTTTTTAAAATAGAGTATAATTAAAACAAGGTTTATATGTGTAATTTTGAATCATACAACTTAAAATGTGGAGGGCTCAGAAGAGATCAACTCTTCTATCCCGCCATCCCCACAACATATGGCAATATCTGTAAAGGTCACCCTTTTAGAAAGTCACTCGACCTCTGACTTGATGTTGGATAATACTATTACCTGCTTCACTGACTGTGACAGTCTTCATCAAAAGCTAACTTGCTCCCCTTTATTAGTGTTTTGAAATACCTCAAGACAGTCATCATAATGCTATAACTGTACCTTTTTACTTGCTTCTTGTGCTATAATTTCTTTAACTCTTCAACTATCTATATATTGACTTCCATGTCGTGATTGTTTGATACCAATCATTTTAAAATGTGGTAGAGTGAGTGCAATACACTATTACAGATATGATATTTGGTGGGCAAACCACGCAGTTGAAATTGATTCGTTGATAATGAAAAACATCATTCCTTGTGAAGTCTAGAAGAGTTAGATGTTTCTCTCAGTACCACCATTGTCTATTAATATTAGGCTTATTAATGAACATCTTCATTTTCCTCCACTTAATTGCGTTGTTAGTTCAATGTTTCCTCATCTGGTATCAGTGGAATTTGCTTTTAAAAGCTAAATATAAATGTTGTTTCCACTAGGCAAATCTGCCAACAAAAAAGTAAAAATTCTTTTTTGACTTGAATGCCTCATGAATGATTTATCTGTTCTTAATAGATAAATAATAAAGGCGTTTTTGAAAGAAGGTAAAATTTTAATTAAAAATATGTTGCTGATTTTCCTTGATTTGAAGATTAGTTCTCTTGAGATAAATGGGGTAGAGTAATATTCTTTAAATGTATATATGAATTTCAATATAGATATAGGTTTGCTGTGACAGCTATTTTCTCTGAGTCAGCTGCAAAAATAACCCATGCTCTATTTATTCATGATATGGTAATTATTGACAGAACTTTTTTGGGGGGAGAAATTCATGTTAATCATTCTCATTACCTCTCACAAACTTAACTGAAATTCTGAATTTGTGGTGTTCCCTTTCATTCAATTTTTCTATCAAAACAAACAAACAAAAAAACACAACAGGCACAGAAAAACCCAGGCAATAATCTTTGATATCAGCTTCTCTCAACCATTTTCTTCTGGGATTACAGCAACCATAACTAGTTTCCTTATCCTCACCTCTCACTTTTATAATCTATTTTCCTGTGTATAAATTAATGACCCTTCATCTGGTCATTTTATTTCTCCACTTAAAATCCTTAATGGATCCCAAATCAGCTAACAGGACAAGAAGAACCTCATTCCACTTTCTCCACTTCTCCTACGTAGTATGGTCTCTTAGGCAATTCTGGAAATTTTATCAGCATTAACTTAAACTGAGCTTATTTAAAACTATACCAAGTTATGCTAAAACTGTCGGTTCAGGGTGCACACATTAGCAATGACTGTTTTTTGGAAAAGAGAGAAAATAAATATTACTGTAACATAAGAAAAAATCTGAAATGTAGCAAATTATCTTCAGAAATAAAACATTTTGTTGTGTTTTGTGCCATTTTGTTTGTTAGAATTCATGTATCAGGTGAGACATATTATTGATATAATATAGGCACACACACGAATATACATATATATTTATACATTCCATATGTATATGTGTATAAATATGCATATACATAGAGAATGTTGAACAACACAGTTTAAATAGCATACAATTTATGTTGCTTTATAATTTCAAAACAAGTTTCTTTATATCAAGTTCTTTATAATTCTGAAACAATGATAGAAAATAATATTTACATTATATTTGTTATGAAATCTTAAGAATATAACTAAAGAAAAATCTGTAAGTTTGAATCATCATAAATCAAAGAGAACTGGAAGGAGGCTAGTGGCACGACAGCTTTAGTGTGCAGATTAGAAGACTAAATTCAGAGAAGTAACATCTTTACTTTGTAGGAAGCATTTGCTAGTTACGGAACTGGCCCCAGAGGTTTGTTGGGTGACTCATGACAACTTCTCCGACCCAGCCCTTCAAGCATGGATGCACAGTTTTCTACTGAGTCTCCTCCGTATTGGAAAATCTAACCTTCCCTGCTCTGTGTAACATCCTGAGATACTCCTACATTTTCTTATGGTTGCAGGATATTTAGTCCGAGGAAGAAAGGGAAATAAACTAAAGGAAATAATTTTATTTATTTATTTATTGAGACAGTCTTGCTCTGTTGCCAAGGCTGGAGTTCAGTAGTGCGATCTTGACTCACTGCAATCTCCACTTTCTGGGTTCAAGTGATTCTCCTGCCTCAGCCTCCTGAGCAGCTCAAATTACAGGTGTTTGCCACCATGCCTGGCTAATTTTTTGAATTTTTAGTAGAGACAGTGTTTCACCATGTTGGCCAGGCTGGTCTCAAACTCCTGGCCTCAAGAGATCGACCTATCTCGGCCTCCAAATTGCTGGGATTACAGGCATGAGCCACCATGCCACCATGCCCGACCAAAAATTCTTTTTCTTAATAAATGATATTTTCGAACCTAAAGTGAGGTTTTCATAGTTTAGGTTGATTTCTAAAAATCGTTTCTCCCACTAGAAGTCACTGGAGTTTCATAGAGAAATTATTGGAACTGGATGTGTAGTAGGAAAAGTCAAGGAAAGCCTGGAACCTTTTGTTACGCCATAGCTTAATGGGGGCACATGAAATACACACAGAAGCCAGATTCTTAGTGAGATTTGAAACAAATTTGAGCGTCCAAAAGAAGTACAATGGCAACTGATTGTAATGCATTGAGTATTGAAAACGATCTAGTTTGAAAGGGATTTAGAAGCAACCCTGCTCTACAATACTAATTGTCACCCTTGATACTTTGTTATGGCAACTCTAATAGATGAATGTAATATTTATACAATTTTAAGAGGATATTCATAATTAAAATAATTTTCCTGACAACATATATCTAAATAAGTATTAATAATTTATGAGTTGATGAAAGAAATGATGTTCAATACAAAGTCAATGAACATTATAATAGGTTATAATTACTAATTTTCTGTCAAGTTTATCTTTCAAATAGTGTGGCTTCCAAACTAATTGTTATTCAGAACTGAAACATCAACTACCATTAAAAAAAAGTTTCCTAGCATAAGCAACTCACAAAGTATATCATTCATTCATCATATGAAAAATATTTCTTAGATTTGCTTTACCAGATTCTAAATATGTATGAATACAGGTATACATAAACACAAAGTATTCAACAACACAAAACTCAGCAAGGATAATACAGCCAAGATACAATTACCAAGTTCTGATAAATACCCTCTAAAATATATATGGTGGGTATATCCGTATCCTTGAGTGAAAAGTAAAAATTAGTTTTAATTAATATTATTTTAATAAATTGTGTAAATATCATTGTATTTTTCTGCTAGCGTTACTATAACAAAGTACCACAGATTTCATAGAAATTTATTTCCTTACAGTTCTGGAGGCTAATAATTTGAGATATAGCTGTCAACAGAGTTGCATTCTTCTGAGGCCTCTTCCTTTGTCTTGTAAATGGTTGTATTCTCTCTATGCCTGCTTGATCTTTCTCTATACGGTGTGTCCTTATTTTCTCTTCTTATATAGACACCAGTTATATTGGAGTAAGGCCCACCTGAATCATTGACCTTTAACTTAGTTACCTCTTTAAGCACTCCTTCTCCAAATGCACTCACATTCTCAGGTATTGGGAATTTGGGCTTCAACAAATGAATTTTGGAGGAATGCAGTTGAGCCAATGCTGCTGAATACACAAAGATGTTTCTCTCTACCAAGGTGTTATTCCACTAAATGAGTTACTTTCTCCTTTGAGATATATAGGTGCGACACAAATATACTAGACATTTTGCTCAAGTTTACTCTTACAAAGAGTTCATTGGAGGAGACAAGTTTTCGTCTGGAATATCAGATAAGAAATAATTTGTCATGATTCTTATAGTGCTTTTGAGAAAGTAAGTAAGAAAGTATGGAGCTTATTCTAATCTAATTTCAGTCATTTCAAAAATAGTACTGATTTTCTCTATTTTTCTGCATTGCATTCTAGTTTAATCTATTTAATCCTTATTTTAAAAAGTGTGCCTGTAGCAGTTTAGTTAACAAAGGAAATAACAGGAGAAATTGCTTTTTTTTTCATATTGGCACAAATCAAGGTTGATTTTGCACAGCAATTAAAACTAGCAAATCATGTGATAGATAATACTGTAAAACCTAAAATTCTTAGCCTAGAATCAAATAAGGTGGCATAGCTTTGAGAGGAGTGGCTGAGGGAAAAGATATTCTCATAAATTGACAATGGGATTTCCAGTATTATCCTACACTACATTTGTTGGAACATTATAAAGTTTTGGATAATTACAAAATTTGTTTTCTTCATTAATGGCCACATACCCTTGATTCTCCATGATTTTTACCCCATGTGGTTCCACTGCTAATGTTATGATATAGTTCTTTAATATGCAAGGCCTGCATTCAAAGAGATAGTTAATATAGAAAATACATGACTACTGAAGAGAAAACATATCAGAGAACAATGACATAAAGCTATGAAAGGTATTTATTTCTGTATTTGTTTATTGCACATTTGCTAGAGAACTCAGAAATGCAAATTAAAATTTACTGTCATTCCAGTGTAAGTTTATATTCTGCTTTTTGATTACATGTATGTTGTGATTTACATATTGCTAATCTTGTTGAGATATTAAATTCTTATGTTAATTAGTTTTAGCAGTTTTCTTAAGGTATAATGGAAATGTAAGAAATGGCATAATTTAAAATATTTTATTTGCTGTTTTGATATATGAATCTATAAAAAATCACTATATGTAAGATTATGAAAATGTCGATCACTCCCAAAGTTCCCCTTGTATTACGAATAAGAAACTTCTGAACATTTTAAGGTTAGAGTCTATCTAATGACATGTTTCCTACTTAAAATTTTATGAGTATATTCACATATCTCCATAATGAATATTAAATGCCTTTTATGCTGCAGAACTTGTAAAACAAAGAAAATATTATTCATTTTTTCTTTAAATTGGAATGAGATTTTTTTCATAAAATTAATTTCTGTTATACTCTCACAAAATATGCTACTTCTGCTAGCATAGTGAATATATCCTGTTAGATTTATAAAAAAAATTATAGACATAGAAGCTAGATATTACATGAAGTTACAATTATGAGGGAAACTGAGTGTTTAGATCTCTTTCAACTTACCTTGTCCATTAGCACAGGAAACCCACAAGGTGAGAATGACATTGATTAGTAACAACATGTTAGATATTCTCAGCAGTATATTAATACAAAAGTTTCAGTTGCACTGTTTGAAATCTTTCATTATGAGTTACCATATAATTCTGAATTTAAGTGCACTACCACGAAGCTAGGTCTTTAAGGTCACTTAGTAAATATCAAAGTTCAGAGAGTTTTGCAAAATGCTTCAATGATTCCTATTAGTGATTTCACAATCATCTATGGAACTGATTCCCTGATATGTAAATATACAGTTTTATTTAGAGACAGTAATAGACCAACTCCAAAAGTAACATAAAACACTAATTCATTTTTATTTCTTAGTTTTTGAGCAAAGAGAGTTTTAATAAAGGGAACAAAAGGCTTCTGCAACTATTGGAAGCACTGAGGGAACAAAGGTCGGAAATGCTATTTCCAGAAAATTCCAAAGTTCAGGAATCTTAGTGATGCCCTCACTAATTATCCATGGTGCTGCAGTGGATGTTTCTCAGGAAAACTTCTAGAAGCAAGGAAAGCTACTGTTGGTGATCTCAGCTGCTACCAGCAGCTGCTGCCAGAGAATGCCTTGTCTTTATCTTCTTCCAAATCTTCTCTAAGTACATCTTATAAAGGAATCTAAGGAAGAAGCAAGCTATGGAGAAAGGGACTTCAGAAACTGTAGTTTCAGACTTCTGTTCTGCACTGCAGAAGAAAATGAAGATAGGAGCTGGGTTGATGTTACGTTGAAAATAAACGTCTGGCACACTATTCTATTTCTGAAAATCCTGCTGTTTGAGCATGGCAAGTTGTTTTTTTCCACAAGTGGTCACGATACTATCTCCTATCCCGGATACTCTTCTCACAATGAGAACACTAATTTTAAAATTAAACACTGGAAAATAGGTGAAGTTCTTCAACAAACAGATTACTCATAAACGAATAACACTCAGAGTCCACGTCACTAAAATTTTCTGTTGTCCTTTGCTTTCCAATACCCAACTTAATTATTTAAGAATACATGTATTAGTTTTTGTTTCACAAAAACAAACCGGTGTGTCTGGACCCCATTCCACTGTTTGTATTTTCATGTGTTTAGAGAAGCATACTGAGTTTCAGAACTCACAATAGATTGTACTGGGTACAAAAGTTTCAGCATATTCTTGACATTTAAATATTTTTAAATTTGTGTTTGAGGGTATCTTTTATTTTAAGGTACAATACATTCCTATGTGTGTGTGTGTGTGTGTGTGTATACACATACATATAAAAATTTATGTTTTGTTGGAAGAATACAACTCGTCCACACATGTTCTCTAATTGACTTCTTCTGTTCTCTCTTTACTTTATTTTACATTATTATACTTGCCATGATTTAAGATTCCATTGATTAAAATAAGAGAATCGTGGAGAGAATAACATCAGCAAAATAGCAGTGTAGGCGTTCTCCAGTTTCTCTCTCTCCTACAGAAATTCAAGTATCAACTACCCAGAGCGAAGTTTACCACTCTGAATATAATAGAATATAACAGTGAAGCTATAATATAGGAAACAATTTAAAATAATAGCTACAATAGTGGTTGAAAGATATGTGATTTAAAAAGTTGTAAGTTGTGACATCAAAAATTCAAAATGTGGACTGAAGTAGAGTAAAAATGTAGTGTTGATTTTTCTTGTAAAAAGTGAATCACAAGTTGTTATCATGGTAAAATAAGCTGTTATAAATATAAGAATTTTGTGAGCCTCATAGTAACCATAGCACAAATCTATAGTAAGTACACTACAAATAAAAAGAGAAGAGACAAACAACACTAATAGAAAAAAAAAAAAAAAAAAAAAAAACAACCACAAAAGAAGGAAGAAGAGAGGAAGAAAAAGAATATCGGTCAAACAACTAGAAAGCAATTAAAAATGGCAGTAGTTAATCTTTGTCTATCAATAATTACTTTGAATAACAATGAATTGAATTATTCAATTAAAAGACATAGAGTGGGTTAGTGGATTAAAAAAAAGGAAACAATGCTCCACTATATGCTCCCTGCAAGAGACCCATATTACCTCTAAGGACTCATAGTCTGAAAGTGAAGTGATAGCAAGAGATACTCCACGCTATTGGAAACAATGAAAGACCAGGAGCACCTATATGTAAATCAGATAAAGTAGACTTTAAGTAAAAACAGAAAAAAGAAACAAAGAAAGTCGTCATATAATGATAAAGGCATCAATTCAGCATAAGCACGTAAGAATTGTAAATATATATATATATAATATTTATATACACTCAACATTAGAGCAGCTCTATATATAAAGCAAATATTAATAGCTCTAAAGAGAGAGAGAAAGATTGCAATGCAATAATAGTAGGAGACTTCAACTCCCTACTTTCAGCAATGGAAAGATACCCCAGACAGAAAATCAACAAAAAGGCACTGAATTTAAAGTACATTCTAGACCAAATGGCTCTAAAAGGCATTTTTGGAATATTTAATTCAACAGCTGTAGAACACATTCTCCTCAACTGCACATAGAATATTCTCTAGAATAGCTCATAAGTTAGGCTGTAAAACAAGTTGTAACAAATTGAAAAAAATTTAGAATTACATCAAGAATCTTTTCTGATCATAATGGTATAAAACTGGTAATTAATAACAGAAGAAAACTTGGAAATTTTGCAAACATTTGGAAATTAAACAGCATGTTTATTTAAAACCAATGGGTCAATGAAAGAACTAAAAGGAAAATTTGAAACGTTTTTAGACAAATGACCATGGAGACACAACATAGCATAGTAGATGAGATACAGCAAAACCAGTTCTAAGAGGAAACTTTATAGCAATAAATGCCTTATCAAAAAGAGGAAAGCTCTCAAATAAACAACCTAACATTGCACCTTAAGGAGCTAGAAAAACAAGAACAACCTTACCAAAAACAAGTAGAAAAGGAAATAATGAATATCAGAGCAGAAATAAACAACATAGAGACTAAATGTAAATACAAAAAAAGTGAAGATTTGTTCTAAAAAAATAAAAACAAAATTGACAAACATTTTATTAGACTAAGAAAAAAAAAAGAGAGAAGATCCAAATAAATAAAATAAGAGGTGAAAAAGGAGACATTACCCCTGGTTCTACAAAAAAACACGAAGTATCATAAAAGACTATAAGAAACAAATATTTGTAAAAAAAAAAAAAAATTGGTAAACTTGGGATAAATGGATAAATTTTTGGACACATACAACATATCAAGACTGAATTCGGAATATACAGAGAATCAAAACAGACAAGTAATGAGTAAGGAACTTAAACCAGTAATAAAATTCACCTATCAAAAAAGTCCAAAACCTGATGTCTTCACTGCTCAATTCTAGCAAACATGTTTTTAAAAAGAAAACTGATAGTATTTTTCTCAAATTATACAAAAAAAAAAAAAAAAAAGATAATGGAATTTTCTAACTCATTCTAGCATACCAACATTACCCTGATACCAAAACCAAACAAAGAAATAACACAAAAGGAAAACTACAGACTGATGTCCCTGTTGAACAGAGGTGCTAAAATTCTTAATAAATTACAAGAAAAGTGAATTTCTGTTTGTTTGTTTTTGAGAAGGGGTCTCTCTCTGTCAGCCCAGTTGGAATGTAGAGGCACAATCCTGGCTCGTTGTGTCCCTGACATCTTGGCCTCAAGCAATACTTTTACCTCAGCCTCCTGAGTAGCTGGAACTATAGGCCTGTGACAACACACCTAGCTAATGTTTGTGTTTTTTGTAGAGATGGGGTTTTTCCATGTTACCTGGGCTGGTCTCAGACTCCTGGGTTCAAGTGATCGGCTCCTCTTAGCTTCCCAAAGTGCTGGGATTACAGGCATGAGACACTGTGCCTAGCCTAGAAACTGAACAGCACATTTAAAAGATCATTCAGCATAATCAAGTGGAACTCATTTCAACAAAGCAAAGATGGGTCAACATATGCAACATATGCAAGGAAGCATATCACAATAACAGAATAAACAAAACTATACGATCATTTCAATAGAAGCAGAAAAAGCATTTGAGAAATGGACATTTCTTCATTATAAAGACTCTCAACAAATTAGGCAGAGCAGAGCCAGCTGGAGGAAAGAAGGTGACACCAACTGTTTCTCTTCCAAGATACGAATTTAACAACTATCTACACAGAAAAAAAAACAACACCTTCATGAAACAAACAAACAAATAAACAAACAAAAAAACAGGTTAATACTCATAGTACCTGGTTTTAACTTCATATCCGTGAAAGAGGCACAGAAGAGATAGATAAGACAGTCTTGAATCACTGACACCACCAAAGCTTTCCCCTATCTCCACACTTGCAGCTGTGCCATGATATACAGAGCCTTTCTCTAGGCACTGAGGGAGGGATAACACAGCAACTGTGAGTTATTGAACAAAGTGCTGTGCTGTTAGGGCAGAAAGGAAAATCAGACCAAACTCACCTAATGCCTGCCCATGGAGGGAACCTTTAAACCAATCCTAGCCATGATGGAATTGTTGATCACAGGGGTCTGAAGTTGAGTTCCTGCAAATCTTGCCATCTAAGGCTACCTACCATGCATTGTGTCTCTAAATAAACTAGAGAGACAGTCTAGGACATAATGACTGCAACACTTAATGTGAGTCCTAGTGCTGAACTAGGCCCAGAGACAGTGGATTGGGGGAAGACATGCGATATTCAGAGGCACCAGCTGCAACAGCTGGGGCAGCCAAGGGAGTGCTGGCATCACTCAACCCCTAATCCCAGTCTTCACAGTTCACAGCTCCAGAAGAAACCCCTTCCTTCTGCTTAAGGAGGGCAGAGGGAAGAGTGGGGAAGACTTTGTCTTACATCTTGGATATCAGCTTAGCCACAGCAGGACAGGACAGTAGTCAAAGTAATGAGGCCTGCTCTAAGCCAAAGCACCCAGATGACGTTTCTTGACATACCTTGAGCCAAAAGGGAACCCACTGCCCAGAAGGAAATGATGCAGTCATGGCAGCATTCATTCAGCCTAACTAAGAGCCCATGGGCCCTGAATAACCAGCAGTGATACCTAGGTACTATATTGAAGGCCTTAGGAGAGCCTCTGACACTTGCTGACTTCAGGTACCAACATGGGCATGGGGGTAGAGAGCCAGTTGGGCTCCTGGGGTCCCTAATTCCAGGAGTTGACTTCTGGATGCATTTCTGGACATGCCCTGGACCAGATGAGATCCCAGTGGCCAGAAGGGTGAATCTTAGGCCAGCCAGCACTCAGTACAAGCTGACTTAGGAGCACCTAAACCTTAAGGGAACATCAGTAGTTGTCTGACAGTACTTGTCATGGCCTGGAGTCCTGGAGTGGTGTTAGACCATGAGGTGAGGCTCCTCTTCCTTTGGAAAGGGCAGGAAAGAGTGAGAAGGACTGTAACTTGCCATATGACTGCCAGCCCAGTTGCAGTACCATAGAACATCAGGCAGACATCTAAGGTTTTTGACTCTGGTCCCTGACTCACAGATGAAACCTCTGAACCAACCTAGGCCGGGGCCTTTATCACTCTGAGGGATAAAATACTGGCCTGGCTGTTTTGTCACCTGCTGATTTTAGATGCCCAGGACCTGCAGTGAACATAGGCAATAACCAGGGAGTGGTGACCTTGGACAACCCAAGGCCCAGTTCTTGGCTGGCTTCAGGTCTGACCCAGTGCAGTCTGGTGTCAGTGGCCACCAGGGGCATTTTTTCACTCCATACTCATATTTAGGTGACTCAGAACAATGAGACAGACATTCTTTGTGAGAAAGCAAGAGAAGAGAACACATTTCTCTGCCTGGTAACCCAGAGAATTCTCTCAGATCTTCTTTAAGACCATCAATACCATACTTCCAGGAGTCTGCAAGAACCACAGCATTACTGGGGTAGGGGTGCCCCCTAAAGCAGATACAGCTTAGGTCACAACACCCAAGTCCTTTCAAATATGTGGAAAGTCTTCCCAAGAAGGATGGTTACAAATAAGCCCAGATAGTGAAGAAAACAGTAAATACCTAACTCTTCAGTGCCCAGACACTGAAGAGTATCTGCTAGCATTAACGCTATCCAAGAACACATGACCTCACCAAATGAACTAAATAAAGCAATAGGGAACAACCGTGGAGAAACTGAGATATGAGAACTTTCAGAAAAAGAATTCAAAATAGTCTTGCTGAAGAAAATGGAAGAAAATCAAGATAACACAGAGAAGGAGTTCTGCATTCTATCAGACAAATTGAACAAAGAGATTGAAATAATTTTTAAAAACCAAGCAGAGATTCTGGAGCTGAAACATGCAATTGACATATTGAAGGAAACATTAGACATGTGATTCTTTAATAGTAGAATAGATCAAGCAGAAGAAAGATTTGTTGAGTGTGAAGACAAGCTATGTGAAAATACTGAAGAAGACATTAAACATGCTATTCTTTAACAGCAGAATAGATCAAGCGGAAGAAAGAATTGTTGAGCTGGAAGACAAGCGATGTGAAAATACACAGTCAGAGGAAACAAAAAAATAAAAAATTAAAAACAATGAAGTATGCCTACAAGATGTAAAAAATAACCTCCAAAAGGTAAATCTAAGAGTATTGACCTTAAAAAAAGAAGTAGGGAACAAGACAGGAGTGGAAAGTTTATTCAAAAGGATAGTGACAAACAACTTCCCAAACCTAGAGAATGATATCCATATCAAGTACAAGAAGGTTACAGAAAACCAAGCAGATTTAACCCAAAGAAGACTCCCTCAACACATTTAATAATCAAATTATCTAAGGTCAAGGATTAAGGGACTCTTCTAAAACCAGTAAGAAAAAAGAAACAGATAACATACAATGGAGCACAAATACATCTGGCAGCAGGCATTTTAGTGGAAACCTTACAGGTCAAGATGGAGTGACATGACATATTTAATGTGCTGACAGAAAAGAACTTATCCTAGAATAGAATATCTGGTGAAAATATGCCGCAAACATAAAGAAGAAATAAAGACATTCTCCGATAATCAAAAGGTGATGGATTTTTTTACACCAGACCTGTCCTACAAGAAATGCTAAAGGGAATATTTCAATCAAAAAGAAAATGACATTCATGAACAATAAATAATCACCTGAAGACACTGATAATAGTAAGTACATAGGAAAATACAGAATATTATAACACTGCAACTGGGTTGTGTAAGCTGCCCTTAGTCTAAGTAGAAAGACTAAACAATGAACCAATGAAAAATAATAACTACAGCCTTTCAAGACATAGTCAGTACAATAAGATAAAAATAGAAACAACAAAAAGTTTGAGAGTAGAAGAAAAAATTAAGGTGGAGAGTTTTTATGAATTTTCTTTTTGCTTGTTTGTTTATGCAAACAGTGTTGTTGTTTTCTGGTAAAAAAAAAATCAGGTTATAAGAAAGTATTTCCAATTCTTACAGTAAGTTGAAACCAAAAAACATACAATGGAGACACAATAAGTAAAAAGCAAGAAACTAAATCGTATCACCATAAATAATCAACCTCACTAAAGGAAGACAAAAGGGAAAGAAAAAAGGAAGAGGAGATCATGAAAAAAACAGAAAACAAATACCAATATTGCAGTAATAACATTGAAGGTAAATGGACTAAACTTTCCAATCGGACACTGACTGGCTGAAGAACGAAAAAACAAGACCCATTGATTTTGTTGCCTATAAGAAACACACTTCACCTATAAAGACACATATAGACTGAAAATAAAGGGATGGAAAAAGATATTCCATGTCAATGGAACCCAAAAAGAAGCAGGAATCACTGTGCTTCCATGAGACAAAATAGATTTCAAGATCAAAACTACAAGAAGAGAAAAAGGATACTATATAAAGATAAAGAGGTCAATTCAACAGTAGGATATGACAATTTTAAATACATATGCACCCAACACTAGTGCACCAAGATATATAAAACAAATATTATTAGAGCTAAAGGGAGAGATAGGCCCCAGTACAATAATAGCTGGAGACCTCAATATCCCACATTTAGCATTGTCCAGATCTTCCAGACAGAAAATCAACAATCTTCACTATATACCAAATGGATCCAATGTACATTTTCAGAACATTTCATTCAACGACTGTAGAATAAATATTCTCTTCAGCACACGGATCATTCTCAAGGACAGATCATATATTCAGTCACAAAGCAAGTCTTAAAACATTTTTAAAAGTTGAAATAATGACAAGAATCTTCTTTGACTACAATGGAATAAAACTATAAATCAATAACAAAGGGGAATTTTTGAAACTATGCAAATAAATAGAAATTAAAGAATATGCTCATGAATGCCCAGTGGATCAATGAAGAAATTAAGAAGGAAATTAAAATATTTTGTGAAAAAATGATGATGGAAACACAAAACCTATGGGATACAGCAAAATTCATACCAAGAGAAAAGTTTATAGCTGTAAGTGACTACATCAAAAACAAAAACAAAAACAAAACTTCAAATAAACAATTTGGTGATTCATGTTAAATAACTAGAAAAGGAAGGGCAATCCAAACCCAAAATTCATAGATGAAAATAAATAATAAAAGTCAGAGAAGATAAACTTGAAATTGAAATGGAAAAAAAATGAAGATCAATGAAACAAAAATTGGTTTTTTGAAATATTAAACAAACTGATAAAATTTATCTAGACTAAGAGAAAAAGAGAGATTCAAATAAATTAAATCAGAAATGAAAAAGGAGACATTATATCTGATACTGCAGAAATTTATCATTATTGGACACTAAGTGTAAATACATGCCAAAAAATTTGGAAAATCTAGAAGAAATGGACAAATTACTAGACACATAAGACCTACTAAAATTAAATCAGAAAGAAACCCAAAACCTGAACAGATCAATTATTAATACAATTAACATGAGATTAATTAGTAGTGAGATCAAAGCAAGAATAAAATGTCTTATAGTAAAGAGAAGCTCAGGACATGATACCTTCACTGTTGAATTATACCTAACATTTAAAAAAGAACTAGTACCAATTCCACGCTATTTTGAAAAATAGAGGAGGAGAAGGAGGAGGAGGATATATTTCCCCACTCATTCTATGAGGCCAACATTACCCTGATATGAAAATCAGACAAAGATACATAAAAATGAAATATCTCCGATAAACATAATTATTCTCAACAAAACAATAGCAAACAAATTTGACAATATTTAGGAAGATCATCCAACATGACCAAATGGGATTTATCCTTAAGATGCAATGATGGTTCAATGTACACAACTCAATCATTGTGATACATCATATCGACAGAATGAAGGATATAAACCATATGGTCATTTCAATTGATGCCAAAAAGGCATTTGATAAAATTCAAAATCCTTCATGATGAAACACTAAAGAAAACTGAGCATAGAAGGAACACACACAAACATCAAAACTGTGTTTGACGGAAGCACAGCTACTCTCATGCTGAATGGAGAAAAACTGAAATCCTTTCCTCTAAGTACTGGAACATGGCAAGGATGCCCACTATCACCACTGTTATTCAACATAATACAGGAAGTCCTGGCTATAGCAATTAGACAAAAGAGGGATATAAAGAATATCCAAACTGAAAAGGAAGAAGACAAAGTATCTTTGTTTGCAGATGATATAACTTTTTATTTGACAAAACCTAAAGTAATTACCAGAAAACTATTAGAACTAATAAATCCAGTAAAAGTGCAAGATATAATATCAACATAAAAAATCAGTAGCGTTTCTATATGTCGACAGCAAACAATCTGAAAAAAATCCAAAAGGTAATCCCATTTACAATAACCACACATAAAAATAAATAATTAGAAATTAACTTAACCAAAGAAGTCAAAGATCTCTATAAGGAAAACAGTAAAACACTAAAAAAAGAAGTTGAAGTGGACACCAAAACATAAAAAGATATTTCATGACATGGATTGGAAGAATCAATATTGCTGTGTATATCACTAATGCTGTGTATATACCAGCAGTGAACGGAAATCAATGTATGTAAGAGATATCTACACCTCTATGTTTGTTGCCTCATTGTATATGGTAGCTATGATTTGGAAGCCACCTAAGTGTCCATCAACAGATGAATGAATAAATAAAATGTGGTACACATACACAATGGAGTACTATTTAGTCATAATAAAGAATGAGATCCAATCATTTGCAACAACATGGATGGAACTGGATATCATTATTTTAAGAGAAATAAGCCAGGCACAGAAATACAAATCTCACATGTTCTCACTTATTTGTGGCATCTAAAAATCAAAAAAATTGAACTCATGGACATAGAAAGTTGAAGGATGGTTACCAGAAACTGTGAAGGGTGGTATAGGGCTAGAGGGGAGGTACGGATGGTCAATGTGTATCAAAAAAAAAAAAAGAAAAAAGAAAAAAGAAAAAAAGGAAAAAAAAAAATAAGACCTTCTATTTGAAAGCACAACAGGTTGGTTATAATCATAACTTACTTGTACATTTTAAAATAACTTATAGAGTGTTATTGGATTATTGGAACTCAAAGGATAAATCATTGAGGGGATGTATACCCCATTCTCCATGATGTACTTATTTCACATTGTATGCCTGTATCAAAACATTGCAAGTATTCCATCAATACATACACCTACTATACACCTACTATGCACACATAAAAATTTAAAAACATAGTTATAGAAGAAGTATACTTCAATACCATGAATAGCATGTATGGCAAACCCATAGCTAACTTTTATATTCCATGAGTAAAAGTGGAAATCTTTTTCTCTAAGATCAAAACAAGTCAAGGATGCTTGCCTTCACCACTTTTATTCAAGATGGTACTAAAAGTTTTAGCCAGAGCTTTTTGGCAAAAGAAAGAAATAAAGGCATCCAAGTTAAAAAGAACTATTTACAGATATTAGGGTTTTATATGCAGAAAGCTTTAAAGACTCTATAAACAAACTGTTAGAAATATTAAGCAAATTCCATAGAGTTACAGAACAAAATCAACATATGAAAATCAGTAGAATTTTATATGCTAAAATCAACTCTCTGAAAAAGAGATCAAATAATTAATCTTATTTAAATTGATACAAAAAATAAAATAATTAGGAATTTAATTGAGGAAGTGAAAGATCTCTACAATGAAAACCATATAGAAAAGCAAGATTGAAAATGGTGAAAAACTCAGCTAATACCCATATAGGGAGGAAGAGTTTGGAGCTCAAGGTGAGCATAATTTGACTCAAGGTGAGTTAAATTCCTCACGTTGTACTGGAACTCAAAACATATGTCTTAGGAGTAAATGCCACGTCCCAGGAGTGGACTAAGTGCTATACATTTGGAATAAGTCAAAACTGAAGTTGATTCACTGTAAGAAAACTGAAACTCATGACTTCATAAGATGATAGTTTTCCAGCAGGAACATTACTTCTTTTTTTAAATTATTATACTTTAAGTTCTAGGGTACATGTGCACAACCTGCAGGTTTGTTATATATGTATATATGTGCCATGTTGGTGTGCTGCACCCATTAACTCGTCATTTACATTAGGTATAGCTCCTAATGGTCTCCCTCCCCCACCCTCCCCACAATAGGATGTGTGATGTTCCCCTTCTTGTGTCCAAGTGATCTCATTGTTCAATCCCCACCTATGAGTGAGAACATGCGGTGTTTGGTTTTCTGTTCCTGCGATAGTTTGCTGAGAATGATGGTTTCCAGCTGCATCCATGTCCCTACAAAGGACACAAACTCATCCTTTTTTATGGCTGCATAGTATGCCATGGTGTATATGTGCCACATTTTCCTTTTTTAAAATTATTATTATATTTTAAGTTTTAGGGTACATGTGCATAACGTGCAGCTTTGTTACATATGTATACTTGTGCCATGTTGGTGTGCTGCACCCATC
>NC_045434.1:53533537-53550124 GCF_002776525.5 Piliocolobus tephrosceles | reverse complement strand
GATGCGGGCTCTTTTTTGGTTCCATATGAACTTTAAAGCAGTTTTTTTCCAATTCTGTGAAGAAACTCATTGGTAGCTTGATGGGGATAACATTGAATCTATAAATAACCTTGGGCAGTATGGCCATTTTCACGATATTGATTCTTCCTATCCATGAGCATGGTATGTTCTTTCATTTGTTTGTGTCCTCTTTTATTTCACTGAGCAGTGGTTTGTAGTTCTCCTTGAAGAGGTCCTTTACATCCCTTGTAAGTTGGATTCCTAGGTATTTTATTCTCTTTGAAGCTATTGTGAATGGAAGTTCATTCATGATTTGGCTCTCTGTTTGCCTGTTACTGGTGTATAAGAATGCTTGTGAGTTTTGCACATTAATTTTGTATCCTGAGGCTTTGCTGAAGTTGCTTATCAGCTTAAGGAGATTTTGGGCTGAGACAATGGGGTTTTCTAAATATACAATCATGTCATCTGCAAACAGGGACAATTTGACTTCTTCTTTTCCTAACTGAATACCCTTGATTTCTTTCTCTTGCCTGATTGCCCTAGCCATAACTTCCAACACTATGTTGAATAGGAGCGGTGAGAGAGGGCATCCCTATCTTGTGCCAGTTTTCAAAGGGAATTTTTCCAGTTTTTGCCCATTCAGTATGATATTGGCTGTGGGTTTGTCATAAATAGCTCTTATTATTTTGAGGTACGTTCCATCAATACCAAATTTATTGAGCATTTTTAGCATGAAGGGCTGTTGAATTTTGTCAAAAGCCTTTTCTGCATCTATTGAGATAATCATGTGGTTCTTGTCTTTGGTTCTGTCTATATGCTGGATTACGTTTATTGATTTGCGAATGTTGAACCAGCCTTGCATCCCACGGATGAAGCCCACTTGATCATGGTGGATAAGCTTTTTGATGTGCTGCTGAATCCGGTTTGCCAGCATTTTATTGAGGATTTTTGCATCGATGTTCATCAGGGATATTGGTCTAAAATTCTCTTTTTTTGTTGTGTCTCTGCCAGGCTTTGGTATCAGGATGATGTTGGCCTCATAAAATGAGTTAGGGAGGATTCCCTCTTTTTCTATTGATTGGAATAATTTCAGAAGGAATGGTACCAGCTCCTCCTTGTACCTCTGGTAGAATTCAGCTGTGAATCCATCTGGTCCTGGACTTTTTTTGGTTGGTAGGCTATTAATTATTGCCTCAATTTCAGAGCCTGCTATTGGTCTATTCAGGGATTCAACTTCTTCCTGGTTTAGTCTTGGGAGAGTGTAAGTGTCCAGGAAATTATCCATTTCTTCTAGATTTTCTAGTTGATTTGCGTAGAGGTGTTTATAGTATTCTCTGATGGTAGTTTGTATTTCTGTGGGGTCGGTGGTGATATCCTCTTTATCATTTTTTATTGCGTCTATTTGATTCTTCTCTCTTTTCTTCTTTATTAGTCTTGCTAGCGGTCTGTCAATTTTGTTGATCTTTTCAAAAAAACAAGTCCTGGATTCATTGATTTTTTGGAGGGTTTTTGTGTCTCTATCTCCTTCAGTTCTGCTCTGAACTTAGTTATTTCTTGCCTTCTGCTAGCTTTTGAATGTGTTTGCTCTTGCCTCTCTAGTTCTTTTAATTGTGATGTTAGAGTGTCAATTTTAGATCTTTCCAGCTTTCTCTTGTGGGCATTTAGTGCTATAAATTTCTCTCTACACACTGCTTTAAATGTGTCCCAGAGATTCTGGTATGTTGTATCTTTGTTCTCATTGGTTTCAAAGAACATCTTTATTTCTGCCTTCATTTTGTTATGTACCCAGTAGTCATTCAGGAGCAGGTTGTTCAGTTTCCATGTAGTTGAGCGGTTTTGATTGAATTTCTTTGTCCTGAGTTCTAGTTTGAGTGCACTGTGGTCTGAGAGACAGTTTTTTATAATTTCTGTTCTTTTCCATTTGCTGAGGAGTGCTTTATTTCCAATTATGTTGTCAATTTTGGAATAAGTGGGATGTGGTGCTGAGAATAATGTATATTCTGTTGATTTGGGGTGGAGAGTTCTATAGATGTCTATTAGGTCTGCTTGGTGCAGAGATGAGTTCAATTCCCGGATATCTTGTTAAATTTCTGTCTCGTTGATCTGTCTAGTGTTGACAGTGGAGTGTTGAAGTCTCCCATTATTATTCTATGGGAGTCTAAGTCTCTTTGTAAGTCTCTAAGGACTTGCTTTATGAATCTGGGTGCTCCTGTATTGGGTGCATATATATTTGGAATAGTTAGCTCTTCCTGTTGAATTGATCCCTTTACCATTATGTAATGGCCTTCTTTGTCTCTTTTGATCTTTGATGGTTTAAAGTCTGTTTTATCAGAGGCTAGTGTTGCAACCCCTGCTTTTTTTTGTTCTCCATTTGCTTGGTAGATCTTCCTCTATCCCTTTATATTGAGCCTATGTGTGTCTCTGCATGTGAGATGGGTCTCCTGAATACAGCAGACTGATGGGTCTTGACTCTTTATCCAGTTTGCCAGTCCGTGTCTTTTAATTGGAGCATTTAGTCCATTTACATTTAAGGTTAATATTGTTATGTGTGAACTTGATCCTGCCATTATGATATTAACTGGTTATTTTGCTGTTAATTGATGCAGTTTCTTACTAGCCTCGATGGTCTTTACATTTTGGCATGTTTTTGCAGTTGCTTGTACCGGTTGTTCCTTTCCATGTTTAGGGCTTCCTTCAGGGTCTCTTGTAAGGCAGACCTGGTGGTGACAAAATCTCTAAGCATTTGCTTATCTGTAAAGGATTTTATTTCTCCTTCACTTATGAAACTTAGTTTGGCTGGATATGAAATTCTGGGTTTAAAATTCTTTATTGTAAGATCGTTGAATATTGGCCCCCACTCTATTCTGGCTTGTAGAGTTTCTGCTGAGAGATCTGTTGTTAGTCTGATGGGCTTCCCTTTGTGGGTAACCCGACCTTTCTCTCTGGCTGCCCTTAAGATTTTTTCCTTCATTTCAACTTTGGTGAATCTGGCAATTATGTGTCTTGGAGTTGCTCTTCTTGAGGAGTATCTTTGTGGCCTTCTCTGTATTTCCTGAATTTGAATATTGTCCTGCCCTACTAGGTTGGGGGAAGTTCTCCTGGATGATATCCTGAAGAGTGTTTTTCAACTTGGTTCCATTTTCCCCCTCACTTTCAGGCACCCCAATCAGACGTAGATTTGGTCTTTTTACATAATCCCATACTTCTTGCAGGCTTTGTTCATTTCTTTTTCTTCTTTTTTCTTTTGGTTTCTCTTCTCACTTCATTTCATTCATTTGATCCTCAATCGCTGATACTCTTTCTTCCAGTTGATCTAGTCAGTTACTGAACCTTGTGCATTTGTCACATATTTCTCGTGTCATGGTTTTCATCTCTGTCATTTTGTTTATGACTTTCTCTGCATTCATTAGTCTAGCTGTCAATTCTTCCACTTTTTTTTTTTCAAGATTTTTGGTTTATCTGTGCTGGGTACGTAATTCCTCCTTTAGCTCTGAGAAGTTTGATGGACTAAGCCTTCTTCTCTCATCTCGTCAAAGTCATTCTCTGACCAGCTTTGATCCATTGCTGGCGATGACCTGAGCTCCTTTGCAGGGGGAGATGCACTCTTATTTTTTGAATTTCCAGCTTTTCTGCCCTGCTTTTTCTCCATCTTTGTGGTTTTATCTGCCTCTGGTCTTTGATGATGGTGACATACTGATGGGGTTTTGGTATAGGTGTCCTTCCTGTTTGATAGTTTTCCTTCTAACAGTCAGGACCCTCAGCTGCAGGTCTGTTGGAGATTGCTTGAGGTCCCCTCTAGACCTTGTTTGCCTGGGTATCAGCAGCTGAGGTTGCAGAAGATAGAATATTGCTGAACAGCGAGTGTACCTGTCTGATTCTTACTTTGGAAGCTTCCTCTCAGGGGTATACTCCACCCTGTGAGGTGTGGGGTGTCAGACTGCCCCTAGTGGTGGATGTCTCCCAGTTAGGCTACTCAGGGGTCAGGGACCCACTTGAGCAGGCAATCTCTCCCTTCTCAGATCTCAACCTCTGTGTTGGGAGACCCACTGCTCTCTTCAAAGCTGTCAGACAGAATCATTTGTGTCTGCAGATGTTCCTGCTGCTTTTGTTATTGTTGGTGTTTAGCTGTGCCCTGTCCCCAGAGGCGGAGTCTACAGAGACAGGCAGGTTTCCTTGAGCTGCTGTGAGCTCCACCCAGTTCGAGCTTCCCAGTGGCTTTGTTTACCTCCTTAAGTCTCAGCAATGGCGGGCTTCTCTCCCCCAGCCTCGCTGCTGCCTTGTTGTTAGATGGCAGACTGCTGTGCTAGCAATGAGGGAGGCTCCGTGGCCATGGGACCTTCCTCGCCAGGTGTGGGATATAATCTCCTGGTGTGCCCGTTTGCTTAAAGTGCAGTATTGGGGTGGGAGTTACCTGATTTTCCAGGTGTTGTGTGTCTCAGTTGCCCTGGCTAGGAAAAGGGATTCCCTTCCCCCTTGCGCTTCCCAGGTGAGGCGATGCCTTGCCCTGCTTCAGCTCTCGCTGGTCAGGCTGCAGCAGCTGACCAGCACCGATAGTCTGGTACTCCCTAGTGAGATGACCCCAGTACCTCAGTTGAAAATGCAGAAATCACCGGTCTTCTGTGTCGCTCGTGCTGGGAGTTGGAGACTGGAGCTGTTCCTATTCAGCCATCTTGCTCCGCCCCATGTGCCACATTTTCTTAATGCAGTCTGTCACTGATGGACATTTGGTTTGATTCCAAGTCTTTGCTATTGTGAATAGTGCATTATCTCTTATAAAGAGAAAAATCGGTATTATTCTGACACGCATAGCAGGATCTGTAATCATCACAATGTGTTATTGGCATTGCCCAGAGAACAATAAAACACTTCTAGATAGGTAAAGAAGCAGAAAATATGGCCTACATTTAGAAGAAAAAGATCTGTCAATAATGCTAAAGACAAACTGTATAAAAAATATAATAAATTAAGCAAAACCTCTCCCATAACTCAAAATGGCTAAAAATGTAAGTCAGAGAATCTTCAGAAAAATATATATGTAATATGTATATTTTAAAATATGTATGATATGTATTTAAAATATATATTTTAAATATATACTTTAATATATAAATATATATTAAAATATACATCACATATAAAATATATATTACATATATTTATATATTTATATATACATACATTTATATATTATATATTATATACAAAATATATATAACATATATTTATATATTTATACATACATTTATATATTTTTATATATATTTTATATGTAAGATATATATTTATATTACATATAAAAATATATAATATATATGTAAATGATGAAGAGATGTGGAATTTTAATTGGATGACATTGAGTCCAGTATAACATGTTAATGAAAATTTTTTCAGTTATAATTAAATTTTACTCTATCTGTAAGTGGTATGTGTAAAACCTTTTAAAAAGTATTGTAATTTTCAAAACTATTGTCATTAATTTTAAACATGGTTGTTTTTGAAATGCTGAAAAAAAGAAAAAGAAATTTTTTTAAAAAAATTATTTTTCCAAGTGTTCCAACCTTTCGGAACAGCTGTGATTGGTCAGAAATGTGGATTATAATAAACTTTAAAATGTAGCACAAGGTGTTTTCACAGTTCTTTGCAGAAAATATAATCAGAACTTACTTACCAAGGACCTTAGTGAAGAACACCAGGAATCCACTAATATTGTTAAGTGTGCTATTATCAAAAAGAAGAGTAAGCCCCTTCATTAATTACTTTTTAAAGTATAGCATAGCAAAAAACCCTGATTATCCAACACTATACATGAAAGTAGTTTCTTCAGTGGATTTTTTTAAGGAGATTTTATGATTGTATACATTATTTGATACTATTTTAGTTTTTTCAAAATTCAGTGAATACAAAGTGAAATACCCAAACTGAAACATGCTTCAGGCCCTTGTCTTTTATCCATAAAATTTTTCTTATGAAATAACTTTAGACTTACATAAAAGTTGTAAAGAGTATTCAGATAAGGTCTTTGTTGATCTGAAAATCAATGAAACAAATATTAGATTTATTACATGAATATCAATTGAACTTATTTTTCGTAAGAAAAGCATACTTATAACAAATGTTTAGCATATTTTCCTGTAGTAGTCAGAAAGGCTAGGCTTAAATATATTAAATATAACATATCTACCCACAACAATATATAATAATCACTATTATTATTATTAAGTGTGACCACCATGCTGTGCAATAGATAGTACAATGTATTCCTCTAGTCTAACTGAAACTTTACACTGTTTGACCACCACCTCCCTAGAACCACCCCCAATCCCTTCAGCCTCTGGTAACCACCACTCCACTCTCATCTTCTGTAAATGTGAATTTTTTAGATTCTACATATCAGTAAGATCATGCAGCATTTGTCTTTGTGTCAAATTTATTTTAGTTAGCATAATAATATCCTCTAGATTCATCCATGTTTTCACTATTGAAAGTATTGTCTTCTTTTTAGTCTGTATAGCCTTCCACTATGTGTATATACCACATTTTCTTTTTTGTAAACATTTTCATTTATTTTTTATTGAAAATAAATGTTGCATATGATGATTATGTACAACATATTATTTTGAAATATGTATACATTATATGATGGCTAAATCAAGCTAACAAATACATGCTTTACTTCACAAGCTTCTCATTCTTTTGTCTGTGGTGAGACTACTTAAAGTCTGCACTCAATAATTTTCAAGAATAAATCATATTAACTATAGTCACCATAGTCACCATGTTTTACAACAGATATTTCGATTTATTTCTCCTATCTAACTAAAATTTTTAATCCTTTGACCAACATCTCTCCACCCTCATTCCATCTCAGTCCTGGTAACACCATTCTATTCTTTCTATGAATCCAACTTTTTAAATTCTGCATATAAGTGAGATCATGTGGTTTGGTCTGTCTTATTTCACTTAGTGTCTTCCACGTTCATTTTATGTTTTTGAAAATACAGCATTCCTTTTTTTCAAGGCAAATACTATTCCATTGTGTATATACACTACATTTTCTTGATCTATTCATGTGTAATGGATACTTAAGCTGATTCCATATTTTGGGTATTATAAATAATGCTATAATGAACATGGAATGCAAATAACTCTTGGACATATTGATTTCATTTTCTTTGTACATTTATTCAGTAGTGGGATTACTGGATTGATCATATGTTATGTTTTTCATTTCTTGACAAACTGCATACTATTTTCCATAATGGCTGTACTAATTTGCATTTCCACCAACAATGTGCAAGTGTGCCCTTTTCTCCACATGTTTGATAACACTTGTTTTTTGTATTGCTGATAAAAATACTTGTTGGTCATTTGTACATCTTCTTTTGAGAAATGTCTATTCAGGTATATTGGCTATTTTTAAGTTGGTTTATTCATTTTTATTAGCCATTGAGTTGAGTTTGTTATATATTTTGAATATTAATCCTTTAACAGATGTATGCTTTGCAAGTATTTTTTTTTTTCCAATCCATGAGTTGTCTCTTCACTCTGTGCCTTAATTTACTATGCAGAAGCTTTTTAGTTTGGTGTAATACAATGTGTGTATTTTTCCTTTTGTTGCCTGTGCTTGGGGGTCCGATCCAAGAAATCATAGCCCAGACCAATGTGATGGATTTTTTTCTCCTTTGTTTTCCTCTAGCAGTTTTATAGTTTCAGGCTTTCATGTAAGTCTTACATATATTCTGAGTAGATAGTGTTATGGAGTGTGAAACAGGGTTCCATTTCACCTACATGTGAATATTCGATTTTCCCAGCAAGATGTAGTGAAGAGTCTATTATTTTCCCATTGTGTGTTCTTGGCATCTTTATTGAAAATACATTGAATTCTATTCTGTTTTATTGGTAGATATGTCTTGTTTTATGCCAATGTCATACTATCTTGACTAAGTTAGCATTATAAAGTAAATCAAAATTTAGAAGTGTAATGCCTCCAGCTTTATTCTTTTTGATCAAAATTACTTTGACCTTCTGGATCTCTTGTTGTTTTATACAAATTTTTGAATCGTTTTTCATGTTTCTGTGAAAAATGACATTAGTATTTTGATGGGGACTACATTGAATTCTTACATCATTTTGTGTAATATGAACATTTTAACAATATTAAATCTTGTCGTCCATGAACATGGGCTATTTTTCTGTTTACATGTGTCTTCTTCAAATTTTTACATCAATATTTTATTGTTTTCTATATATAGATTTTTGAGATCCTTGGTTAAATTTACTCCTAATTATTTTATGTTTTGCTGTCATCACAAAACAAATAGGTTTTTAAATATCTTTTTCAGATAGTTTATTGTTAGTGTATAAGAAACAAAAAAGAAGCAAAATCTAAGAATGAAGAAAACTAGTGAAAATTAATATACAACTCTATGAATTTGGTAATAGGGTCAATCAAAGATGAGAAATATTTCAAGTAGTTTTTGAAAAGAGGATTCACACTCAGAGTCAACTATCTAGGGACAAAATAAAGAAATTTTAATTTTCACTAAGTAGTTTAGTAATAGCTATGTTTCATTATACTTTTGACATTTTCATGAATCAATCAGTAAAGACAAATGACACAAGAATATATTTAATGAGTACAAAAATATAGTTAGATAGAATAAAAAAGATCTAGTATTTGATAGCACAACAGGGTGACTACAGCCAAAAGTAATTTATTGTACATTTAAAAATAACTAAAATGTATATATAATTGGATTGTTTGTAACACAAAGAAAGGATAAATGCTAGAGATGATGAGTAACTTATTCACCCTGATGTGATTATTAGACATTGTATGCCTGTATCAAAATATTTCCTGTACCCCATATATACATAGACAGATCATGTACTCATAAAACAGAAAAATAAAAATATACATACTAAAGTTGTTTTAATGCATGTATCATTATATTTGAATTGTAAAATCCAATAAGAATTATAAACTTTTATATTTTATTTATGTTTCAAAGATTTTACTACCAAAAATCCCTGAAAATAATTATATTTCCAAAGTATTGAACATTTCCATCTATTAGCAATACTTCATGTCTCTTGAGTTCTAAATTATATTCTGCTTTAAAAATAATAAGACTTTCTCAGAAACATGTATGATTTTGAATGTTGGGCAGAGGAAATGTAAAGTGAACTTAGAACATGTTTTGGTAGACAAAAACAAACCAAAAGAAATGCTCAAATACTAATTAGGACATGTGAGAAGTAATGAGGAGTCAGTTTCCAGAGGCACTGAGTAACCAAATTTGGTACAATTTGAGCTTCAAATAGAATAAAAACTGTATTTATTTTAACAGATTGAATAAATCAAAATTAAGGACACCAAGGTGATATACACAACTACAACAACATACAATAAATCTTTTCTTTTTATAAAAAGAAGTATTTATATTGCCAATATCTAGAAGTATTATTTTGGTCCATTAACTTCCATTTTTCTTTGATTAATGCAATCTTTTTTTCACTTTTATAAAAGTATCATTGGCAAATACAAATTTTTACATTCATGTTATACAACATAATATTTTAAAAATGATTATCACAATGAAGCTAATCAAATATCTAGTATCTCACCTAGTTACCTTTTGTGTGTATAAGTGAAGTCAGAATACTTAAGAACTATTGTCTTTGTAATTTCCAGTATATATTAATAAAAACTATAGTCACCATGCTTTACACTAAGTCTCCAAAACTTATTCACCTTGTAACTTGCATCCTCTTATGGACATCTCTCCATTTCTCCTACTGTGCAACCTCTGGTAACTACCCTTCTACTCTCTGCTTCTATGAGCTCAGGTGTTTTTTAGAGTCCACATATAAATGGCATCATGCAGCACTTGTCTTTCTGTGTCCGGTTTACTTCACTCACTTAATACTTGTCAGGTTTGTCCATGTTGTTAAAAATGGCAGAATTTCCTTCTTTTTAAAGGCAGAATTTAATGTGTTCCACTGTATATATATACACCACATTTTCTTTATTCAATCATCTTTGACAGAAACGTAAGTTGTTTCCATATCATTGCTATTGTGAAAAATGCTGCAATAAACGTCATGAGAGTGCAGATATTTCTTTGACATACTGATTTCATTTTCTTTGTTTATATATCCAGAAGTGAAATTGCTGAATGCTGTGTTTAATATTTTGAGGAACCTCCATAGAGTTTTCTACAATGGTTGTAACAATCTGCATTCCCACCCACAATGTACAAGTGTTCCCTTTTTTCCACATCCTAACCAACACTTGTCATGAAGCTTCAGTGAAATTATTGAAAAACTTCTGGGGACAACACCCCAAAAGTAATCAGCAGTTTACAAACAGATAAGTCATTTTAGGCAGAGAAAAGACAGTGTTAAGGATGAAGCTCAAGTGGCAGACTAGCCACACTAATTTCTGAGAACAAAAATTCATTTTGCTCATACCTGGATTAAAGAGGACTGATGATTAAGAGCAGAATTAATAGCCAACGCCATAATTAGTTCACTAGTTCACCTTAGAAATTCCGATGGAAAAATTAATGTTAAAGCAAAATTTCCATTCAATGAGTGCCAAGATACATTGCACCTTAATGAGGTGTAGGAGAAAAGAGAATAGGTTTTTTTGTTTTTGTTTTTGTTTTGAGAGGGATTCTCCCTCTATCACCCAGGCTGGAGTGCAGTGACGCGATCTCAGCTCACTGCAAAGCTCTGCCTCTCGGGTTCACTCCATTCTCCTGCCTCAGCCTCCAGTGTAGCTGGGACTACAGGTGCCAGCCACCTTGCGCAGATAATATTTTTATTTTTAGTAGAGACAGGGTTTCACCATGTCAGCCAGGATGGTCTCGATCTCCTGACCTCGTGATCCACACAATTCGGCCTCACAAAGTGCTGGGATTACAGTTGTGAGTCATGGCGCCTGGCTGACGAGAAGATAGTTTTTAATGGAAAGTGTATTAAACAAGTGGGAACAATAACCTGAAACATTTCTTCAAAGATTTGTAACAAGAGTTGAATCATGGGTTTATCAGTATGATCCTGAATATGGCACAAGTGGTCCAATGAAAACAAAAGCAAACCGCTCAGGAGAAAACATCATGGCAACAGTCTGTGAGATGGCCAAGACATTTCACTAGTTGAGTTTCCGGAAGGCCAAAGAGTAACATTTGATTCTTAAGATAATGTTTTGAGAAAGTTTTCAAAGCTTTAGCAGAAAAATGTCCAGGAAAACTTCATCAGAGAGTCCTCCCCCACTACAGCAATGCTCATGCTCATTACTTTCATCAAACAAACCAATGTTGTGAGAATTGTTATGGGAAATCATTGAGCATTCCTACATTACAGTCTTGATTTGCTTCCTCCTGATTTCTTTCTTTTGCCTATTTTTTTTTTTTTTTTATTATTATACTTAAGTTCTAGGGTACATGCACACAACATGCAGGTTTGTTACATACGTATACATGTGCCATATTGGTGTGCTGCACCCATTAACTCGTCATTTACATTAGGTATATCTCCTAATTCTAGCCCTCTCCCCTCCCCCGAACGCATGACGGCCCCAGTGTGTGATGTTCTCCTTCCTGTGTCTAAGTGATGTAATTGTTCAATTTCCACCTATGAGTGAGAGCATGTGGTGTTTGGTTTTCTGTTTTGGGATATTTGCTGAGAATGATGGTTTCCAGCTGCATACACGTCCCTACAAAGGACATGAACTCATCCTTTTTTTATGGCTGCGTATTATTCCATGGTGTATATGTGCTACATTTTCTTTTTTTTTTTTTTTTTTGAGACGGAGTCTGGCTCTGCCGCCCAGGCTGGAGTGCAGTGGCCGGATCTCAGCTCACTGCAAGCTCCGCCTCCCGGGTTTACGCCATTCTCCTGCCTCAGCCTCCCGAGTAGCTGGGACTACAGGCGCCCGCCACGTCGCCCGGCTAGTTTTTTGTATTTTTTAGTAGAGACGGGGTTTCACCGTGTTAGCCAGGATGGTCTCGATCTCCTGACCTCGTGATCCGCCCGTCTCGGCCTCCCAAAGTGCTGGGATTACAGGCTTGAGCCACCGCGCCCGGCCTATGTGCTACATTTTCTTAATCCAGTCTGTCATTGACGGACACCTGGGTTGGTTCCAAGCCTTTGCTATTGTCAATAGTGCCACAATAAACATATGTGTGCCTGTGTCTTTATAGCTATAAGATTTATAATCCTTTGGGTATATAGCCAGTAATGGAATGGCTGAGTCAAATGGTATTTCTAGTTCTAGATCCTTGAGGAATCACCACACTCTCTTCAACAATGGTTGAACTACTTTACAGTCCCACCAACAGTGTAAAAGTGTTCTATTTCTCCACATCCTCTCCAGCACCTGTTGTTTCCTGACTTTTTAATGTTCGCCATTCTAACTGATGTGAGATGGTTTCTCATTGTGGTGTTGATTTGCATTTCTCTGATGGCTAGTGATGATGAGCATTTTTTCATGTGTCTGTTGGCTGCATAAATGTATTCTTTTGAAAAGTGTCTGTTCATATCCTTTGCCCACTTCTTGATGGGGTTGTTTAATTTTTTCTTGTAAATATTTTTGAGTTCTTTGTAGATTCTGGATATTAGCCCTTTGTCAGATGAGTAGATTCCAAAAATTTTCTCCCATTCTGTCAGTTGCCTGTTCACTCTGATGGTAGTTTCTTTTGCTATGCAGAAGCTCTTTAGCTTAATTAGATCCCATTTGTCAATTTTGGCTTTTGTTGCCTTTGCTTTTGGTGTTTTAGATATGAAAGACTTGCCCATGTCTCTGTCCTGGATGGTATTGTCTAGGTTTTTTTCTAGGGTTTTTATGATTTTAGGCCTAGTATTTAAGTCTTTAAACCATCTTGAATTAATTTTTGTATAAGGTGTAAGGAAGGGATCCAGTTTCAGCTTTCTACATATGGCTAGCAAGTTTTCTCAGCATAATTTATTAAATAGGGAATCCTTTTCCCATTTCTTGTTTTTGTCAGGTTTGTCAAAGAACAGATGGTTGTAGATATGTGGTATTGTTTCTGAGGGCTCTATTCTGTTCCATTGGTCTATATCTCTGATTTGGTACCAGTACCATGCTGTTTTGGTTACTGTAGCCTTGTAGTATAGTTTGAAGTCAGGTAGCGTGATGCCTCCAGCTTTGTTCTTTTGGCTTAGGATTGTCTTGGCAATACGGGCTCTTTTTTGTTCTATTTGAACTTTAAAGTAGTTTTTTCCAATTCTGTGAAGAAAGTCATTGGTAGGTTAATGGGGATGGCATTGAATCTGTAAATTACCTTGGGAAGTATGATATTAATTCTTCCTATCCATGAACATGGAATGTTCTTCCATTTGTTTATATCCTCTTTTATTTCATTGAGCAGTGGTTTGTAGTTCTCCTTGAAGAGGTCCTTCACATCCCTTGTAAGTTGGATTCCTAGGTATTTTATTGTATTTGAAGCAGTTGTGAATAGGAGTTCACTCATGATTTGACTATCTGTTTGTCTGTTATTGGTATATAAAAATGCTTGTGTTTTTGCACACTGACTTTGTATACTGAGACTTTGCTGAAGTTGCTTATCACCTTAAGGAAATTTTGGGCTGAGACAATGGGGTTTTCTAAATATACCATCATGTCATCTGCAAACAGACAATTTGAATCCCTCTTTTCCTTATTGAATACCCTTTATGTCTTTCTCCTACCTGATTGCCCAGGCCAGAACTTCCAACACTATGTTGGATAGGAGTGGAGAGTAGGGTATCCCTGTATTATGCCAGTTTTCAAAGGGAGTGCTTTCAGTTTTTCCCATTCAGTATGATATTGGCTGTGGGTTTGTCATAAATAGCTTTTATTATTTTGAGATACGTTCCATCAATATCTAGTTTATTGAGAGTTTTTAGCATGAAGGGCTGTTGAAATTTGTCAAAGACCTTTTCTGCATCTATTGAGATAATCATGTGGTTTTTGTCTCTGGTTCTGTTTATATGCTGGATTACATTTATTGATTTGCGTATGTTGAACCAGCCTTGCATCCCAGGGATGAAGCCCACTTGATCATGGTGAATAAGCTTTTTGATGTGCTACTGGATTTGGTTTGCCAGTATTTTATTGAGGATTTTTGCATAGATATTCATCAGGGATATTGGTCTAAAATTCTCTTTGTTGTTGTTGTTGTTGTTGTGTCTCTGCCAGGCTTTGGTATCAGGATGATGATGGCCTCATATAATGAGTTATGGAGGATTCTTCCTAGCTTCAATGGTCTTTACATTTTGGCATGTTTTTGCCATGGTTGGTACCAGTTGTTCCGTTCTATGTTTAGTGCTTCCTTCAGGAGCTCTTATAGGGCAGGCCTGGTGGTGACAAAATCTCTAAGCATTTGCTTGTCTGTCAATGATTTTATTTCTCCTTCTCTTATGAAACTTAATTTGGTTGAATATGAAATTCTGGGTTGAAAATTCTTTTCTTTAAGAATGTTGAATATTGGCCCACAGTCTCTTCTGGCTTGTAGAGTTTCTGCTGAGAGATGCGCTGTTAGTCTGATGGGCTTCCCTTTGTGGGTAACCTGACCTCTCTCTCTGGCTGCCCTTAACATTTTTGCTTTCATTTCACCTTTGGTGAATCTGACAATTATGTGTGTTGGAGGTTCTCTTCTCAAGGAGTATTTTCATGGCATTTTCTGTATTTCCTGAATTTGAATGTTGGCCTGCCTTGCTAGGTTGGGGAAGTTCTCCTGCATAATATCCTGCAGAGTGTTTTCCAACTTGATTCCATTCTCCCCATCACTTTCAGATACACCAATCAGACACAGATTTGGTCTTTTCACATAGTCCCATATTTCTTGGAGGTTTTGTTCATTTCTTTTTACTCTTTCTTCTCTAAACTTCTGTTCTCACTTCATTTCATTCATTTTATCTTCAATCACTGATACCCTTTCTTCCAGTTGATCAAATTGGTTACTGAAGATTGTGTATTCATCACATAGTTCTCGTGCCATGGTTTTCAGCTCTATCAGGTCATTTAAGGAGTTCTCTACATTGGTTATTCTAATTAGTCATTCATCTCATCTTTTTTCAATGTTTTTAGCTTCTTTGCGATGGGTCCGAACATCCTCCTTTAGCTCAGAGAATTTTGATCATCTGAAGCCATGTTCTCTCTACTCATCAAAGTCATTTTCCATTCAGCTTTGTTCCATTGCTGGTGAGGAGGTGCTCTCCTTTGGAAGGGGAGAGGTGCTCTGGTTTTCAGAATTTTCAACTTTTCTGCTCTGCTTTTTCCCCATCTTTGTGGTTTTATCTACCTTTGGTCTTTGATGATGCTGACATACAGATGGGGTTTTGGTGTGTATGTCCTTTCTGTTTGTTAGTTTTCCTTTTAAAAGTCAGGACTCTCAACTGCAAGTCTGTTGGAGTTTGCTGGAGGTCCACTACATACCCTGTTTGCCTGGTTATCAGCAGTGGAGGCTGCAGAAGAGTGAATATTGCTGAATAGCAAATGTTGCTGTCTGATCGTTCCTCTGGAAGCTTTGTCTCAGAGGGGCACCTGGTTGTATGAGGTGTCAGTTGGTCCCTAATGGGAGGTGTCTCCCAGTTAGGCTACTCGGGGGTCAGGGACCCATTTGAGGAGGCAGTCTGTCCATTCTTGGATCTCAAACTCCATACTAGGAGAACCACTACTCTCTTCAAAGCTCAGCTGGAAATGCAGAAATCCCCAATCTTCTGTGTTACTCATGCTGGGAGCTGTAGCCTGGAACTGTTCATATTCATCCATCTTTGAACTGCCCCTCTTTTGTGTAATTAAAAACAAATCTTTAAAGAGTACACATTGTTTCAGTTAATTGTGTAAAAAGAGACTGCTTAACATGGCTATATTCCCAGAACCATCAATTTTTTAGTGATGGACTAAATGATTTGTATCACTGTTGTCAAGAATGTGTTGAACTTGATGGAGCTTATGTTAAGCCATAAAATGTATTTTTAAATTTTTCTCATTTTAGTTCAATTTTTCATGAATATTTTGAAGTGTCTTTGTATATGCGTGAGTTTAGGAAATTTTAATTCTGTCTGTGTACCTTTTTTGCATCAAGACTAAACTGTTCTCTGGTTATTATAGATTTGTAGTGTAATTTGAAACCAGAGAGCATGATAGTGTGCTGTCTCTAGCTTTTTTCTCTTCTAAGACTGCTTTAGCTACTCAGTGTCTCTGGTTCTGTATTAATTTTAGATTTTTTTTTCCATTTCTGTGAAAGATGTATTTAGAATAGGCTGGGTACAGTGGCTCAAGCCTGTAATCCGAGCACTTTGGGAGGCCGAGATGGGCAGATCACGAGGTCAGGAGATCGAGACCATCCTGGCTAACATGGTGAAACCTCGTCTTTACTAAAAAATACAAAAAAACTAGCTGGGCGAGGTGGTGGGCACCTGTAGTGCCAGCTACTTGGGAGGCTGAGGCAGGAGAATGGTATAAACCCAGGAGGTGGAGCTTGCAGTGAGCTGAGATCCAGTCACTGCACTCCAGCCTGGGTGACAGAGTTGGACTACATCTCAAAAAAAAAAAAAAAAAAAAAAAAAAAAAAA
>NC_045434.1:53511822-53533437 GCF_002776525.5 Piliocolobus tephrosceles | reverse complement strand
AAAAAAAAAAAAAAAAAAAAAAAAAAAAAAAATTGCACGGAATCTAGAGTTTTAGGTATTGAAGACAATTTTACAATATTGATTCTTTTGGCTCTTGCAGACAGGACATATTTTCATTTATCTGCATTTTCTTCAATTTATTTCATCAGTATTTTATAGTTTTCAGAGTACAGAACTCTTATCTCCTTGCTTTGATTTAGTCTTGAGTATTTTTTTATTTTTGATGCTATTGTAAATTGGAATTTTTTTTCAATTTCTTATTTCAATAGTTTGCTGTTAGTGTATAGAAATGTAATTGGTTCTGTCTGAACATTTTGTACCCTGCAGTGTTACTGAATTGGTTATTAGTTTTAGCAAGGTTTGGTGAAGTCCTTGGGTTTTCTATGTGTATATAATGAGATCATGTCATCTGCAAACAGAGACAACTGTCTTCTTATCCAATTTCCATGCCTAATAGCTCTATCCAGGATTTCCAGCACTATGTTGAACAGAAGAGGTGACAGTGAACCTCCTTGTTTTTTTCTGATCATAAAGAAAAATGTTTCAACTTTTCACTCGAGTATAATGTTAAATGTGAGCTTGTGAAATATAGTGAGCTTGTGATATATAGCCTTTATTGTCTTGGGGTAATTTCTTTTCTGCCTAATTTGTTGAGACTTTTTATCATGAAAGGATGTTGATTTTTGTTAAATGATTTTCTGTATCTATTGAGATGAGTATACAATTTTTGTTTTTCATTCTTTTAATTTGGTGTGGAGCAGCAATTGATTGGTGTGTGTGTACTATCTTTACATCCCAGATATACATCCCCTTTTCATTATGGTGAATGATTCTTTTAATGTGTTGTGCTCACTTTGCAAGTATTTTGTTGAGCATTTTTGCCTCTATGTTCATGAAGAATATTGACCTATAATTATTTTGTAGTGTTCATGTGTGACTTTGGTGTCAGCATGATTTTGACCTCATATAATAAAACTGAGAGTTCACTCTTAATTTTTTGACAGAATTTGAGAAGCATTAGTGTTGATTCTTTAAATGTTTGCTAGGATTCCATCCGTCATGAAGCCACTAGCTTTTTAGTTTTTTTTTTTTTTTTTTTTTTTGATGAGAGACTTTTTATTACTTGTTCATTTTTCTTACTCATTACTGTTCTGTATTAATTTTGTATTTCTTTATGTTTCAGTCTTGGTAGGTTGTATGTGTCTATGAATGTATCTGTTTCCACCAGGTTATTCAACAGATATATGTTGGCGTACAATTGTTCCTAGTGGTCTCTTCCAGTTTTTTTTTATTTCTGTGCTATCAATTACAATGTTTCCTCTTTCATTTCTAGTTTTATTTATTTGTTTCTTCTCTCTTTTTTATTTCGGCTACAGGTTTGTCAATCTTGTTTATGTTCTCGAAACCTAACTTCTAGTTTTGTGGATCTTCACTATTATTTTTCCAATCTGTTTTATTTATTTCTGTACCTTGCTTTTTTTTCTTTCCACTAGCTTTGGGTTAAATTTTTTCTTCATTTTCTAGTTTCCAGACATACAAAGTTACTTCTTTATTAGAATCTTCATGGAGTCATTCATGTCTCTAAACATCCCTTTAAAATTGCTTTTGCTGCATACGATATGTTTTTTACTATCTTGCTTTTCCATTTTTGTTTGTCTCAAGATATTTTTAAATTTCCCTTTGAATTTCTTCATTGCCTCATTGGTTGTTCAGGATGATGTTGTTTAATTTCCATGTATTTGTGAATTTCCTAACATTTCTCCAATGGATTTCTAGCTTCATATCACGATGCCTGAAAAAAATACTTTATGTAATTTCAATCACTTTAAAAATTTTAAGACTTGTTTTGCAGCCCAACATATGATCTATATTGGAGAATGTACTTTGTGTGCTTGAGAAGAATGTTTATTCTACTGTTGTTAAATGGAATATTCTATATAGGTCTGTTAGGTCCATTTGGTCTATCTTCTAGTTCATGTCCAATGTTTTTATTGATTTCTGTATAGATTGTCTATCCATTGTTGAATGTGGAGCATTGAAGTCCCATACTATGATTGTTTTGTTGTCTATTTCTTCCTTTAGATGTATTGTTTGCTTTATATGTTTCATTGCTCCCATGTTGAGTGCATATATATATATATATATATTCAATAGTTATGATTTCTTGGTGAATTGACTCCTGTATTATTATATAATGACCTTCATTAATTCTTTCTACAGATTTGACTCAAAATTCTATTTTAGTTAATGTCAGTATATCCACCCTTCTTTCTTTTGGTTTCCATTTACATGGAATATATTTGTTTATCCATATGCTGTGCTATGGTCTGCATAGAAGTGTCCCTTCAAAATTTGTATGTTACATCCTCATCACTAAGGTGATTATATCAGAAGGTGAAGGCTTTTTAGGTGATTAGGTCATGAGGATTCCACCCTCATAGATTGGATTAGTCTTTTTACAAACAAGCCTCATGGAATTCCCTTGCCCCTTCCACATCGTAAGGACGAAGTGGGAAGTCACCATGGTGGGAAGGCACCATAGTAGGAAGGCACCAAAGCAGGGAATAAGCCCTTACAGGACATCAAATTAGTTGGCATCTTAATCTTGAAAATCTCAGGCCCTAAAACTCTATGAAATAAATTTCTATTTTTTATAAACTAGCCAGTTTATGGTAATTTCTTATAGTGGACCAAATGTACTAAAACAATTTAGGAATAAATGTATATTCCTAAGTGTTGACATTACTACAAACACTACTTGCTAATTACAACAAATGTCCTTTAAATTTGTGAAATCTGGCTTTCCTCAACTCAAACAATTTATCTAAATCAGGATCACTAACAAGGGGAAAGCCTGAGTATACAAGTCACCTGATTTTATGCAATTTGAAGTCATAAGGTATCATTAAGTAACATTTTTGGTGTATTATTTATATCTTTATTTGCACATAATGGCTTCACCTCCTTTAGGAGTTTTAAATATTCCTAGTCAAAAATGATTTTAACTAACTAGTGCTGGTTAAAATGAATGAATTTTAAAATTACACTTCAGAACCTTATTATTGAAATTTCCAAAACTCTTCTACTCCAAAAATAGTTATGAAGTTATTTGATGTTAAGATCATTACTGATGACATGTTTATCATTCTCAACATGTACCACCTTGCTTGTTATAAATCATTATTTAAAATAAATTTTGCTTTTGGTTCAAAGTAATATATGTTAAAGGTAGAAAAATCAGAGAACACTGATATATACAAAGGAATTAAATCACAAATTTTACCCCTACTATCTCTAAACACATATATAGAATTGGATCCATAGTTTTGAATTTCTTGGCAACATTTTTTTCTATAAACATTAATTCAGGGCAAAACTATCATGTTTCTGTGTTTGCAGGTGAGTGCGTGCATGTGAGTGTGTTATAACTGATACTGTATTTGTATTTTTTGTATGTCTATGTTATAGTATTTATACACCCAATTACATTTTCATTCCTCTTTATGATTAGTTTGCATTATTATGTGTGCTTGATTGACATCTTGTAGAAGTATCTGTATTTCATCAGTTTTAGTGCATTTATGTGTTGATATCACTTTGGTGCATTTATGTATTCATAAATAGTAATTACTTTTATTACTAACATGAGTAAAGACTTGACTTGGATTTTACATCTTTGTGAAGTGATATAATTTTGAAGTGAGAGACAACAATATGTTTTCCATTTACTGTAAAACAATGAACCTCAGAAGCTACCGAGAAAGCTTTGAGAGATTTAACAGTGATGGACAGAAATATAGTCTGAAAAATTTGCATCTAATTTCATGCCATAAAAATTTTATGAACTGGACACAACAGTTTGTTTCCCAAGTTTTAATATGGTGCTTTTAAGAAGAGAGCCACCAGTCTCAGATTATAATTACATTTTCACAAATCAACTCCAAAATTTTACTTATGAATAAAAAGAAGTAAAACAACACTTAAAAAATGAAATTGAGAACTGATTTAATACTAAAGTCCTGAATAAAGGTGTGCATTTTATGATCGATAATAGTTTTTTACACAAGTTGGATACTCCAGTTTCCCATCCTGACATGTTGTTTGCAATGCGTGAGAGTTTGGTGAAAGATGATATCCAGATCTACACACAAATTCAACTGATTCACCTGTTCTCAAATAAAGTTTCTGTTTGGCTGTCCATTTAAATGTTATGTTATATTTTTCCATAATTTCTGGGGATATTACACACGCATCTGAAAATAGAAAACAGTAAACATAAAAACATTAACTATTATGCAAATCTTCATAGACTTTCTGGTTTTCAAGTAGAATGTTATATGATGGTTCAGGAATTATTTCTTAAAACATTATCCAAACTGGCTATGTAAAAACATCATATTGATTTAAATAAAGTTAAAATGGTAAATGATGTAAAAATGAGGTACTATGTTTAATGTATGAGAATTAGAGGTGTATTATCAATGATTCATTACATCAATTGTCATTTTAGGATCCTTGCATTTTAGAACCTATCATTGCTGTTTTTTGTTGATTAAGATATTGGTCAAAGAGTACAAACTTTCAGCTATAATATGAATAAGAACTTGGAATCAAACGTAGAGATCTAGTGATATTTATAGCTAGTAATATTGTACTATTTATTTGAAAATTGGTAAGAAAACAGATTTTAAGTGTCCTAACCACAAACACACACACACATACTCACACACCCACCTACAAACAATGGTAAGCATAGGTGATGAAGAATGTGCTAATTAATTTGATTGTGGTAATCATTGTATTCCAAATATATCAAAACAGCATATTGTCAAACTTGAAAATATTTTTGTTTGTCAACTAAATGTTTTGACATAAAATGTAAATATAAAGAGAAAGATTTCCTTTCTTTTTTTTTTTTTTTTCTTTTTGAGATGGAGTCTTGCTCTGTTGCCCAGGGTGTAGTTCTATGGGCCCAATCTCGGCTCACTGCAAGCTCTGCCTTCGTGGTTCAGGCCATTCTCCTGGGTCAGCCTCCCAACTAGCTGGGACTACAGACGCCCATCACCATACAGGACTATTTTTTTTGTATTTTTAGTAGAGATGGGGTTTCAGTGTGTTAGCCAGTATGGTCTGGATCTCTTGACCTCGTGATCTGCCCTCCTCGGCCTCCCACACTGCAGGATTACAGGCCTGAGCTACCGTGCCCGGCTCTAAAAAGAAAAATTTCTTACTTTACTTTCTAACACAAATATTTGGTAGGCAAGCATTCAGCAGAATGGTTATACAATAATCTGTGATTATTTTGTTACAAACAGTGAAACATCAGACTCATCACACTGATTTTTCCAGGGTCCATGTGAATATTAAAGTACTTACGTAAGCATTTTGGTGGTTCTGACCATTGTCCATTTCTACATGTTATTTGCTTGTTACCCTCAAGTTGATAGAACTTCTGGCACTGGTACTCAACTGATGAACGTGGAGCATATACTGACAGTGGGAATGAAGTCGTGTCTCCATTGTCAATAGGTGGAGGGGGGCCACACTTTCTTGTAGAATCTAAAAAACATCATTTCTTCACTTGATTTATTGTGAGAGCAAATCAAAATATAAGTTCAAATAAGGCAAATACAAACAGAGCACTTCATATAATATCAACAATTTTGTGATTTCTGGTGAAAGAAATGATTCTTGGAAGACATTTTACTTCTACAAACTGAAAGTAATATATTTAAGTTATTTTTGCCTTACTGAAGAAACACATAAAACATTAAGAAATATTGCCACTTATAGTAGACCAGGATTAAGAAATGTCTTTCCAAATGAATACATGCTAAACATAGCAAACTATGACAAAGGAAGTTTCTTATTTTATATTCAACCTTCTTTGGAGTGACACTAAGAGGACACAGGTTTTGAAATTGATGATGGTTTTTTAAAACCCAATAGGAGTTATAAAATTGAAAAATTTGAAAAAAAAATTTAAAATTATTTGATAGGCTTAATAATACATTGTGAGCTAACAGACAATTTAATCCATAAACTTGAACATAGAGCAATAGAAATTACCAACTCTGAAAAAGATTGAAAACAAAAAACTGAACTGAGACATTTAGAAAAATACAACAACAACAAATAATGCAGATCCATAAAAAGAAGAGAAAGGTATTAGGATGGAAAAATGTATAAATAAAATAATGGCTAAAAACTTCCCATTTTGTACATAAAGTATAAACTTACATATTTAAGAAGCTGAGTGAACTCCAGAGAGGATAAACACATTGGAATTTGGACCAAATATATGTTAAAATAAAACTACCTTTAAAAAGAACAAAATATTTTGAAGACAACTAGACAAAAACTATGCCTTTCCTCTAAGGTATGAACAATTCCAATGATGGTGAGTTTTTCATCTATAACCATGTGGCACAGTTTTCAAGTGTTTAAAGAACTGTCATACCAAATTTTATATCCAGTGACATTATCCTTTACAAGTAAAGGGGTAAATATAGACATTCTCAGAAAAAGGGAAACTGAGATAATTCATCTCCAGTAGACTTATGCTTAAAGATTAAAGGAATTCTTCAAATTAAAATAAAATATAAAAGAAAGAGCTTGAGACTCTAGGAGACTCAAAGAATAGAACAATACAATAGATATAAAGAGGAGTCAATATAACAGGCTTTTTCCTCAAATGTTTTTTCATTATGTTTGATGTTTGAAGCAAATGAGTTTAATATGGTGCTCAATATATGTATGGAAAATACTAGTGGCATTTATACTTAAAACGTGGAGAGTGTAAATGGATTTACATGAAAGTAAGGTTTCCATATTTCAGTTGAAGATTTAAATGTCAGTACCAGTAGACAGTAATATATTATTACATGCATATAGTAGTAGCTAAGGCAACAACTTTTTTAAAAAAGGTAAAAAGTTATACAAGGGATACAATAAAAAACAATACACATGAATCAAAATTAATCTTTTTTAAAGATTTCCCCACAGGGAATGGAGGAATAGAGTAATAGGGCTGAAAACCAGAGGAAGCAAACAGAAACTAATAAAAGATAGAGGTTTAAGTCTTATATATCAATAATTATTTTAAGTGTGAATAGTCTAAGTGCACCAGTTAACAGGCCAAGAAAGGCAGAATGGATATGTAAATAAGACCGAAGTCAAGGGAAATTGGTATTCTGTGATTTATTTGGCAAATATTTTCTTTAAGGGATTATTTTAAAGGAAATCACAGCCAGTTTGTACAAACGCAGGACACACTCCAATATATATCTGCTGTATTCATTTAAGTATATTTAAATTTTTCTGCTTATTTTCACAACATGGTTTGAGGAATTTACATTTTATTAAATTGAGAAGTACTGTGATTCACTGATAATTGACTGTACATTGATAATATAATGTTGATATCTCCATCTGAAGATGAAGCTAAGTCTTGTTAATTATATGACCACCACAAAGTAGATAAATAACCTGACTAAAGTACAGAGTCTAACATGAAGAGCAAAATAGTAACATTATTAGGAATAACTTGAGCCAGACAAACTTGAGACAGAAGAAAGGAAGGAAGGAAGGAGGGAAGGAAGCAAGGAAGGAAGGAGTGAGGAAAAGGGAGAAAGAAAGAAGGAAGAAAAAAAGAGAGAAAGAAAGAAAGAAAGAAAGAAAGAAAGAAAGAAAGAAAGAAAGAAAGAAAGAAAGGAAGGAAGGAAGGAAGGAAGGAAGGAAGGAAGGGAAGGAAAGAGAAAAAAGAAAAACAAAGAGAAAGGTAAAGAAAGAAAGGAAGAAAGGAAGAAGAGTGACAGAGAAAAAGAAAGAGAAGGAAGAGAATGAAACAGAGAAAGGAAGAGAGAAAAACAAAGAAAGAAAAAAGAAAAAGAAAAAAGGAAGAGAAGGAGAGAGAAAAAAGAGAGAAAGGGAGAAAAAAAGAAAAAAGAGAAAGAAGAGAAAAGTAGAATAAAGGAAAAAGAAAAGGAAAGGGAAGTAAAAGGGAGAAGAACAGGGAAAGGGGAAGGAAAGGAAAGAAAGGAAAGGAGAGGAGAGGAAAGGAAAAGAGAAAGGAAAGGGGAAAGGAAAGGAGAAAGGAAAAGGGAAAGGAAAGGAGAAAAATGTAGTTGACTCAACAGCTGAAGGAAGAAAGAAAGGAAGCAAGGAAGGAAGGAGGAAAGGAAGGAAGGAGGGAAGGAAGGAAAGAAAAAAAGAAAGGAAGGAAGGAAGGAAAAAAGTAAGAAAAATAAAAAGGAAGTAAGTAGTTGACTCTACAATCAGCTCCCAAACCAAAGCAAGGGGCATAAACCTTGACTGAGTCAGTTGATATCAACAGAAATTGCACATCTAATCAAAGGTTATTATCAGCCTCAATCTTGAAAAATAGTCTAAAAGTAATGGGATCATCTGACACTGAATGATGAGATACATAAAAGAGACTGATAAAGAAAAAAGACTGGGGAGAAAGGTCATCATTAGAGTGAAAAGCGATATCCATACTTATTGTAAACCTATATTAATTAAAATTCAGGAGATGGAGGTTGCAGTGAGCCAAGATTCCACCAATGCACTCCAGCCTGGGTGACAGAGTGAGATTCTGTCTTAAAATAAAATAAATAAATAAAATTCAGTAGAGGGTTACTGGAATGCTGATTAAAAAATTGCTCACTAATACTGCAGAACAGAATATTCAGAATAATAGTCATTGTGTGTGTATGCCTGTGTGTGTATACACACACAATGTACAAAATATACAACATAACATATACTGTATGAGAACGGTACCATAAAAACTGTTAGGGAAATGTTGAGTTTACCATATTTTATTTAAAAATGAAATATAGCTGTTATCAAGAAAATAAAAAATATTTTTTAAGTATGAAAAGATAACATATAACATTTTAGAATAAAGAATAGTATAATAGCTCTGTGCTTTTGAAAAAGTATTCCTTTAAAAAGAACCAAAAAGCATTCATCATGAAAAAAGATTGACAATTATTTAGTAAAATGAGCAACTCATGTTCTATAATGCAGAAAAAAGGAAAGAACAATACTAGCCACAAAAAGAATGCATTTGCATTACATATAATTAAAAGAGATTTTATATTCAGAATTATTAAGATGATTCCAACTAATAAATACCAAAACTCCCAAAAAGGTAAATCAAAAAACATCAAACTGTATTTCCAAAGATGAGAATCATTAAATATCAATTAAATTGTGAACATATATTGTAAATCCAGTTGGTAGTAAAAGAAATGCAAATTTATACTACAGTGCTGTAACATTTTATAGCCACTCAACTTGTAAATATTAAAATATGACATCATCAATCATTAGCAACATGTAAAAAATGAAGGAACTGTTGATATAAATGTATATTGGAATAAATACTGTAGGAAACCTTCTAGAGTTGAATATGCACAATATCCAGAACACCCATTTGTAATTAATGTTCTTGATGCGAGATGATCAACCTCGAGTATTGACCCCAGACACTGATGCCGCTTCGATGTGACTTTATTTAGCCAACAAGTATTGTGTTCTAACACTTTTACTGTATTCTTGACTAATGTCCATTAATAGGAGCATTTATTTTGCTATATACTTATCAAGAAATTTGTATATTCACACAATTAAAAAAGTAAAACTAAATAGGGCCGTTGGCAAAACGAGTTGACAAAAACATTCTGCAACGGTTAATATAGATGAGTCTGAGAATGTTATCTATGTTACTTAGAAAGACATGAACATGCTGGGATCTCAGAACAGTGTACTTACTGACACGGATGCATCTGGGAGGAGGAGATCAGCCATTCTCCGTACAGTTAACTGTGGTCTGCTCATTTGGAAGACCATAGCCAGGATGGCAGGCAACTTCTATAGAGTTACCCTGTACAAACTTTCTTCCATTATTTTCATTATATCCATTTTCCAAATAAGGAAAATAACATTTTCCTGAGGACCATAACAATGATAAATAAATAAAGTAAAGGAGAAGCATAAACTTGCTCAAAATAGTATATGAAAATTATTTTTACAATATTTAAATAAGATTGCATAAACATCCAAAAATAATGTATAACTGAAGATGAACTGAAGTGACTAACAAAGATTTGTACAAAAAGAAATATCAATATTCAATATTACTTATCTTTACTTTTTGTAATTAAAAGATGTATAAATTACATAGGTATTCTCATCAAGTACCTATATTTATTTCTCCTGTGATTTTCAAGAAGAAATCCTCATAATAGGAAAGAACTATTTTGGCCATTTTGCTTGAAAAACTCTTTTCTTGGCCCTATTTCTGTTACATAAGACAAGTGTAATCACTTAAGTGCCCTCTTCTCTTCGATCTTTGAAAGTTTTATACATGTATAGCAGTTCAGAGGTTTACTTACTGAGGCATGGTACTGCTGGTGACCACCCATTTTGTGTGCAATAAATGTAATCCCAGTGACTTCTTGAAGGAGTCTCAAAATGTTCATCACAGTAATAGGAGAAATGTTTTCCTACAGGTACTGGAAAGTACGGTCTACGCATGCTCTCATAATACAGACCTCCTTGTTTAATGTCAGGAAAATGACAAGGTCTCACTTGCAATAAAAAACAAACAAAAAAGTATACATATTTTTACTGTAATAAATCATATTAGAGATAAATATTGATATCACCTTCTCTCAAACATTTTCTTCTGGAATTACAGCAACCATGACTAGTTTCCTGATCCTGACCGCTCATCTTTAAAATCTATTTTCCCGTGTAAAATTAACAACCCATCGAGTGGTCATTTTATTTCTCCATTTAAAATCTTTAATGGATCCGAAATCAGCTAACAGGACAAGAAGAACCTCATTTCTCTTTCTCTACTTCTACTAACGTAGTATGGTCTTTTCAGCAATTCTGGAGGTTTTATCAGCATTAATTTAAACTGAGCTTATCTAACTGTATACTAAGTTATGCTAAAGCTGTCAGCTCAGGGTGTACACATTGGCATTAATTGTTTTTTGGAAAGAGAAACAAGAAATACGACTCTAACATTAAAAAAAAATCAGAAATGTAGCAAATTATCTTCAGAAATAAAACATTTTTTTGAGTTTCATGGCATTTTGTTTGTATTCGATGGCATGCATTCTTACCATAGTTCGAATTCATGTATCAGATGAGATATATTATTCACATAAAAAATATAGGTGCATACACGAATGTTCAAGTATTATACATATATTCTTACACCATAATTTAAATAGCATATAATTTATGTTTCTTCTATAATTCTGGAACAAGTGATAGAAAATAATATTTACAACCTATTTATTGTGAAAACTGAGAAAGTAATTAAAGAAAAATCTTTAAGTTTGAATCATCATAAATCAGAACTGGAAGGAGGCTAGTGGCACAACAGCTTTAGCGTGCAGATGAGAAGACTAAGTTCAGAGAAGTGACATCTTTACTTAGTGGGAAGCGTTTGCTAGTTACAGCACTGGCTCCAGAGGCTTGTTGGGTGACTCAGGACAGCTTCTCTGACCCAGCCCCTCAAGCATGGATGCACAGTTTTCTGCTGAGTGTCTCTTCCATATGGAAAATCTAACCTTCCCTGCTCTGTGTAACCTCCTGAGAAACTCTTACATTTTCTTACGATTACAGGATATTTAGTCTGAGGAAGAAAGGGGAATATATTAAAGAAAATCATTTTTCTTTTTCTTTTTCTTTTTTTTTCCTTTTTTTTTTTTTTTTTTTTTAAACAGTCTTGCTCTGTCGCCAAGGCTAGAGTACTATGGCACGATCTCGGCTCACTGCAACCTCTGCCTCCCAGGTACAAGTGATTCTCCTGCCTCAGCCTCTTGAGGAGCTGGGATTACAGGTGTGTGCCGCCACACCCGGCTAAACTTTTGACTTTTCAGTAGAGACAGCGTTCCATCATGTTGGTCAGGTTGGTCTCCAACTCCTGGCCTCAAGTGATACGTGCGCCTTGGACCCCCAAAGTGTTGGGATTAAGGCGTGAGCTCCCGGCTCGGTCAAAAATTACTTTTCTTAGTCAACGATAATTTCGAACCTGTAGTGAGTTTTTCATAGTTTAGGTTTGTTTCCAAAAATCGTTTTTCCCACTAAAAGCCACTGGAATTTCATAGAGAAACTATTGGAACTTGGTCCGTAGTAGCAAAAGTCAAGGAAAGCCTGCAACCTTTTGTTATGCCAAAGCTTAATGGGAGCACGTGAAATATACACAGAAGCCAGCTTCTTAGTGAGATTTGAAACAAATTTGAGCGTCCCAAAGAAGTACAATGGCAATTGATTGTAATGCACTGGGTACTGAAAATGATCAGTTTAAAAGGGATTTAGAAGCAACCCTGCTCTACATTACGAATTGTCACCCTTGACACTTTGTTATGGCAACTCTAGTAGATGAATGTACAATTTAAACAACTCTAAAAGGATATTCAAAATTAAAAATAATGTTCTTGACACCCTATTTTTAAATAAGTGTAAATAACTTATGAGTTGATGGAAGAAATATTGGTCAATACAAATTCAATGAACGTTATAATAAGTTACAATTACAAATTTTCTGTCAAGTTTATCTTTCAAATAGTGTGGCTTCCAAAAGAATTGGCGTGCTGATTTTATTGTTCAGAACTGAAGCATCAACTACCATTAAAAAAAAATTCTTAGCATAAGCAACTCACAAAGTATATCATTCATTAATCATACAAAAAATATCTGTTGATTTGATTTACTAGATTCTGAATATAGATGAATACAGATAATATGTAAACATAAAGTGTTCAACAAGACAAAAATCAGCAAGGACAATACACCCAAGATATTATTACCAAATTTTGATGAATACACTCTAAAATCTGTGTTGGGTGTGTGTGTGTGTGTGTGTGTGTGTGTGTGTATCCTTGAGTAAAAGGTAGAAAGTTATTTTAATTATTAATATTGTTTTAATAAATTGTGTAAATATCATTCTATTCATCTGCTAGAGCTACCATAATAAAGTACCACAGATTTCATAGAAATTTATTTTCTCACAGTTCTGGAGGCTACTAGTTTGAGATATAGCTGTCAATGGAGTTGAATTCTTCTGAGACCTCTTCCTTTGTCTTGTAAATGGTTGTATTCTCTCTATGCCTGCTTGATCTTTCTCTATATGGTGTGTCCTTATTTTCTCTTCTTATATAGACACCAGTTATATTGGAGTAGGGCCCACCTGAATCATTGACCTTTAACTTAGTTACCTCTTTAAGCACTCCTTCTCCAAATGCACTCACATTCTCAGGTATTGGGAGTTTGGACTTTAACAAATGAATTTTGGAGGGATGCAGTTGAGCCAATGCTACTGAATACACAAAGATGTTTCTCTCTACCCAAGACGTTATTCCACTAAATGAGTTACTTTCTCCTTTGAGAAATATAGGTGTGACCCAAATTTCCAAGACAGTTTGCTCTAGTTTACTCTTACAAACAGTTCATTGGAGGATACAAGTTTTCAACTGGAATATCAGATAAGAAAGAGTTTGACATTCTTTTCTATAGTGCTTTTAAGAAAGTAAGTAAGAAAGTATAGCGCATATGCTTCTCTAATTCCAGTCATTTCAAACTAGTACTATTTTTCTTCTTTGCATTCTACTTTAATCTATTTAAATCTTTATTTGAAAAAATATACCTGTAACAGTTCAGTTAAAAAAGGAAATAACTGGAGTAATTCCTTTTTTTTTTTTTTTTTTTTTTTTTCCATTTTGGCATAGATCAAGTTTGTTTTGCACAACAAATAAAACTAGCAAATCATGTGATAGATAATACCATAAAACTAAAAACTCTTTCCCTAGAATCAAATAAGGTGGCATAGCTTTGAGAGGAGAGGATGAAGGAAAAGATACTCTCATAAATTGATAATGGGTTTTCCAGTATTACCCACTGTTACGTTTGTTGAAATATTACAAAATCTTGAATAATAACAAAGTTTGTATTCTTCATTAATGGCCACACACCATTGATTGGTCATGATTTTTGACCCATATGGTTCAGCTGCTAATGTTATGATACAGTTCTTTAACATGCAAAGCCTGCATTCAAAAAGATAGTTATTATAGAAAATATATGACTATCAAGGAGAAAAGAAATCAATGAACAATGACATAAAGCTCTGAAAAGTATTTTCTGTGTATTTACTTATTGAACATTTGCTAATGGACTCAGAAAAGCCAATCAAAACATACTGTCATTCCAATGTAAGTTTATATTCTACTTTTTATGTCATTCCGATATAAGTTTATATTCAACATATATATATGTTGCTAATTTTGTTGAAACAGTAGGTTGATGATAATGTTCATTAGTTTTAGCAGCTTTCTTAAGATATAATAGAAATACATGAAACTGCATAATTTAAAATGTATTATTTGATTTTTAATATATAAATCTATAAAAATCACCATATGTAAGATTATGAAAATATCAGTCACTCCCAATGTTCCCCTTGTACTATGGGTAAGAAAATTCTGAACGTCTTAAGTTTAGAATCTGTCTAATGACATGTTTTCTAATAAAGTTTCATGGGTACATTCTCATATCTCCTTAATCAATAATAAATGCCTTTTACACTGCAGAACTTAGAAAACAAATACAATATTATTCATTTTTTCTTTAAGTTAAAATGAGATAATTTTTTATAACATTAGTTTCTGTTATACTCCCACAAAATATGCCACTTCCACTAGCATAGTGAATTAATCCTCTTTGATTCATTAAAAAAAAGATAGACATACAGAACTAGATATTACATGAAGTTACATTTAAGAGGGAAGCTGAGTGTTTAGATCACTTTTAACTTACCTTGTCCAGTAGCACAGGAAACCCACAAGGTGAGAATGACATTGATTAGTAACAACATGTTAGATATTCTCAGTAGTATGTATTCATACAAAGGTCTCAATTGCACTGTTTGGGGTTTGAAATCTTTCCTTGCTAGTTACCAAGTGTGATTCTGAATTTAAGTGCACTACCATAAAGCTAGGCCTTTAAGGTCACTTAGTAAATATCAAAGTTCAGAGAGTTTTGCAAAATCCTTCAATAATTCCAGTTAGTGGTTTCACAATCATCTGTGGAATTGATTTCCTGATGTGTAGCTTATCAATTGATGTGTACAATTTTATTTAGGGACAGTAATGGACTGAATCCAAAAGTAATATAAAATATTAATTTATTTTATTTCTTATTTTTTGAGTAAAGAGAGTATTAATAAAGGGAACGAAAAGCTTCTGCAATTATTGGAAGAACTGAAGGAACTAAGGTCAAAATGCTATTTCCAGAAAATTCTGATATTCAAGAATCTTAGTGATGCCCTCACTAATTATCCATGGTGCTGCAGTGGATGTTTCTCAGAAAACTTCCAGAATCAAGAAAAGCTACTGTTGGTGATCTCAGCTGCTATGAGCAGCTGCTACCAGGTAATACTTTGTCTTTCTCTTCTTCCAAATCTTCTTTAAGTACATCTCATGGGAGAATCTAAGGTAGAAGCAAGCTATGGAGAAAGGAACTTCAGAAACTGTAGTTTCAAACTTATGGTCTGCAATGCACAAGAAAATGAAAATAGGAACTGGGTTGATGTCACATTGAAAATAAACATTTGGCACACTAATCTCCTTCTGAAAATCCTGCTGTTGAGCATGGCAAGTTTTTTTGTTTTTTTTTTCTTACAAATGGTCAAAATACAATTTCTTATCCAACATACTCTTCTTACAATGAGAACAGTAATTTTAAAATTAAACACTGGAAAATAGGTGAGTTTCTTCCACATACAGACGAATCACTAATGAATAACTCTAGGGTCCATGTCACTAAAATTTTCTGTTGTCCTTTGCTTTGCAGTACCCAACTTAATTATTTCAGGATGTATGAAAACAAACCAGTGTGTCTGGACCACATTCCACTGTCTGTATTTTTATGTGTTTAGAGAAACAGACTAATTTTCAGAACTCACAATAGATCATACTGAGTACAAAAGTTTCAGCGTATTCTTGATTTTTAAATATTTTTAAAGTTGTGTTTTAGGGTATCTTTATTTTAAGGTACAATACATACACACACACACACACACACACACACACACATATATATGTAAATTTCTGCTTTGTTGGAAGAATATAACTCAAGTCCACACATGTTCTCTCATTGACTTCTTCTGTTTATTCTTTATTTTACATTATTATACTTGCTGTGTTTTAAGATACTGCTCATTAAAATAAGAGAATCATGGAGAGAATAACATCAGCAAAACAGCAGTGTAGGAGTTCTCCAGCTTCTCTCCCTCCTACAGAAACTTAATAGCAACCACCCAGAGCCAAGATTACCACCCTGAATATCCCAGAACTCAGGAGTGAAGCTATAATATGCAAACAATTCAAAATAAGAGCTACAAAATTGGTTAAAGAATATGAATTTAAAAAGTTGTAAGTTGTAACTTCAAAAATTCAAAATGTGTGCCAAAGTAGAGTAAAAATGTAGAGTTGTTTTTTTCCTTTTAAAAAGTGAATCACAAGTTGTTATCATAGTAAAATAAGCTGTTATAAATACAAGAGTTTTGTGGGCCTTGGAATAACCACAGCACAAAGCTCTAATAATTACACTCCAAGTAAAAAGAAAAGAGTCAAACAACACTAATAGAAAAAAATCATTTAACCACAAAAGAGTGAAGAAGAAAGGAAGAAAAAAAATTCTGCCTAACGACTAGAATATAATTACAAAATGGCAATAGTTAATCTTTATCTATCAATAATTACCTTTAATGCCAGTGGATTGAATTATTGAATTACAAGACATAGAGTTGGTTAGTGGATTAAAAAAAAAAACAAAAAAACTCTCAACTCTATTCTTGCTACAAGAGGCACACAATACCTCTAAGGACTCATAGTCTGAAAGTGAAAAGAGAGAGATATTCCATGCTGTTGGAAAAGAAGAGCAGGAACAGAAATATGTAAATCAGATAAAATGGACTTTAAATAATAACAGAAAAAGAAACAATGAAAGTCATTATATAATGATAAAGGCATCAAATCAGCATATGCACATGAGAATCGTAAACATTATATATTCTCAACATTAGAACACATATATGTGTGTGTGTGTGTATATATATATAAAGCAAATATTAATAGTGCTAAAGAGAGAGAGAGTGCAATACAATAATAGTAAGAGTTTTCAATTCCTCACATTCAGCAATGGAAAGATACTTCCCACAGAAAATCAACAAAACGATTTTGGATTTAAAGAACATTGTAGACCAAATAGATCTAACAGGCATTTTTGGAATATTTAATTTGACTGCTGAAGAGCACATTCTCCTTAACTGCACATAGAATATTCTCCAGAATAGATCATAAGTTAAGTCATAAAACAAGTTGCAACAAATTAAAAAAATAGGAATTATATCAAGAATCTTTTCTGATCATAATGGTATACAACTAGTAATAACAGAAGAAAACTTGGAAACTTTACAAACACTTGGAAATTAAACATGTTCATTTAAACCCAATGGCTCAATGAAGGCACTAAAAAAAAATTTGAAAAGTTTTAGAGACAAATGACAATGGAAACACAACATACCGTAATAGATGAGATACAGCAAAACCAGTTCTAAGTGGAAACTTTATAGCAATAAATGCCTTATCAAAAAGAAGAAAGCTCTCAAATAAACAACAAACATTGCAACTTAAGGAGCTAGAAATATAATAACAGTATAACTAAAAATAATTTGAAAATAAATAATAAATGTCAGAGCAGAAAGAAACAACATAGAGACCAAATGTAAGTACAAAAAAAATCTGTAAACATAAAAAAAAAATTGACAAACCTTTAATTAGACTAAGAAAAACAAGGGAGAAGATCCAAATAAGTAAAATCAGAGAGGAAAAAGGAGACATTACATCTGGCTCTACAGAAACACAAAGGATCATAAAAAATTATAAGGAAAAATTGTTTGCCAATAAATTGGTATACCTGGAAGAAATGGATAAATTTTTGGACAAAGTGTTTTCGAAGTTTTTTTGCATAAAATATAATCAGAAATTACTGACCAAGGACCTTAGTGAAGAACACAAAGAATCCACTAATATTGTTGAGTGTGCTATTAGGAAAAAAGAGTAAGTCCCTTCGTTAATTACTTTTTAAAGTATAACATAGCAAAAAGCCTTGACTATAGAAAATGACACAGAGAAGTAAGTAGGTTCCTCAGCGTATTTTTAGGAGGTTATATGACTGTAAGTATTATTTGATACTATTTTAATTTTTTCAATATTCAGTGAATACAAAGTGAAATACCCAAACTAAAACATTCTTCAGACTTTTATCTTTTTTGTACATAAATTTTTCTTATGGAACAATTTTAGATTTACATAAAATTTGTAAAGGGTATTCAGATAAGGTCTTTGTTAATCTTAAAATCAATAAAACAAAGATTAGATTTGTTACATGAATGTGAAGTGAACTTATTTTTTGTAAGATAAGCATATTTACAACAATTGCTTAGCTCCTCTTCCTGTAGTAGTCAGAAAGGCTAGGCTTAAATATATTAAATAAAATATATCTACTCACAGCAATATTGAAATATAGAATATTATCGCTGTTATTATTATTGTGACCACCATGCTGTGCAATAGATAATACAATGTATTCCTCCAGTCTAACTGAAACTTTACACCCTTTGAACCAACACCTCCCTAGAACCACCCCCATCCCTTCAGCCTCTGGTAACCACCACTCCACTCTCACCTTCTATAAATTTGAATTTTTTAGATTTCACATATCAGTAAGATCATGCCGGATTTGTCTTTGTGTTGAGTTTATTTTAGTTAGCATAATATCTTCTAGATTCATCCACCTTTTCACTATTGACAGAATTGTCTTCTTTTTGGTTTGTATATTATTCTACTGTGTATATGTACCTCATTTTCTATTTTTGTAAACATTTCTATTTATTTTTTATTGGTGAATAAAATTGCATATATTTATTATGTAAAACATATTGTGTTGAAATATGTATACATTATATAATGGCTAAATCAAGCTAATAAATACATGTTTTACTTCACATACTTCTCTTTTTTTGTGTGGTGAGACTGCTAAAAATCTACACTCAGTAGTTTTCAAGAATAGAGCATATTATTATTAACTATAGTCACCATATTTTACAACAAATATTCTTATTTATTTCTCCTATCTAACTGAAATTTTTTACCTCTTGACCAACATCTCTCCACCCTCATTCCCACCCTAGTCCTGGTAATCACCATTCTACTATTTCTATGAGTCCAGCTTTTTTGGATTCCACGAATCAGCGCGATCATGTGGTTTTTTCTGTCCTATTTCACTAAAATTAGTGTCCTCCATGTTTATTCTGTGTTCTTGAAAATACAGGATTTCCTTTTGTCAAGGCTGAATAGTATTACATTGTGTGTATAGACTACATTTTCTTTATCTATTCATCTGTAATGGATACTTAAGTTGATTCCACATTTTGGCTATTATAAATAATGCTGTAATGAACATGGGAATGCAGATAACCCTTTGACATACTGATTCCATTTTCTTTGTACATATATTCAATAGTGGGATTATTGGATTGATCATATGTTCTGTTTTTCATTTTTTGACCAGCTGTATACTACTTTCCATAATGGCTGTACTAATTTGCATTTCCACCAACAATTTGCAAGTGTGCCTTTTTTTCCACGTTTGATAACACTTGTTTTTTTTTTTTGTATTGTTGATAATAATACTTGTTGGCTATTTGTACGTCTTCTTTTGAGAAATGTCTATTCAGGTACATTGCCTATTTTTATTTTTATTTATTTCTTTATTTTTAAAATATAATTTCAACTTTTATTTCTGATTCAAGGGGTGCATACACAGGTTTGTTTCATGGGCATATTGTATGAAGCTGAGGTTTGGGTACTATTGATACCATCACCCAGGTAGTGTGCATATTACCTGATAGTTAATTTTTCAAATTTGTTTCCATAATTATATCCATGAGTACCCAATGTTTGGCTCCCACTTATAAGTGAGAGTATGTGGTATTTAGTTTAATATTCCTGTGTTAATATGCTTAGGACAATGGTCTCCAGCTGCATCCTTGTTGCTGCAAAGGACATGAATTCATTCTTTTTTATGGCTTCACAGTATTCCATTGTGTATGTGTACCACATTTTAAAAAATCTAATTCACTGTTGATGGGCAGTTAGGTTGATTCAATATCTTTGCTATTATGAGTATTGCTGCAATGAACATATGAGCATGTGTGTTTTTTGGTATAATACTTTATTTTCTTTTTGACATATACCGAGTAATGAGATTGCTGGATCAAATGGTAGTCCTAATTTCTTCTTTTTTATTATTTTATTATTATACTTTAAGTTCTAGTGTACATGCGCACAAGGTGCAGGTTGTTACATATGTATACATGTGCCATATTGGTATGCTGCACCTATTAACTCGTCATTTACATTAGGTAGAGCTCCTAATGCTATCCCTCCCTCCTACACCCTCTCCACAATAGGACCTGGTGTGACAATCCCATTCTTGTGTCCAAGTGATCTCATTCTTCAATTGCCACCTATGAGTGAGAACATGCGATATTTGGTTTTCTGTTCTTGTGATAGTTTGCTGAGAATGATGGTTTCCAGCTGCATCCATGTCCTTACAAAGGACATGACCTCATCCTTTTTTTATGGCTGCATAGTATTGCATGGTGTATATGTGCCACATTTTCTTTATCCAGTCTGTCACTGATGGACATTTAGGTTGATACCAAGTCTTTGCTATTGTGAATAGTGCTGCAATAAACATACGTGGGCATATGTCTTTGTAGCAGCATGATTTATAATCATTTGGGTATATCCCCAGTAATGGAATGGCTGGATCAAATGGTATTTCTAGTTCTGGATCCTTGAGGAATCGCCACACTGTTCTCCACAATGGTTGAACTAGTTTACAGTCCCACCAACAGTGTAAAAGTGTTCCTATTTCTCCACGTCCTCTCCAGCACCTGTTATTTCCTGACGTTTTAATGACTGCCATTCTAACTGGTGTGAGATGGTATCTCATTGTGGTTTTGATTTGCATTTCTCTGATGGCAAGTGATGATGAGCATTTTTTCATGTGTCTGGTGGCTGTATGAATGTCTTCTTTTGAGAAATCTCTGTTCATATCCTTTGCCCAATTTTTGATGGGGTTGTTTGTTTTTTTCTTGTAAATTTGATTGTGTTCTTTTAGGTACTGGATATTAGCCCTTTGTCAGATGAGTAGATTGCAAAAATTTTCTCTGATTCTGTAGGTTGCCTGTTCACTCTGATGGTAGTTTCTTTTGCTGTGCAGAAGCTCTTTAGTTTAGATCCCATTTGTCAATTTTGGCTTTTGTTGTCGTTGTTTTTGGTGTTTTAGACATGAAGTCCTTGCCAATGCCTATGTCCTGAATGGTATTACCTAGGTTTTCTTCTAGGGTTTTTATGGTTTTAGGTCTAACATTTAAGTCTCTAATCAATTTTGAATTAATTTTCATTTAAGAAGTAAGGAAAGGATCCAGTTTCAGCTTTCTACTTATGGCTAGCCAAT
>NC_045434.1:53355621-53491822 GCF_002776525.5 Piliocolobus tephrosceles | reverse complement strand
ATTTTCACGATATTGATACTTCCTATCCATGAGCATGGTATGTTCTTTCATTTGTTTGTGTCCTCTTTTATTTCACTGAGCAGTGGTTTGTAGTTCTCCTTGAAGAGGTCCTTCACATCCCTTGTAAGTTGGACTCCTAGGTATTTTATTGACTTTGAAGCAATTGTGAATGGAAGTTCATTCATGATTTGGCTCTCTGTATGACTGTTACTGGTGTATAAGAATGCCTGTGATTTTTGTACATTAATTTTTTATCCTGAGATTTTGCTGAAGTTTCTTATCAACTTAAGGAGATTTTGGCTGAGACAATGGGGTTTTCTCGATATACAATCATGTCATCTGCAAATAGGGACAATTTGACTTCTTCTTTTCCTAATTGAGTACCCTTTATTTCTTTCTCTTGCCTGATTGCCCTAGCCAGAACTTCCAACACTATGTTGAATAGGAGTGGTGAGAGAGGGCATCCCTGTCTTGTGCCAGTTTTCAAAGGGAATTTTTCCAGTTTTTGCCCATTCAGTATGATATTGGCTGTGGGTTTGTCATAAATAGCTCTTATTATTTTGAGGTATGGTCCATCAATACCGAATTTATTGAGCATTTTTAGCATGAAGGGCTGTTGAATTTTGTCAAAGGCCTTTTCTGCATCCATTGAGATAATCATGTGGTTTTTGTCTTTGGTCCTGTTTATATGCTGGATTACATTTATTGATTTGCATATGTTGAACCAGCCTTGCATCCCAGGGATGAAGTCCACTTGATCATGGTGGATAAGCTTTTTGATGTGCTGCTGGATCCGGTTTGCCAGTATTTTATTGAGGATTTTTGCATCAATATTCATCAGGGATATTGGTCTAAAATTCTCTTTTTTTGTTGTGTTTCTGCCAGGCTTTGGTATCAGGATGATGTTGGCCTCATAAAATGAGTTAGGAACGATTCCCTCTTTTTCTATTGATTGGAGTAGTTTTAGAAGGAATGGTACCAACTCCTCCTTGTACCTCTGGTAGAATTCAACTGTGAATCCATCGGGTCCTGGACTTTTTTTGGTTGGTAGGCTATTAATTATTGCCTCAATTTCAGAGCCTGCTATTGGTCTATTAAGGGATTCAGGTTCTTCCTGGTTTAGTCTTGGGAGTGTGTGAGTGTCCAGGAAATTATCCATTTCTTCTAGATTTTCTAGTTGATTTGCGTAGAAGTGTTTATAGTATTCTCTGATGGTAGTTTGTATTTCTGTGGGGTCGGTGGTGATATCTCCTTTATCATTTTTTATTGCGTCTATTTGATTCTTCTCTCTTTTCTTCTTTATTAGTCTTGTTAGCAGTCTATCAATTTTGCTGATTTTTTCAAAAAACCAACTCCTGGATTCATTGATTTTTTGGAGGGTTTTTTGTGTCTCTATCTTCTTCAGTTCTGCTCTGATCTTAGTTATTTCTTGCCTTCTGCTAGCTTTTGAACGTGTTTGCTCTTGCTTCTCTAGTTCTTTTAATTGTGATGTAAGAGTGTCAATTTTAGATCTTTCCAGCTTTCTCTTGTGGGCATTTAGTGCTATAAATTTCTCTCTACACACTGCTTTAAATGTGTCCCAGAGATTCTGGTATGTTGTATCTTTGTTCTCATTGGTTTCAAAGAACATCTTTATTTCTGCCTTCGTTTCATTATGTACCCAGTAGTCATTGAGGAGCAGGTTATTCAGTTTCCATGTAGTTGAGCGGTTTTGATTGAGTTTCTTAGTCCTGAGTTCTAATTTGATTGCACTGTGGTCTGAGAGACAGTTTGTTATAATTTCTGTTCTTTTACATTTGCTCAGGAGTGCTTTACTTCCAATTATGTGGTCAATTTTGGAATAAGTGTGATGTGGTGCTGACAAGAATGTATATTCTGTTGCTTTGAGGTGGCGAGTTCTGTAGGTGTCTATTAGGTCTGCTTGCTGCAGAGATGAGTTCAATTCCTGGATATCCTTGTTAACTTTCTGTCTTGTTGATCTGTCTAATGTTGATAGTGGGGTGTTGAATTCTCCCATTATTATTTTGTGGGAGTCTAAGTCTCTTTGTAAGTCTCTAAGAACTTGCTTTATGAATCTGGGTGCTCCTGTGTTGGGTGCATATATATTTAGGATAGTTAGCTCTTCCTGTTGAATTGATCCCTTTACCATTATGTAATGGCCTTCTTTGTCTCTTTTCATCTTTGTTGCTTTAAATTCTGTGTTATCAGAGACTAGGATTGCAACCCCTGTTTTTTTTTTTTTTTGTTCTCCATTTGCTTGGTAGATCTTCCTCTATCGCTTTATTTTGAGCCTATGTATGTCTCTGCATGTGAGATGGGTCTCCTGAAGACAGCAGACTGATGGGTCTTGACTCTTTATCCAGTTTGCCAGTCTGTGTCTTTTAATTGGACCATTTAGTCCATTTACATTTAAGGTTCATATTGTTATGTGTGAACTTGATCCTGCCATTTTTGGTTATTTTGCTCGTTAGATGATGCAGTTTCTTCCTAGCCTCGATGGTCTTTACATTTTGGCATGTTTTTGCAATGGCGGGTACTGGTTGTTCCTTTCCATGTTTAGTGCTTCCTTCAGGGTCTCTTGTAAGGCAGGACTGGTGGTGACAAAATCTCTAAGCATTTGCTTATCTGTAAAGGATTTTATTTCTCCTTCACTTATGAAACTTAGTTTGGCTGGATATGAAATTCTGGGTTTAAAATTCTTTTCTTTATGAATGCTGAATATTGGCCCCCACTCTCTTCTGGCTTGTAGAGTTTCTGCTGAGAGATCTGCTGTTAGTCTGATGGGCTTCCCTTTGTGGGTAACCCGACCTTTCTCTCTGGCTGCCCTTAAGATTTTCTCCTTCATTTCAACTTTGGTGAATCTGGCAATTATGTGTCTTGGTGTTGCTCTTCTCGAGGAGTATCTTTGTGGCAATCTCTGTATTTCCTGAATTTGAATGTTGGGCTGCCCTACTAGGTTGGGGAAGTTCTCCTGGATGATATCCTGAAGAGTGTTTTCCAACTTGGTTCCATCTTCCCCCTCACTTTCAAGCACCCCCATCAGACATAGATTTGGTCTTTTTACATAATCCCATACTTCTTGCAGGCTTTGTTCATTTCTTTTTCTTCTTTTTTCTTTAAGTTTCTCTTCTTGCTTCATTTCATTCATTTGATCCTCAATCGCTGATACTCTTTCTTCCAGTTGATCGAGCCAGTTACTGAAGCTTGTGAATTTGTCACATATTTCTCGTGTCATGGTTTTCATCTCTGTCATTTCGTTTATGAGCTTCTCTGCATTAATTATTCTAGTTATCAATTCTTCCACTCTTTTTTCAAGATTTTTAGTTTCTTTGTGCTGGGTACGTAATTCCTCCTTTAGCTCTGAGAAGTTTGATGGACTGAAGCCTTCTTCTCTCATCTCGTCAAAGTCATTCTCCGTCCAGCTTTGATACGTTGCTGGCGATGAGCTGCGTTCCTTTGGAGGGGGTTATGTGCTCTTACTTTTTGAATTTCCAGCTTTTCTGCCCTGCTTTTTCCCCGTCTTTGTGGTTTTATCTGCCTCTGGTCTTTGATGATAGTGACGTACTTATGGGGTTTTGGTGTGGGTGTCCTTCCTGTTTGTTAGTTTTCCTTCTAACAATCAAGACCCTCAGCTGTAGGTCTGTTGGAGATTGCTTGAGGTCCACTCCAGACCCTGTTTGCCTAGGTGTCAGCATCAGAGGCTGCAGAAGATAGAATATTGCTGAACAGCAAGTGTACCTGTCTGATTCTTGCTTCGGAAGCTTCCTCTCGGGGGTGTACTCCACCGCGTGAGGTGTGGGGTGTCGGTCTGCCCCTAGTGTAGGATATCTCCCAGTTAGGCTACTCAAGGGTCAGGGACCCACTTGAGCAGACAGTCTGTCCATTCTCAGATCTCAACCTCTGTGTTGGGAGATCCACTGCTCTCTTCAAAGCTGTCAGACAGAGTCTGCAGAGGTATGAGTCTGCAGAGGATTCTGCTGCTTTTGTTGTTGTTGTTGTTGTTTTTGTTTAGCTGTGCCCTGTCTCCAGAGGTGGAGTCTACAGAGACAGGCAGGCCTCTTTGAGCTGCTGTGAGCTCCACCCAGTTCAAGCTTCCCAGCAGCTTTGTTTACCTACTTAAGCCTCAGCAATGGCGGATGCCCCTCTCCCAGCCTCGCTGCTGTCTTGCTGTTAGATCACAGACTGCTGTGCTAGCAGTGAGGGAGGCTCCGTGGGCAATGGACACTCCCGGCTAGGTGTGGGATATAATCTCCTGGTGTGCCCGTTTGCTAAGACCCTTGGTAGAGGGCAGTATTGGGGTGGGAGTTACCTGATTTTCCAGGTGTTGTGTGTCTCAGTTCCCCTGGCTAGGAAAAGGGATTCCCTTCCCCCTTGTGCTTCCCAGGTGAGGGATGCCTTACCCTGCTTCAGCTCTGGCTGGTCGGGCTGCAGCAGCTGACCAGCACCGATTGTCCAGCACTCCCTAGTGAGATGTACCCAGTACCTCAGTTGAAAAAGCAGAAATCACCTGTCTTCTGTGTTGCTCGCACTGGGAGCTGGAGACTGGAGCTGTTCCTATTTGGCCATCTTGCTCCGCCCCCCTATTATACTTTAAGTTCTAGGTTACATGTGCACAATGGGCAGATTTGTTACATATGTAAACATGAGCCATGTTGGTGTGTTGCACCCATTAACTCGTCATTTACATTAGGTATATCTCCTAATGCTATCCCTCCCCACTTCCCCCACCCCAGGACAGGCCCCAGTGTGTGATGTTCCCCATCCTGTGTCCAAGTGTTCTCATTGTTCAATTTCCACCTATGAGTGAGAACATGCGGTGTTTGACTTTCTGTTCTTGTAATAGCTTGCTGAGTATGATGGTTTCCAGCTGCATCCATGACCCTACAAAGGACATAAACTCATCCTTTTTTGGCTGCATGGTATCCCATGGTGTACATGTGCCACATTTTCTTTTCTTTTTTTTTTTTTTTTTCTGAGACTGAGTCTCACTCTGTTGCCCAGGCTGGAATGCTGTGGCCGGATCTCAGCTCACTGCAAGCTCCGCCTCCCGGGTTTACACCATTCTCCTGCCTCAACCTTCCAAGTAGCTGGGACTACAGGTGCCCGCCACCTTGACCAGCTAGTTTTTATTTTTTTAGTAGAGACGGGGTTTCACCGTGTTAGCCAGGATGGTCTCGATCTCCTGATCTCGTGATCCGCCAATCTCGGCCTCCCAAAATGCTGGGATTACAGGCTTGAACCACGGCGCCCAGTCCCACATTTTCTTAATCCAGTCTGTCATTGATGGACATTTGGGTTGGTTCCAAGTCTTTGCTATTGTGAATAGTGCTGCAATAAACATACGTGTGCATGTGTCTTTATAGCAGCATGATTTATAATCCTTTGGGTATATACCCAATAATGGGATGGCTGGGTCAAATGGTATTTCTAATTCTAGATCCTTGAGTAATTGCCACACTGTCTTCCACAATGGTTGAACTAGTTTTCAGTCCCACCAAGAGTGTAAAAGTGTTCCTATTTCTCTACATCCTCTCCAGCACCTGTTGTTTCCTGAATTTTTAATAATCGCCATTCTAACTGATGTGAGATGGTATCTCATTGTGGATTTAATTTGCATTTGTCTGATGGCGAGTGATGGTGAGCTTTTTTTCATGTTTCTGTAGGCTGCATAAATGTCTTCTTTTGAGAAGTGTCTGTTCCTATTCTTTGCCCACTTTTTGATGGGGTTGTTTGTTTTTTCTCATAAATTTTTTTGAGTTATTTGTAGGTTCTGCATATTAGCCCTTTCTCAGATAAGTAGATTGCAAAAATTTTCTCCCATTCTGTAGGTTCCTGTTCATTCTGATGGTAGTTTCCTTTGCTGTGCAGAAGCTCTTCAGTTTAATTATACCCTATTTGTCAATTTTGACTTTTCTTGCCATTGCTTTTGGTGTTTTAAACATGAAGTCCCTACCCATGCCTATGTGCTGATTGGTGTTGCCTAGGTTTTCTTCTAGGGTTTTTATAGATTTGGTCTAACATTTAAGTCTCTAATTCATCTTGAATTAATTTTCGTACAGGGTGTAAGGAAGGGATCCAATTTCAACTTTCTACATATGGCTAGCCAGTTTTCCCAGCACCATTAATTAAATAGGGAATCCTTTCACCATTTATTGCTTTTGCCAGGTTTGTCAAAGACCAGATGGTTGTAGATGTGTGGTATTATTTCTGAAGCCTCTGTTCTGTTCCATTGGTCTATATCTCTGTTTTAGTGTCAGTACTATGATGTTTTGGTTGCTGTAGCCTTGTAGTATAGTTTGCAGTCAGGTAGCGTGATGCCTCCAGCTTTGTTCTTTTGGCTTAGGATTGTCTTGGCAATGCAGGCTCTTTTTGGGTTCCATATGAACTTTAAAGTAGTTCTTTCCAGTTCTGTGAGAAGAAAGTCATTGGTAGCTTAATGGGGATGGCATTGAATCTATAAATTTCCTTGGGCTGTATGGCCATTTTCATGATATTGATTCTTCCTATCCGCGAGCATGGCATGTTCTTCCATTTGTTTGTGTCCTCTTTTATTCCATTGAGCAGTGGTTTGTAGCTTTCATTGAAGAGGTCCTTCACATCCCTTGTAAGTTGGATTCCTAGGTATTTCATTCTCTTTGAAGCCATTGTGAATGGGAGTTCACTCATGATTTGGCTCTCTGTCTGTTATTGGTGTATAGGAATGCTTGTGATTTTTGCACCTTCATTTTGTATCCTGAGACTTTGCTGAATTTGCTTATCAGCTTCAGGAGATTTTGGGCTGAGATGATGGGGTTTTCAAAATATACAATCACGTCATCTGCCAACAGAGGCAATTTGACTTCCTCTTTTCCTAATCAAATACCCTTTATTTCTTTCTCCTGCCTGATTGCCCTAGCCAGAAATTCCAACATTATATTGAATAGGAGTGGTGAGAGAGGGCATCACTGTCTTGTGCCCATTTTCAAAGGGAATGCTTCCAGTTTTTGGCTGTGGGTTTGTCATAAGTAGCTCTTATTATTTTGAGATACATTCCATCAATACCGAATTTATTGAGAGTTTTTAGCATGATGGGCTGTTGAATTTTGTCAAAGGCATTTTATGTATCTCTTGAGATAATCATGGGGTTTTTGTCTTTGGTTCTGTTTATATGCTGGATTCCTTTCATTGATTTGAGTATGTTGAACCAGACTTGCCTCCCAGAGATGAAGCCCACTTGTTCTTGATGAATAAGCTTTTTGATATGCTGCTGGATTCGGTTTGCCAACATTTTACTGAGGATTTTTACATAGATGTTCATCAGGGATATTGGTCTAAAATTCTCTTTTTTTTATTGTTTTTGCCAGTCTTTGATATCAGGATGATGTTAGCCTCATAAAGTGAGTTGGCGAGGACTACCTCTTTTTCTATTGATTAGACTAGTTTCAGAAGGAATGGTACCAACTCCTCCTTGTACCTCTGGTGGAATTCGGCTGAGAATCCCTCTCGTCCTGGACTTTTTTTGGTTGGTAAGCTATTAATTATTGCCTGAATTTCAGAGCCTGTTATTGATCCATTCAGGGATTCAACTACTTCCTGGTTTAGTCTTGGAAGGGTGTATGTGTCCAGGAATTTATCCATTTCTTCAAGGGTTTCTAGTTTATTTGCACAGAGGTGTTTAGAGTATTTTCAGGTGATAGTTTCTATTTCTGTGGGGTCGGGGGTGATATCCCCTTTATCATTTTTTATTGTGTCTATTTGATTCTTCTCTCTTTTCTTCTTTTTTAGTCTTGCTAGCAGTCTATCAATTTTGTTTCTCTTTTCAGAAAACCAGCTCCTGGATTCATTGAGTTTTTGAAGGGCTTTTTGTGTCTCTATCTCCTTTAGTTCTGCTCTGATCTTTGTTATTTCTTGCCTTCTGCTAGCTTTTGAATGTGTTTGCCCTTGCTTCTCTAGTTCTTTTAATTGTAATGTTAGAGTGTCAATTTTAGATCTTTCCCACTTTCCTCTGTGGGCATTTAGTGCTATAAATTTCCCTCTACACACTGCTTTAAATGTGTCCCAGAGATTCTGGTATGTTGTATCTTTGTTCTCATTGGTTTCAAAGAACATCTTTATTGCTACCTTCATTTCATTAGGTATCCTGTAGTCATTCAGCAGCAGGTTGTTCAGTTTCCATGTATTTGAACAGTTTTGATTGTGTTTCTTAATTCTGAGTTCTAGTTCGATAGCACTGTGGTCAGAGAGAGAGTTTGTTATAATTTCTGTTCATTTACATTTGCCGAGGAGTGCTTTACTTCCAATTATGTGGTCAATTTTGGAATGAGTGTGATGTGGTGCTGAGAAGAATGTATATTCTTTTGCTTTGGGGTGGAGAGTTCTGTAGATGTCTATTAGGTCCACTTGGTGCAGAGCTCAGTTCAATTCCCAGATATCCTTGTTAACTTTCTGCCTCATTGATCTAATGTTGACAGTAGGGTGTTAAAGTCTCCCATTATTTTGTGGGAGTCTAAGTCTCTTTGTAAGTCTCTAAGGACTTGCTTTATGAATCTGGGTGCTCCTGTATTGGGTGCATGTATATTTAGGATAGTTAGCTCTTCTTTTTTAACTGATCCCTTTACCATTATGTAATGGCCTTCTTTGTCTCTTTTCATCTTTGTTGTTTTAAATTCTGTGTTATCAGAGACTAGGATTGCAACCCCTGCCCTTTTTTTGTTTTCTATTTGCTTGGTAGATCTTCCTCCATCTCTTTATTTTGAGCCTATGTGTGTCTCTGCATGTGAGATGGGTCTTCTGAAAGAAGACCAGCAAATTGATGGGTCTTGACTCTTTATCCAATTTGCCAGTCTGTGTCTTTTAATTGGAGCATTTAGTCCATTTACACTTAAGGTTAATATTGTTATGTGTGAACTTGATCCTGTCATTGTGATATTAGCTGGTTATTTTGCTCATTAGTTGATGCAGTTTCTTCCTAGCATAGATGGTCTTTACATTTTGGCATGCTTTTGCAATGGCTGGTACCAGTTGTTCCTTTCCATGTTTAGTGCTTCCTTCAGGAGCTCTTGTAGGGCAGGCCTGGTGGTGCCAACATCTCTAAGCATTTGCTTGTCTGTAAAGGATTTTATTTCTCCTTCACTTATGAAACTTAGTTTAGCTGGATATGAAATTCTGGGTTGAAAATTCTTTCCTTTAAGAATGTTGAATGTTAGCCCCCACTCTCTTCTGGCTTGTAGAGTTTCTGCTGAAAGATCTGCTGTTAGTCTGATGGGCTTCCCTTTGTGGGTAACCCGACCTTTCTCTCTGGCTACCCTTAAGATTTTCTCCTTCATTTCAACTTTGGTGAATCTGACAATTATATGTGTTGGAGTTGCTCTTCTGAAGGATTATGTTAGTGGCATTCTCTGTATTTCCTGAATTTGAATATTGGCCTGCCCTGCTAGGTTGGGGAAGTCCTCCTGCATAATATCCTGCAGAGTGTTTTCCAACTTGGTTCCATTCTCCCTGTCACTTTCAGGTACACCAGACAGATGTAGATTTGGTCTTTTCACATATTCCTTTATTTCTTGGAGGTTTTGTTCATTTCTTTTTACTCTTTTCTCTCTAAACTTCTCTTTATTTTTTGTTTTTAATGAGATGGAGTCTCATTCTTGCTTGCAGCCTGGAGTACAGTGGCACGATCTTGGTTCACTGAAAGCTCTGCATCCTATGTTCATACCATTTTCCTGCCTCAGACTCCCGACTAGCTGGGACTACAGTTGTCCATCATCATACCCAGTTATTATTATTATTATTTTGTATTTTTAGTAGAGACGGGGTTTCACCATGTTAGCCAGGATGGTCTCGATCTCCTGACCTCCTGATCTTCCCACCTTGGCCTCCCAAACTGCTGGGATTACAGATGTGAGCCACTGCACTCAGCCCTAAAGAGAAAAATTTCTATACTTTCTAACATAAATATTTGGTAGGCAAGCATTCAGCAGAATCGTTGTTCAATAATCTGTGATTATTTTGTTACAAAGAGTGAAATTTCAGACCCATCACACTGATTTTTCCTGGGTCCATGTGGATATTAAAGTACTTACGTAAGCATTTTGGTGGATCTGACCATTGTCCGTTTCTACATGTTATTCGCTTGTTACCCTCAAGTTGATACAAGTTCTGGCATTTGTACTCAACTGATGAATCTGGAGCATATACTGACAATGGGAATGAAGTAATGTCTCCATTGTCAATAGGTGGAGGGGGGCCACATTTTCCTGTAGAATCTAAAAAACATCATTTTATCACTTAATTTATTGTGAGAGAAAATCAAACTATGAGTTCAAATAAGGCAAATACAAACATAGCACTTTATATAATATGAACAGTTTTGTGATTTCTGATGAAAGAAATGAATCCTGGAAGAAATTTTAACCCTTTAAACTGGAAGTAATGTATTTAAGTTCTTTTCTCCTTACTGAAAGAACACATAAAACATTATGACATATTGTTCCTTACAGTTGAAAAGGATGAAGAAACGTCTTTTTGAATGAATATATGCTAAACATAGAAAACTGTGACAGAGGAAGTTTCTTATTTTATATTCAACATTCTTTGGAGTAACACTAAAGGACAGAGGTTTTTAAATTGATAATGGTTTTTAAAAATCCTATATGAATTATAAAATGGAAAAGCATGATAAAAATTATTTAAAAACAATGAATATACTTAATAATACATTGGGAGCTGACAGCCAAATAAATCTGTGAACTTGAACAAAGAGCAATATAGATTTCTTGCTCTGAAAATAGGCTGAAAACAAAAAACTGAGCTGAGACATTCAGAAAAATACAACAACAAATAATGCAGATGCAGAAATAGAAGAAAAAGAATATTGGGCTGGAAAAATGAATAAATAAAGTGATGCCTGAAAACTTCCCATTTTTACCATAAGGCATAAACTTATATTTAAGAAGTTGAGTGAACTCCAAAGATTATAAACACATTGGAATTTATACCAGTATACATTAAAAAAACTACTTAAAAAAAAGAAAAAAATCTTGAAAGCAACTATACAAATCTATGCCTTTCCTCAAGGGGATCAACAATTCCAGTGATGGTGAGCTTTTCATCCATGACCATGTGGTACGGTTTTCAAGTGTTTAAAGAACTGTCAACTTCAAATTTTATATCCAGTGACAGTATCTTTTACAAGTAAAGGGGTAAATATAGACATTCTTAGAGACAAGGAAACCAGGAGAATTTGTCTCCAGTAGACCTATGCCTAAAGATTAACTAAAGGAATTCTTCAAATTAAAATAAAATGATAAAAGTAAGAGCTTGAGACTTCAGGATACTGAAAAAAATAGAATATTACAATAGATAAAAAGAGGAGTAAATATAACAGGATATCTTTTTCCTCATAAGTTTTTTCCATTATGTTTGATGTTTGAAGCAAATAAGTTTAATGTGGTGCTCAATGTATGTACAGAAAATACTAATGGCATTTATACTTAAAATGTGGAGAGTATAAATGGATCTACATGAAAGTACAGTTTCCATATTCCAATTGAAGATTTTAATGTCAGTACCAGTAGACAGTAATATATTATTACATGTATATAGTATTAGTTAGAGCAACAATTTTTTAAAAGGAGGAGAAAAGCTATACAGGAGATACACTCAAAAACAATACACAATACATATGAATCAAAATTAATCTCCTTAATAACTTTCTCCGAACAGAAGAATAGGGAAATAGAACTGAAACTGAGAGGAAACAGACAGAAACAAATAAATGACAGGGGCTTAAGTCTTATGCATCAATAATTATTCTAAGTGTAAATGGTCCAAGTGCATCAGTTAACAGATTATGACTGGAAAACTCACTTCAATATAAAATATAGGTAGAGTCTAAGTAAAATAGTGAGAAAAAAACAGACAAAACATTAATTTTAAAAAATAAAAGTGGGTAAGATACAATTTCCTTTGTTGGTTTCCCTTACTTCATGTCTACATATTAGAATGACCCAGGACTATGTGATTAGACTTTTTTTTATAAATACAGTCAGTCACACACCTTGAAATAAAATCCATATACTGAAGATGCCCATATTTATATCACAATCTATGATCTCTCTTCAACTGCCTATTCCATATCTTAGAATGCACACCACTTATGACTGTCAAATGCACATAACGTATCTTTTATTACATGTATTCCTGAGAAGAACTAAGTGTTGTAATGCTTAAGATACCTTTTTTTCAGGTTCCAAGTCTTTTAATTTGGCAGAATCCTTCTCGAAAATAACATACGCTATTACTTGTGCTCTGTTCACAAGAAGAATTGAATTTTAATCACCATCAATCATTTTATTTGCATTTGAAAAATCTATTAATAAAAATTACTCTTTTTATTTAAATCAACATATTTTAACCTTGCTATACTCCCCCAAAATATTAAAGGAAATATAATACTCTACCTTTGCATTGAGGTGGTTCTGTCCAGTTTCCATTTACACACATCACTTCTTCATCCCCAAACATTTCATAAGGGCTCCTACATTCATAACGTACTCTCTCACCAGATGCATATTTACTCATCCGTCTCGAGACTACATGAGCATTTTGTACTGTGGGAGGATTTGCACAGGAAGTGTCTGAATAGGAAAAAAGAAGTAGTTCCACCTCATGTTCATTTTGAGTAGCATATCAACTAATACAATTACACATATATTTCAAGATGAATTTAAAATAAGTAGATAATGTCTTATCAAACATTTTGTTGATTTTGATAAATTTAAATGTAACATTGAGGAAAAGACATAAAACTATTTTTTGTAAGGTACAAGCTTTGATGTTTTAAATTTCTTCTTCATCCTATGCTAGAACATTGTTAGACCTTTTTTTTGTCCTTCTGGAAACCCGTGTAAATGAAAGTTTTGCTGGATATCTCTCTTTGAGTTTGAGTACAACAAATACGATCATTTCTATTTATTTAAGATTAATTCATAAAATGCAAAAAGTCAGCATATACAGATTGTGTGGTATTGGATTGTGCTTTGCAATCATCCTGCTTATACATTTTAGCCTCTTAAAAATAAACACAAATAGACATTTTCTTAGCGAATAAGCAAATAATTAAAAACACATTTTGAAAATGACCCAAGTTAAAAGAGATGAAGGATGGTTAATCAAAGGATCCAAATTGGAGATGTGGAAAAATAAAAGAAAATAAGTCTACAATAATAAAAATAACTACAGATAATTTAATTGCCAATGAATAAGGATACTATGCTGAACAATGCAAAATTCATCAGAGAGTTTCACGTTCATGTGTAGTAATAACAGGCTATAGCAATGCTTCTCACACAGAAGTGTGCATAGAATTCCCTCAAGGGGTTGGTAAAACAGTTTCAGGGTTCTATTTCGAGACTTTTGATTCTGTATGTCTAGAATGAGCGGTTTAGCAATCACACTTTGAGAATTATTGAGCTAAGATTAATCATCAAATACTCAGTTCCATCTTTTTATTTTTAGGCATATGCCCATTTTGTTCTGCCCTAAAAACTTATGTCCATTTTAATGATGTTAGAGGCAATTCTATATTTTATTGCCGACAGTCTATATAAATAAATTGTACTTATATATTTATTTTTATATGTATTTATTTTTTGTAGATGGAATCTCGCTCTATCATCCTGGGTGGAATGTAGTGGCGCAATCTTGGTCCACTTCAATCTTCACCTCCGTGGTTCAAGTGATTCTCCTGCCTTAGCCTCCTGAGTAGCTGGGACTTCAGATGCATGTCACCATGCCCCGCAATTTTTTTGTATTTCTAGTAGACACAGGTTTTCACCATGTTGGCCAGGCTGGTCTGGAACTCCTGACCTGAAGTGATCTGCTCACCTTGGCCTTCCAAAGTGTTGGGATTACCGGCGTGAGTCATTGGGCCAGGCCCATGCATTACATAAATAAATTTTAAAAATTCATCAAAGTACCTCTGCATGTTGGCCTTCCTGTCCATCTGCTATTAATGCATGTTACAGTACTGGGTCCATCCATTTTGTAATTTGCTGCACAAGTGTAAGTCACTTGCTCACCAGACTTATATGAATCCTTCTTCTCTCCTATGGGTGTGGCATTTTCAAAGCTAGGTAAACTGAGACAATCTGTTTCTGAAATAGGAAAAATATGTATTTGTTCAGTAAATCTTTAAAAACAGGTTACATACAATGAATGTAATGTATTCTAATAATAGCGATATATAGAATCAATGAATACTGTACAACATTTTTCTTATAACTTGAGAAAATATACTAACCATTTTCTCTTAATTACATTAAATTCTTCTAAATCTATTAAAAATACAAGATAGGAATGATATTAGAAGCCTCAAGAGATATTGGTAGCCGTAGCACTTAAGATTACACATTTTTTGGTTCACATTATTTTTTGTCCATACTTGCCACCTGATATGGTTAGGCTTTGTCTCCCCACCCAAATCTCATCTTGAATTATAATCCCCAGGTGTTGAGAGAGAGACCTGGTGGAGGCAGTTTCCCACATGCTGTTCTCATAATAGTGAGTTCTCACAAGATCTGATGGTTTAATAAGTGTTTGAAAGTTCCTCCTTCGCTCACTCCTCTCTCTCCTGCCACCTTGTGAAGAAGGTGCCTGCTTCCCCTTCAATGGTAATTGTAAGTTTCATGACCCCTCCTCAGCCATGCAAAACTGTGACCAATTAAAATTTTTTCTTTTATAAATTATCCAGTCTCAGGAAGTTCTTTACAGCAGTGTGAGAACGGAATAATACACCAATTATGCATATATTGTATGTATTATTTCCAAATGTTTTGCTCCTGTCAAATGTGAAATACTTATAATAATTTTGTAAATATTTTAAAAAATATACTTATAGGGAGATTGTTGATAAACTGACAGAAGATTGAATAATGATGAGATTGATGAGTAGAGGCAGCTGTGCCCTAAGAACAGAGATGAGAAGTCTGAGACTATACATCAGAGGATGTTTAAAGCTCACACAAGATGATGTGAAAATGAACCAATTTGGCTTATAAAGTCAAATGTTTTAATTACTAGAGTTATAATTTCCCACAAAAATCTAGAATATTCAAGAAAACCTTATGAAATTCTAGAGTCACTGTTTTCTTTCTTATTGGTACGACTTACACTTTGAATGAAGAATATTTATCATATATATAATAAAATTCAATACACCATACTTATGCATGATGGAGGGTGAGACCATTTTTCTCCTAAGCATTTTGCAATTGCAGGTCCATCAATTCCAAAACCTTCAGAACATTTGTACGTAACTTCTTCTCCATACTGATAACTGTCTGACGTGTGAGCTACAACACCATGAGAAATCTCAGGTGGAGATTTACAAGGAAGGCCTAAAAAATAAAAAACAATGAATTCAGGTTTCACTAACTAAGAAATTTAATTTTATGTGCCTGTTTTTATATTAAGTAGTTTCATTTGAAAATATACAATACAGGAGCTACTATGACATCACAGAGAAGTACACAAATGTTTCCTAAAACCAGCCTTCTGGTGTCTGTCTATCTACCCGACTGTCACCAACTGAGGAAGGACTTGAAACTAAAAGTAGCAATATATTTCAGAAAGATATCTTCAATGTCTCGGTAAGCAATGCCTCTGTAAACTTACTAGTGATAATAAGATACACATTGAGGTTTAACGGTTCCAGGTAAAACATAATGTACTGTAGAAAATCAGAAGGGGCATTGTGGGAAGAATGTAAAAGAAGTTTTAAAACATAGTGGCAAAGCAAACATGACAACTTGCAGAACAGGTTTGGCTGTGTCCCCACTCAAATCTCATCTTGAATTGCAGTTGTCATAATCCTTATGTGTTGTGGATGGGACCCGATGGGAGAAAATGGAATCATCAGGGCGATTATTCCTCTGCTGCTGTTCTCATGATACTGCGTGAGTTCTCCTGAGATCTGATGGTTTTATAAGGAGATTTTCTGCCTTTTCTTTGCACTTCTCCTTCCTGTCATCATGTGAAGAAGGACATGTTTGCTTACCCTTCCACCATGGTCATAAGTTTCCTGAGGCCTCCCAGCCTTGTGGAATTGTGAGTCAATTGCACCTCTTTCCTTTATAAATTATGCAGTCTTTGGTAGTTCTTTAGAGCAGTATGATAACAGACTAATACAGTAAATTGGTACTGCAGAGAGTAGGGTGTTGCTGTAAAGATAACCAAAATGTGGAAGCAACTTTGGAACTGGATAACAGGCAGGGGTTAGAACAATTTGGAGGGGTCAGAAGGAGACAGGAGAATGTGAAAATGTTTGGAACTTCCTAGGGAATTGGAGGGCTCAGAAGACAAGAAGATGTGGGAACGTTTGGCACTTCCGAGAGGCTTGCTGAATGGCTTTGACCAAAATGCTTATAGTGACATGGACAATGAAGTCCAGGATGAGGTTGTCTCAGATGAAGATGAGGAACTTGTTGGAAACTGGAGTATAGATCACTCCTGTTATGCTAAGAGACTGGTGGCATATTGCCCTGCCCTAGAGATCTGTGGAACTTTGAACTTGAGAGAGATGATTTAGGGTATATGGCAGAATAAATTTCTAAGTGGCAAAGAGCTCAAGAGGAAGCAGAGCATAAAAGTTTGAAAATTTTGCAGCCTGTAAATGCAATAGAAAATAAAACTTCATTTTCTGGAGAGAAATTCAAGCCTGCTGCAGAAATTAGCAAAAATAATAAGAAGCCAAATGTTAATCACCAAGACAATGGGGAAAATATTTCCAGGGCATGTCTGAGGCCTTCATGCCACCCCCACCCATCACATACCCAGAAGCCCAGGAGGGAAAAATGGTTTGATGGACCTGGATCAGGTCCCTGCTGCTCTATGTAGCCTGAGGACATGGTGTCCTGTATCCCAGCTGCTTCAGCTCCAGCTGTGGCTAAAAGGGGCTAACATGCAGCTTGGTCCATTGCCTCAGTGGGTGAAAACCCCAAGCCTTGGTGGATTACATGTAGTCTTGGCCTTGTGGGTGCACACAAGTCAAGAATTGAGGTTTGGGAACCTATAACTAGGTTGCAGAGGATATATGAAAATACCTGGATGTCCAGGCAGAAGTTTGCCACAGGGTTGGGCCCACATGGAGAACCCCTGGTAGGCCATTGAGAAAAGGAAACGTGGGGTCAGAGCCCTCACACAGAGTCCCCACTGGGGCACTGTCTTGTGGAGCTGTGAGAACAGGGGCACAATTTTTGAAACCCCAGAATGGTAGATCTATCGATAGCTTGCACTATGCTCCTGGAAAACCCACAGACACTCAATGCAAGCCCATGAAAGCAGCCGGGAGGGGGACAAAGCCACATCTGCCCAAGGCTGTGAGAGCCCACCTCTTGCAGCAGCATGACCTGAATGTGAGACATGAAGTCAAAGGAGATAATCTTGGAACTTTAAGGTTTAATGACTACCCTACTAAATTTCAGACTTCCATCAGGCATGTAGCCACTTTGTTTCAGCCATTTCCTCCCTTTTGGAATGGAAGCATTTACCTAATGCCTGTACCCCCATTGTACCTAGGAAATAACTAGCTTGCTTTGGTTTTACAGATTCATGGGCAGAAAGAACTTGCCTTGTCTCAGATGAGACTTTGGACATGAACTTTTGAGTTAATGCTGGAATAAGTTAAGATTTGGGGGACTGTTGGGAAGGCATGATTGTGTTTTGCATTGTGAGGACAAGAGACTGGGTATGGGACACAGTGGAATGATAGGATTTGACTGTATCCCCAACCAAATATCAATTTGAATTGTAGTTTCCATGATCTCCACGTTTTGTGTGAGGGACCTAGTAGAAGATACTTGAATAATGGGAGCAGTTATCCCCATGCTTCTGTTCTTGGGATAGTGAGTGTGTTCTCATGAGATCTAATGGTTTTATAAGGGGCTTTTCCCTCTTTGGTCAGAACTTCTCCTTCCTGCCATCATGCATTTTCTTCTCCTACCACCATGATTGTAAGTTTCCTAAGACCTCCTCAGCCATGCAGAACAGTGAGCCAATTAAACTTATAGATATATATATATATAAATTATATATATATATATATAAATTACCCATTATTGGGCAGTCCTTTATGGCAGCATGAGAATAATAGAGACAAGTTTAATTTCACTAGATATTAATTTTTAATGCCAGAATAGTGACTCTATCATGAACAAATAAAATTAACATAAATAGAGTAGATTCAATCATGCAAAAAGTATTTTAATGTTATAATGCATAAATAATTTTATATAGTCAGTAATCTCAATTATTCTTTCCCCTCATTTGATAACAAGAGATTATTTTTAATGAATTCTACTGTAAGCAGAAATTGAGTATTCATATTGTCCTAACCTTCACACTGAGGTGGAGTACTCCATTTTCCCATGTAGCATGTTATTTCATTTTCTTCAGATAGCCAGAAACCATATTCACAAGTATAACTCAATTTAGTCCCATGTGCATAACTTTCTTGTGAAGACCTGGATGAATTAATCGTTCCATGTTCTATCTGAGGTGGTTGTGAACATGGAATTTTTTCTAAATGAAGAATGAAAATCAAAGGGTCAAAAACAAATAAAATACTTAAATTGAAATATAAAATCAAACACTATTTTGGATTCTAAAGTGAGTATAATTTGAACATATAAAATTATTTAAAAACAAAAACTTATTAGAAACTTGCAAAGATACACTCTTCTACCATATATATGTTACCATCCTCTTGTTCCATAATCCTCTTCATTCATGTCTTGTTCATCATGACAATTAAAATATGCATAAATGGAAATGTTATCTGATATTTACAAAATATTCCAAACGTTTGGCTGCATTTTGTTCAAAAAACTGAAAGAGTGGTGATTGATTAATGTGCCTAGGTCCTAATTTATTTTGTCAGGATAAAGTAACAGATATAAAGAAAGAACTTCTCTCTTGTTTACATGAAGCACAAGAGAATATTAACCTCATTTGAAAGAATTATGTAAAATAAATTACACACTACTGACCAACACAGTGTGGTATTGACTGCCATCTTCCATCTTGGCATGTAATTTCTTCTCCTTCTTTAATTAGATAATTTTCTTGGCAAAGAAGAGATACTTTTTCTCCATCCCGATAATTCAATGTGGTTGTCATATTGCGAGAATTGGGAATCTTAGGTGGAGGTGGGCATAATTGTATTTGTGCCACTAAAAAATATTAAAAATATAATTAATTTTATAATAAAAATTAAACATAAAAATATTAAAATTAGGCTTTTAGTTTAAAAATAACAATTTATATGATTAAAATAGAATCAACAGAAAAATTCAATAACTATGTTTCATAAATTATCACATATTAATTATGATGTTCTTGTATGTAGATATTATACTTTTCAACTGTGTAACAGTTACATTAAACAATAGAACTTTTGGCTTGTATTCTCATAGACTTTCTTGTAGTTTTTTTGTATATATTTTGTTTAACAAATTTTGCATAATTTATGTAATATCAATTTCAATTATTTTGAGCCTTTAGAAAGTTTTAATAGAATTACACACTCTTAATTACGTGTATTAAATAAAAATTGATATATATGACCAAATACATTAGGATTGGATTAAAACCCTCACAAATTTTCTGCCAATGGAATCTTATTAGCCAGAAGTAGAATTATATTTAGTTAATAATCAATTTGGTACTGACACTTGGCCAATATAAGCATTAAATATAATCATTAGTATTTATAGTGTGCTATTTAAAACTTGAAACTCCAATAGAATTTTTGTTTTCTAGCTTATCTGTACTGTTTAGGGATATTTAAATGGATGTTATGGACCCAGTTTAATGCATTGCACAGCCTGGCTTTAGTTATATAATCACATATAAAGACACCCTTGTAAGCTCACAGTTAAGCTCTTGTTAAACGGTGATACATCAGAAATATCTTATTTTTTCATAATATGAAAATGAAGCATGTCCTGTGTGACTGATGGGGGAGTTTAGAAGCATCTGGCAGCATTCAGCACTTTATTATCCCTTGATCTTATTTTCTCCTATCATAGAGTATGCTCTACTTCACCTAAAGCTTTCTGTGAGCATACTCCAGGAAATCATGGCAATGATTTCAAGAGTCTGACATTTTGTTATCAATTCGGGGAGATGTTTGGGTGAATAAAACTTCATTAGAGGTTATTGGTAATGTCAAGTTTTCTTTTTTCACCTATGATAATTAAAGTATTTCATATTTATCAAAAGTATTTTGCGTATTTCTGGTTTTCAATATTTTAATATGTTTTCAACATTCTCATCAATTTATTTTTCTTAAGATTAATGATCAACTATTTATGCTTGAATGATTCTTTCCTTCTATTTTTGTTAGTGTATATTCCCGTCTACCTTCTAGATCTCTTTTTCAGCTGTATCCCATTGATTTTAATGTGTACCACAACCATTATTATTTAATTTAAAGTATTTTCTGATAGTAAGCAATTGAGAAAGAAATTATTTAACAAATTTGTGAGATGGGCAAATAAATTTAAAGAACATTGTGACCCAGTATAGCCTAATTCTACATTTAGTGTGTATGCATATTTTTATTTGTAAATAGAACCATCAGCAAAGTAGACTATGTGCTGTGCAATTAAAAAACTGAGTGTTTCAAAATATTGAAAATTTCCCAGTATTCTTTCACACAGCATTAAATTAGAAACCAGAAAAAAATCCCTTATCTAGATACAACAAATATTTTGACATTAAACAATAAACTTCTATATAATTGATCATCAACAGACAAACCACAAGACAAATGAGAAAATATTTCAAATCAAATAAAAATGAACTCTCTCTCTCTGTCTCCCAACACACAGAACATACACACACACACGCACACACACACACACAGACATGTGTAACATTTTGGAACACAGCTAAAGCAGTGCTCAAAAGGTTGGAGCTTTAAAGTTTTATATTTTCAAAGAATGATATTTTATGACCATGTTTTCATTTTTCACCCTAAGATTGAGAGAAGTGAAATTAAAATTGAAATCATTAGAAGGAAGAAAACAATAAAATCAGTGAAGAAGAGAAAACAGACAAAGAGACATAGAAAAGGGAGAAAATTAACAAAGATAAAATTAGTAAAATATAAGAAAGCTAAAAAAATAGAGAGCAATGGAGAAAATTTAAAGGTATTAAAATTGGTTTTTGGAAATATTAATAAAATTGAGGACAAAGTAAAAACAATGATCAAGATTTTAAAAATGATCAATATTGAGTATGAAAGAGGGCAGTGACATCAGCAAGATGGTGACATCGGCAAGATGGCAACATAGGAGTCACCACTCTCCCCCGCACAGGCACACTGAGTCAATGACGATACTGGAAACAATTCCCTTTATGAGAAATCAAGAAACCAGTTCAGAGCCTCCTGCAACCCCCTAAAGTAAACAGAGAACAATATATTTTGGCTGCTTCTCCCTCAGAGAGGAAAGGTAAGAGTTAACGAAATATTTATCATCCTAGCTTTTTGGGGAGCATTCTAAAGTACTGGTTTCTCTCTCGCTTGGGTAGGAGCACTTAATGATATCTGCAATACTCTAGTTTCCTGGGAGTAAAATAAAGAGCTAGGCAGGGGGTGATGTCAGCAACATGGCAGAAGTGGAAGCTCCTGACTCTTCTTCCATCCAAGAATGTCCTAAACAGATATCTACTCATGAATGAACTCCTTCTGAAAGAAAATCAAAGACCAATAAAGGGACTCCTACTTACCAGGCAAGGAAGAAAACATTCACATTGAGCAAGTAAGAAAAGTTACAACGCAATGGAGCATGGACCCCAGCCTTGTTCACTGTACCACACAATCAGAAAAGGAAACTCAAAAACCCAGTTTCTCCTTGTGGAGAGGAGTTTATGGATCTCACATAAAGCATCCAAAGTTTAACTTTCCTGTTCTTTGGCCTTTAATTCACTAATTTTGGAAGCAGAGGAGATTAGACACATGAGAGTCTCTCTAGATCACAGGAAAAACAGTGGTATGATACAAGTGCTGAAGAGCTTCCAGAAATTTCATTCCTTAATAGCAGTTCAGAGAAGGGGCTGAAGTCTGAATTCTAAAAAAGTTGCAGTCTGGATTATAACGAACTTGCATCAGGCACTTCTCTAGCCGGTTCTCATGACTCACCCCAGTGACAAATCCAGGTACATTAATTGCTCTTAGAACAAGTTTGTCCACACAAAACTTGAGTGCTCTAACTTTTACAACTTTCATTCAGGGACTGTATCCTAAAGCTCTTAGTTCTGGGAGTAGAGGACACAAAATATATCCAGACTCTATCTAGAACACAGAAAAAAGAAATGGCAGTTTTTTATGGGTGTGTAAGCACTTCCAGGAGCTTCATCGCCCAAGAGCAGTGCAGAGAAAAGGTTTTTAAAATGTAGCTCCCTGTTTATCCTCAAAAAGGTTTATGTCATCCATCAAGTGCTGCAACCTTTACAGTTACCTCCAAAAGGACTCCTCTTAAAACTCTTAATTCTCACAGCAGATGATATTAGAAAAATACCAGTTTCCATAGATCTTAAAGCAAATAGGTAGTCTTAAAACGCCATGTAAAAACTCCAGACACTATGCCAAACTGGAGCAGTGCAGAAAAGGGAAGAGAAAGTTCAATATCCATTTCTCTGTAGAAACGGCTTAGGGCACATACTTCCACTGGCTACTTAAGGAACTGGCTTCTAGCAAGCTTGCACAAGGCATGTAATGATGCAAACAAAACAGTAATCTTCCTGCAGCCAAATCCAAAGTTTGGCACTTCATGAGTCTCACCCCAATGATAAAATCAGATTTATTCATTCTTCCTGGACCAAGTTTAGACATGCATTCAAATGTCATTACTTCTATAGCTCCGACTCAAGAGATTGTCTCCTTAACAAACTCACACTGGGAGATGATAGAGATTTGCATTCCTGAAAGGCCCTACATCTCAGAATACAAAAAGCTGGTAATACAATGGACTCATTTCAAGCAGCTACCTCTTCAGGATCAGAGTATGCAGCCTGAATATTTGCCACAGATTCTTTACTTTTGCCACAGATTCTTTACATTTGCCACAGATTCTTTACTTGGTGTAATACAGAGAGAGTGAGAGATTAACATGTACATTCACTTTCACTATGAAAGTAGAAAGAAGTAAATACACAGCCAAGACCTCAGTATTTTCAGCTACATCTAGACAGCCTGGCTCCTAACTTATTGGTACCAAGTCCTGAAAAGATGTGGTGCATTCTAACCTCCAGGGGGGGGCACCAAAACTAAGAGACAGCAGTCTGAAAAAAGACTTGAGAGGCACATGAAAATTTCTGGCTGGAAAAATTAGTGAGATCTTTCTCCTATATGAAGCCAGTCTGATGAGACTGAGAAAGGCCATTGTCTTGTCTATTGCATAGAAACATAGTGAGTTAAAGGAAATAAAGACACCAGAGAATATACTCCAAACAAAAGAACAAGATGAGTCTCCAGAAATTAACTTGAGGAAAATGGATATAGGTGTTTTACTCAAGAAGGAATTCAAAATAATGGTCATAAAGATATTCACTGAGACCAAGAGAGCAATGTAAAAACAAATTAACTACTTCAACAAAGAGGTAGAAAGTATTTTTTAAAATACCAAACAAAAAAAAAAAACAAATTTGAGAATACTATAACTGAATGGAAAAGTTTTAAAGAGGTATGCATCAGTAGATCAGATGAAGTAGAAGAAGGAATTAGTGAACTTGAAGGCAAATTACTGAGAATCACCGAATCTGAGAACCAAAATAAATAAATAAATTAAGTGAAGACAGCTTAAGATCCAGATGAAATATCACCATGTGGAATAATGTATGCATTATCAGCATGTTAAAAATAGAAAGAGACACAAAAATACAGCAAATATATTGGAAAAAACAATGATAGAAAACTTTCAACCACTGGGAAAGAAATAGAAACTCACATCCAGAAATCTCAATGGATATCAAATAAGTTTAATAAAAGATTGTCATTTAAAGACATAACACAATCAAATTATCAAAATTTATAGATGAACTGTTGAAAAAAGCCAGTGAAAAGTGAATGGTTACATAAAATGGAATTTCCACAAGACTATTAGTGGATTACTCAACAGAAACCTTGCAGGCCATAAGGAAGTGGAATGATACACTCAAAATTCTGAAAGAAAATAACTGCCAACCAATAATTCTAGATTCCACTATTCTGTCTTAAAAACAAAGGAGTGATAAAGGCTTTCCGAGATTGAAAAAAGCTGGGAGCACCCAAGATGGCCGAATAGGAACAGCTCCAGCCTCTAGTTCCCAGCATGAGCAACACAGAAGATGGGTGACTTTTGCATTTTCAACTGAGGTGCTGGGTTCATCTCACTGGGGTGTGTCAGACAGTCGGTGCAGGTCAGTGGGTGCAGTCAAACCAGTGAGAGCTGACACAGGGTGAGGCATTGCCTCACCTGGTAAGCACAAGGGGGAAGGGAATTCCTTTTCCTAGCCAAGGGAAGCTGAGACACACAACACCTGGAAAATCGGGTAACTACCACCCTAATACTGTGCTTTACCAAGGGTCTTAGCAAATGGCACACCAGGAGATTATACCTCATGCCTGGCTGGAGGGTTCCATGCCCACGGAGCCTCCCTCATTGCTAGCACAGCAGTCTGAGATCTACCTGCAAGGTGGCAGCTAAGCTGGGGGAGGGGTGCCTGACATTGCTGAGGCTTAAGTAGGTAAACAAAGTCGCCAGGAACTCAAACTGGGTGGAGCCCACCACAGCTCATGGAGGCCAGCCTGCCTCTGTAGACTCCACCTGTGGGGACAGGGCATAGCTAAACAAAAAGCAGCAGAAACCTCTGCAGATGTTAATATCCCTGTCTGACAGCTTTGAAGAGAGCAGTGGTTCTCCCAGCACAGAGGTTGAGATCTGAGAATGGACAGACTGCCTGCTCAAGTGGGTCCCTGACCCCTGAGTAGCTTAACTAGGAGACATCCCCCACTAGGTACAGACCGACACCTCACACTTCACACACTTCATACACCTCTGAGATGAAGCTTTCAGAGCAAGAATCAGACAGCAACACTTGCTGTTCAGCAATATTCTATCTTCTACAGCCTCGGCTGCTGATACCCAGGCAAACAGGGTCTGGAGTGGACCTCAAGGAAACTCCAACAGACCTGCAGCTGAGGGTCCTGACTGTTAAAAGGAAATCTAACAAAGAGAAAGGACACCCACACCAAAACCCCATCAGTACGTCACCATCATCAAAGACCAAAGGCAGATAAAATCACAAAGATGGCGAAAAAACAATGCAGAAAAGCTGGAAATTCAAAAAATCAGAGTGCATCTCCCCATCCAAAGGAATGCAGTGCCTTGCCAGCAATGGAACAAAGCTGGACGGAGAATGACTTTGACAAGTTGAGAGAAGAAGGCTTCAGTCGATCAAACTTCTCAGTGCTAAGGAGGAATTACATACCCAGCACAAAGAAACTAAAAACCTTAAAAAAAGAATGAAAGAATGGATAACTAGAATAACCAATGCAGAGAAGTCCATAAACGAACTGATGAGATGAAAAACATGACATGAGAACTAGGTGAAAAATGCACAAGCTTCAGTAACCGACTCAATCAACTGGAAGAAAGGGTATCAGAGATTGAAGATGAAAAGAATGAAATGAAGCGAGAAGAAAAGCTTAGAGAAAAAAGAGTAAAAAGAAATGAACAAAGCCTCCAAGAAATATGGGATTATGTGAAAATACCAAATCTACGTCTGATTGGTGTGCCTGAAAGTGACGGGGAGAATGGAATCAAGTTGGAAAACACTCTGCAGGATATTATCCAGGAGAAATTTCCCAACCTAGCAAGGCAGGATAACATTTAAATTCAGGAAATACAGAGAATGCCACAAAGATACTCCTCGAGAAGAGCAACTACAACACACATAATTGTCAGGTTCACCAAAGTTGAAATGAAGGAAAAAATGTTAAGGGTAGCCAGAGAGAAAGATCAGATAACACACAAAGGGAAGCCCATCAGACTAATAGCAGATCTCTCAGCAGAAACTCTACAAGCCGGAAGAGAGTGGGGGCCAATATTCAACATTCTTAAAAAAAGAATTTTCAACCCAGCATTTCATATCCAGCCAAACTAAGTTTCATAAGTGAAGGAGAAATAAAATCCTTTACAGATAAGCAAATGCTTAGAGATTTTGTCACCACCAGGCCTACCCAACAAGAGTTCCTGAAGGAAGCACTAAACATGGAAAGGGACAACTGGTACCAGTCATTACAAAAACATGCCAAAGTGTAAAGACCATCAATGCTAGGGAGAAACTGCATCAACTAACAAGCAAAATAAACAGCTAATATCATAATGACACTATCAAGTTCACACATAACAATATGAACCTTAAATGTAAATGGACTAAATGGTCCAATTAAAAGACACAGACTGGCAAATTGGATAAAGAGACAAGAACCATCAGTTTGCTGTATTCAGGAGACCCATATCACATGCAGAGACACACATAGGCTCAAAACAAAGGGATGGAGGAAGATCAACCAAGTAAAGGAAAACAAAAAAAAGACAGGGCTGCAATCCTAGTCTCTGACAAAACACGCTTTAAACCAACAAAGATCAAAAGAGACAAAGAAGAAGGCCATTACATAATTGTAAAGGGATCAATTCATCAGGAAGAGCTAACTATCCTAAATATATGTGCAACCAATACAGGAGCACCCAAATTCATAAAGCAAGTCCTTAGAGACTTATAAAGAGACTTAAACTCCCACACAATAATAATGGGAGACTTTAACACCCTACTGTCAACATCAGACAGATCAACGAGACAGAAAGTTAACAAGGATATCCAGGAATTGAACTGAGTTCTGCACCAAGCAGACCTAACAGACATCTACAGAACTCTCCACCCCAAAGCAACACAATATACATTCTTCTCAGCACCACATCACACTTATTCCAAAATTGACCACATAGTTGGAAGTAAAGCACTCCTCAGCAAATGTAAATGAACAGAAATTATAACAAACTGTTTCTCAGACCACAGTGCAATCAAACTAGAACTCAGGACTAAGAAACTCAATCTAAACCACTCAACTACATGGAAACTTTACAACCCACTCCTGAATGACTACTGGATACATAACAAAATGAAGGCAAAAAAAAAAAATGTTCTTTGAAACCAATGAGAACAAAGATACAACATACCAGAATCTCTGGGACACATTTAAAGCAGTGTGTAGAGAGAAATTTATAGCACTAAATACCAACAAGAGAACGCAGGAAAGACCTAAAAGTGACACCCTAACATCACAATTAAAAGAACTAGAGAAGCAAGAGTAAACACATTCAAGAGGTAGCAGAAGACAAGAAATAACTAAGATTAGAGCAGAACTGAAGAAGATAAAGACACAAAAATCCCTTGAAAAAATCAGTGAATCCAGGAGCTGGTTTTTTGAAAAGATCAACAAAATGGATAGACTGCTATTAATACTAATAAAGAAGAAAAGAAGAATCAATTAGATGCAATAAAAAATGATAAAGGTAATATCACCACCAACCCCACAGCAATACAAACTACCATCAGAGAATACTATAAACACCTCTACGCTAATAAACTAGAAAACCTAGAAGAAACGGATAAATTACAGGACACATACACTCTCCCAAGACTAAAACAGGAAAAAGTTGAATCCCTGAATAGACCAATAGCAGGCTCTGAAATTGAGGCAATAATTAATAGCCTAGCAACCAAAAAAAGTCTAGAACCAGACAGATTCACAGTCAAATTCTATCAGAGGTACAAGGAGGAGCAGCTACCATTCCTTCTGAAACTGTTCCAATCAATAGAAAAACAGGGAATCCTCCTTAACTCATTTTATGAGGCCAACAATATCCTGATACCAAAGCCTGGCAGAGACAAAACAAAAAAAAAGACAATTTTAGACCAATATCCCTGATGAACAGCGATGCAAAAATCCTCAATAAAATACTGGCAAACCGAATCAAGCAGCACATCAAAAAGCTTATCCACCTTGATCAAGTGGGCTTCATCCCTGGGATGCAAGGCTGGTTTTACGTACACAAATCAATAAAAGTAATCCAGTTTATAAACTGAACCAAAGACAAAAACCACATGATTATCTCAATAGATGCAGAAAAGGCATTTGATAAAATTCAACAGCCGTTCATGCTAAAAACTCTCAATAAATTTGGTATTGATGAAACGTACCTCAAAATAATAAGAGCTATTTATGACATACTCACAGCCAATATCTTACTGAATGGGCAAAAACTGGAAGCATTCCCTTTGAAAACTGGCACAAGACAAGGATGCCCTCTCTCACCGCTCCTATTCAACATAGTGTTGGAAGTTCTGGCTAGGGCAATCAGGCAAGAGAATGAAATAACGGGTATTCAGTTAGGAGGAGAAGAAGAAGTCAAATTGTCCCTGTTTGCAGATTACGTGATTGTATATCTAGAAAACCCCATTGTCTCAGCCCAAAATCTCCTTAAGCTGATAAGCAGCTTCAGCAAAGTCTCAGGATACAAAATCAAGGTGCAAAAATCACAACCATTCTTATACACCAATAACAGACAGAGAACCAAATCATGAATGAACTCCCATTCACAATAGCTTCAAAGAGAATAAAATACCTAGGAATCCAACTTACAAGGGATGTAAAGGACCTCTTCAAGGAGAACTACAAACCACTGCTCAGTGAAATAAAAGAGGACACAAACAAATGGAAGAACATACCATGCTCATGGATAGGAACAATCAATATCATGAAAATAGCCGTACTGCCCAAGGTAATTTATAGATTCAATGCCATCCCCACTAAGCTACCAATGACTTTCTTCATAGAATTGGAAAAAACTGCTTTAAAGTTCATATGGAACCAAAAAAGACCCCACATTTCCAAGACAATCCTAAGCCAAACGAACAAAGCTGGAGGCATCATGCTACCTGTCTTCAAAATACTACAAGGCTACAGTAACCCAAACAGCATGGTACTAGTACCAAAACAGAGATATAGACCAATGGAACAGAACAGAGCCCTCAGAAATAATATCACACATCTACAGTCATCTGGTCTTTGACAAAACTGATAAAAACAAGAAATGGGGAAGGATTCCCTATTTAATAAATGGTGCTGGGAAAATTGGATAAGTAGAAAGCTGAAACTGGATCTTTTCGTTACTCTTTATACAAAAATGAATTCAAGATCAATAAGAGACTTAAATACTGGACCTAAAACCATAAAAGAACTAGAAGAAAACCTAGGTAATACCATTCAGGACAAAGGCATGGGCAAGGACTTTATGTTTAAAACACCAAAAGCAAAGGCAACAAAAGCCAAAATGGACAAATGGGATCTAATTAAACTAAAGAACTTCTGCACAGCAAAAGAAACTACCATCACAGTGAACAGACAACCCACAGAATGGGAGAAAATTTTTGCAAGCTACTCCTCTGACAAAGGGCTAATATCCAGAACCTATAAAAAACTCAAACAAATTTACAAGAAAAAAATAACAACCCCATCAATAAGTGGGCAAAGGATATGAACAGACACTTCTCAAAAGAAGACATTTATACAACCAACAGACACATGAAAAAATGCTCATCATCACTCACCATCAGATAAATGCAAGTCAAAACCACAACGAGATGCCATCTCACACCAGTTAGAATGGCAATCATTAAAAAGTCAGGAAACAACAGCTGCTGGAGAGGATGTGGAGAAATAGGAACACTTTTACACTGTTGGTGGGACTGTAAACTAGTTCAACCATTGTGGAAAACAGTGTGGTGATTCCTCAAGGATCTAGAACTAGAAATATCATTTGACCCAGCCATTCCATTACTGGGTATATAGCCAAAGTATTATAAATCATGCTGCTATACAGACACATGCACATGTATGTTTATTGTGGCACTGTTCACAATAGCAAAGACTTGGAATCAATCCAAATGTCCATCAGTGACAGACTGGATTAAGGTAATGAGGCACATATACACCATGAAATACTATGCAGCCATATAAAAGGATGAGTTCATGTTCTTTATAGGGACATGGATGCAGTTGGAAACCATCATTCTCAGCAAAGTATTGCAAAAACAGAAAACCAAACACCACACATTCTCACTCATAGGTGGAAATTGAACAATGAGATCATTTTGCTTTTCTGCCTTACAAGAAATTTTAAAGGGAGTTCTTGAAGGTGAAAAAAGAGGATGCTAATTAGTAAAATGAAGTTGTTCAAGTATAAAACTTACTAGTAAAAGAAAGTACAACATGATATTCAAACTCTCTAATACTGTAATGGTGATGGGTAAATATAGCTAACATGAAGGTTAAAAGGCAAAGGCACTAAGAACAACTGAAGCTACAAACTTTATTAAGAGATACGAATGATTGAAAGATGCAAAGTATGTGATCAAAGACAAAACATGGAAGGAGCAGAGTAAAATTTAGATATTTTATATGTAATCAAAATTCAGTTTCTATCAATGCAAAATAACCTTTTATAATATATGCTATGCAAGCCTAAGGATAGCCACAAAGCAAAACCTCTAATACATACACAAAAGATTTTAAAAAAATCCTAAGCATACAGCTACAGAAAGTCATCAAACCATGAATAAAGCAAGCAAGAGAGAACAAAACAAAGAATTTAAAAACAACCAGAACAGAATTAACTAATTGCCATTATAAATCCTTACCTATCTAAAATTACTTTAAATAGAAATGGAATATATTCTATAATCAAAAGGCATAGCATGACTAAATAAAAATTAATACGCAATTATAAACTGCTTACTTAACTGTAAGGTACATTCATAGATTGCAGTGAAGGCATGGAAAAATCTATACAAATAAAAACTAAAAGAGAACAGGGGTAGTTATACTCATTTCAGACAAAATAGACTTATGGGAAAAATTGCATAAGGTTACAAAGATGGTTATTATATAATGATAATGGGTTAAATTTGTCAAGATAATACAACTTTTTTAAACCTATATATGCACTCAACATCAAAGCAACTAAATATATAAAGGAAACATTTAGCAATCTGAATGGAGACGTGGACTGCCACATAGTAATAGTAGGGGATATCGATATTTTACTTTCAACATTGAGACAGATGATCCAGACAGAATATCAATAAGGAAACATTATACTTGAACAATAATTTATACCAAATAGATTGGACAGACATATAAAGAACATTCCACATAACAACAAAACACATATTCTTCTCAAATGCACACAGAATATTCTCCAGAATATATTATATGTTAGGCCACAAAACAAGTCTTACTCAAATTCAAGAAGACAGAAATTATATCAAGTCACTTTTCTGACAACAAAGGTATGAAAGGAGAAATCAATAATAGGAAGAATTATGGAAAAATTTTAAATTAGATGAAAATTAGACAATATGCTCTGACACATTAATAGGGTCAAAACATTTCAAATAAATTTAAAAATATTTTGAGAAAAGGAGAATGGAAACAAAACGTAACAAAATTTATGGGATGCAGCAAAAGTAGTTACAAGATGGGCGTTTTTAGGAATAATTGCTTACATCAAGAAAATGGAAATAATTCAAATAAACAATCTAGTAGTACACCTCAAAAAAGCAGAAAAACATGAACAAACTAGTCAATTCCAAAATTAGTAGAAGGATAGAAATCATAAAGATCAGAGTAAAAGTAAGTAAAATAGAATCCCCAAAGCAGTACAAAATATCAATGAAAGAATAGTTTTTTTAAGATAATCAAAAATTGACAAAGCTTTAACCAGAATAACTAAAAAAGAGAGAGATGGCTTAAAGAAACACACAATTGGAGATGGAAAAGGTGACATTACAACTGATATCACAAAAATATAAAGAACAATGAGAGACAATTATTAGCAATTATACACCAACAAATTGGATCATCTAGAAGAAATGAATACATTTCCAGACACAAACAGCCTACTAAGATTAATTCAGAGGAAATAGAAAGTCTAAACAGAGTAATCATGAGGAAAGAGATTAAGTCAGTAATAAAATGTTTCCCATCAAAGAAAATCCAAGACCCGATGGCTTCATTGCTGAGTTATAACAACATTTTAAAAGAGCTAATACCAACTCTTCTAAAACGACACCAAAACTTTAAAGAGATCATTTTTCTAACTCATTGTAGTGGCCCAACATTACTCTGAAATCAAAACCAGACAAGGACACAACGTAAAAAGAAAACTACAGGCAAAATCCCCTGATGAACGTAGGTACAAAAACCCTCAACGTTATACTAGGAAAACAAATCCTACAGCACATTAAAAAGATAATTCACTATGATCAAGTGAGTTTAATCCAAGGAATGTAAAGGTGGTTTAACATAGGCAAATTAGTAAAGGTGATGCATCACATTAACAGAAAGGACAATAACCATACGATCATTTTAATAAAGCTATATAGAAGTGCTAAAACTATAAAACTTCAAGAGAAATCTGTAGAACATGTACACTTCACTGCACGTATATATTATTTGCTTCTTTAAGGACTCTAAACATATTGAAATGTCGATAGTAGATTAGTTTTTGTATTGGTTGTCAATGCTTTCTGTTTTTCCTAGACTGGCAGGCACTGGTAAAAATATTGAAGCTAGTGAGGAAAGGATGCCACAATTGGAGAGCAAAATACATGTATCAAATGTGGGAAGACTGGAATAAACCCTACACTATTCAAGTGAAATTGTATGTGTCAATATGACTAACTTTTCAATATAGATAAACAATAAATTAACAGATAAATAGATGATTAGGTAGATGAACAGATAGATGAATAGAGAGATCGATTAAATAAATGAATCAATGAAAATAGATATAGATACATACATAAATACACACATACACAAACAGATACATAGTAGTTATTGACATAGACAGAAGTATAGGCACAGGAACATTTGTTGACAAGGAAAGGAATGAGAAGCACTGGTCCTCCAACAGTAATTATGACATGAAGTGCCTGATTTGTGTGTGGGCGTGTGTGTGTGTTTTATACTAAAGGTAACTAATTCACATGGCACAGTTAGTATCAGGAAAAATGTTTTCATTATTTTCTAAATTACCTGCCTTATTCAGGAGCATTTGTAATAATAAATAGTTAAAGTTTTTAAGACACACATGCATAATACTTTTCCAAATGAGAAATAGAATACTTTTCTGAAAACAAAATAAGAGCTTACTTGAGCAGGTCACTTCCGGATCCCACCTTCCATTTATGCAGACTGCATGTAGGCGTTCTCCTTTTCTTCTACATCTGTAGCTTATGGGAGTATTATGATCGAATTCCTTCTTGTATGTTAAATTTTCCTCAATTACAATTAATTTTGGTGATTTGCACTTCTTAAGTTGATCTGTTGCTATGAAATAAATATATTTTTATGAAAATTCAAATTATAAAAATAAAACCAACTATCACATAAAAATAGTTACAAAGTAAATAGTATTAGCATCATAAAATTACGAGTTATCATTATAAATTTCACCAACCAAGTTATTCCTGATTACATTTCATAAAAATGCTATTATGTAAAAATATAAGTCCTGCATTCTGTTGCTGAAATGTTAGAGATATCTATCATAAGGCATTTTGTTCTTTGGGAAATACAAAATATTATTGGATATTTCATTGGACGAATAAGTACGACTGGACATTTAGGACTCTTAGAATTAGGACCCAGGAAAATTTAGGAAATAACTCAGTTTTAGAGAAAAGTGAATGAGGGTTCCCAAGATCCTCCCGGTTAGTCATCAAGGAGGCAAAATGATTTTAAAGATTGTAAATCTTAAGTCTCACTGTAAGTGAATCACCTTACCTTCTTGCTGATCAAGACATGAGACTTACAGTGAGAAGTCCATCAATGAGATTTACGTCCTGACTCAGTCCCTGACTACCTCATGTCACTTAGCTATATCACTGACATAAAGGGCCTGTGGCCCACCAACCCTGCAGCACATTAACTTATTTTGGCTGATATGGAACAAACTGAAAAATTACTGTTTTTGGAAGCTTTAAGAGAGAAAAGAATCCTATGGGAGAGCAGTAAGTAGATATTTTGTCAACTTTGTTTCTTTGCTTTGCAGTGCCAAAAAGGAGTACCATATAACAATGATATTTTTATTTTATATAAAACAGTTATAATTTCTCAGTAATAGTACTCATATTTAATCATATGACAATTTTTAAATATTTTAATTTTTTAAAGAAAGAGTCTTACTCTGTTGCCCAGGCTGGAATGCACAACAAAGCTCACTGCAATCTCGAACTCCTGGCCTTAAGCATTCATCCCTCCTCAGCCTCCTGAGTAGCTGGATTACAGGCATGCACTACCACACCTAACTAATTACACAAACTTTTTTTATATAGATGGGCTTTTGCTATATTGCCCATACTAGTCTCTAGCTCTTGGCCTCAAGCATTCTTCTTGCCTTGGCCTCCCAAAGTGTTGGGAGTATAGGCGTGAGCAACCACCCTGGCCTCACATGACAATTTTATAAGTGAAATGTTGCTTCATGCTTTTAAATATAAACAATACTGATATCAGAGGCAGAAAGAGTCGTAAAATTATATTGCTAACTTTATTTTTTCTCTCTAGACACATGTTGAATTATAAACAACATGAGAAAGATTGGTTTCATTATATTGAAGACTGGACATTTTGAGCCATATCTGTAAATTTCAAAAATTCAGTTGCTAATATTGTTTTTATAATAAAAATATTAAACTTTATTAAATGTTGATTTAAGAAATGTATTCTCACCCACACACTGAGGAAGTTGGGTCCATGCTCCATGAATACACGTAATTGATCTGTGCCCAATCATTGTAAATGATTCTGAGCAATTGAACTCCACCGAATCTCCATAGTAATAAGGAGGGGAAGAAAGCTCAGAATAGCCATGTTCAAGTTCAGGTATATCTCCACAAGTACTCTCCTCCTCTATGTAAATATTACAAGAAGTGCTTATTGTGAAAACATAATTTATGGGATTTCGATACAAATTACAAAAGTTTTGACAAATTTAAATATTCATATTTTATACATTACCGATACACACTGGCAAAGTTGTCCACTCTCCGTCAACACATTGAATTTTATGGGGTCCCTTCATTAGAAACTTAGGATTGCAATAATATTCCACCACTTCACTGTGTCCATATTCTTCTTTCGTTTTTATCTTAACATTCCCATTGAGGAGTTCAGGAGGTGGACCACACGACTGTACTTGCTCTATAGTAGAAATACTATGTAAATAATTGTTAAATTGTCTGTTTTACAATATAAAAATTCAGTAAAATGGAAAGACTTTCTTCTTTTATTCATGTATTCTTCATTATGTAACTTATTATAGCATTGTAAACAATCAAGAATGGTGTTCATATTGTATTACTTATACTACATTGTCATATTGAAGGTATGATAAAAGGTTAAAATATGCTCAGACTTCCAGATATCTTAAAGATGCAAGAAAATCAATTAGCAAATGTGGTTATGAAAATCACGTTAATTTTTACATTTCATGGAAACATTTTGTCATAACATTTTGGAAAAATATCATAACTGAGGCAAGCATTTGATCAACATACTTTAAGTTTGACTAATCAATACAAGCAACTTAATTGAATATAAGCTGCTTAAATATTGTTTAGACACACTAAGTGAAACTTAAGTTATAGCCCACACTATATAAAATGTCCAAAATGGATGTTGACATTTCAGGCAAAATGAAAATTAACAAAGAAATCCCTCCATTGTCAGCCATGCTATGTTTTAAATGTTTGTCACTTCTAACCCCATGTTGAAACTTCATCCCGAATGTTTCAGGCGGGGCCTAATGGGAGATGTTTGGGTCATGGGTATGAACAGATGAATGCCCCATGAACAGATGAATGCCCCCACTCAGGGAGAGTTCTCACTCTATTAGTTCCTGCAAGAGCTGGTTCTTACAAAGAACCTGTCACTGCCCTGCTCTCTCTCTCTTGCTTCCTCTCTCATCACCTGTTCTCTGGACACACTGGCTCCTCTTTCCGTTCTACCAGCATTCTGTGGCTCTCACTGAATGCAGATGCCCAATCTTGAATTTTATAGTCATGAGAACAGTGAGCCAAATAAAACATTTTTATAAATCATCCAGCCTCAGTTACTCCTTTATGGAAACATAAACCTAAAGTAGACTAAGACTGACAACACCCGTGTGTCTAAGAACACTTCTAGTGCATTGTTCAAGAAACAATGGAGATTAACTTAAGTAACTGAAGCTTAGGTATTCAGTACCCAATACATATCCTTCACAGGCAAATCTTTGACTTAATTCATTAGATTACAGGCAATGGAAGCCCAAAATAAACTAAGAAAAAAATATTTGGTATTCAAAGTTCTAATTCTTATTTCAGCAATTGTAAGATAAGCATTCACCTTTACATGTTGGAAGATCAGGAGATAATCCAAAGTGGTAGCACTGAGTGGAATTAGGTCCAACTATTGTAAATCCTGGTTTGCAGGAGAATTTCAACACCTCTCCAACTTTATACTGGTCTTTCTTGGGATCAGGAACTAAGTGTACATCTATTTTAGGAAGTTCACATTCTCTTTCTGAAAAAAGGTAAAATAATTTCATGAGAATATACAATTAATCGTTGCCAAAGTAAATTTTACATGTGCCACAATAAAGCGAGGTTGATACTGGGTATACAGAGGGGCATCAGATAAATCCTTTTCCCTGTAAAGAATGCTACATATTATGTTTTATATATTGAAACATAAGTCTAAATTGAAATGGAACTTTATGATAAACGTTATGGTATTGAAATGTATCTGTTCTAAAAATTAATTTGTAAATCCAACTTATTTACAATGAAATTAGTTTTAATCACTGATGTTTATGAAATTTAATATTACTTTTTTAACTCAAAACATGAGATTACTCTCTCATATTATAAAAGACTAATTTGGCCGGGCGCGGTGGCTCAAGCCTGTAATCCCAGCACTTTGGGAGGCCGAGACAGGCGGATCACGAGGTCAGGAGATCAAGACCATCCTGGCTAACACGTTGAAACCCCGTGTCTACTAAAAAATACAAAAATCTAGCCGGGCGAGGTGGCGGGCGCCTGTAGTCCCAGCTACTCGGGAGGCTGAGGCAGGAGAATGGCCTAAACCCGGGAGGCGGAGCTTGCAGTGAGCTGAGATCCGGCCACTGCACTCCAGCCTGGGCGACAGAGCAAGACTCCGTCTCAAAAAAAAAAAAAAAAAAAAAAAAAGACTAATCTACAATTTTAAAAGTGCATATGGACCAGAATTGGGGCTTTTTAAAAACAAGATGGCTGAGTAAGGAGTTTGGACACCAGTTCTTCTCAGAAAGAAGAGCCAAAGTTACAGGAAAATGTTCATAACTTGAAAAATATCAAACAGAGGGTGCAGGAGCGTCATAGAGAAATCATGGAGAAAAGCCAAAGCTTGGAAAGAGATAGAAGCAAGAGCCTCAAAGCTTGACTAGGATCCTGTGGGACTTCATAGGCAGTGTGGATAGGAGTCTTTTGGACTCCCTGCAGCTCACCATGTGGATCCAAGCTGTCAGAGAGCTCTTCTGCCTTCATGAACCCACACTGATGTGAGTGGAGATCTGGGAACTTCTTGAGGGCATTACACCAAACTACTAGCTTGAATAGGGTCATTTGCCTTCCCCTTGGACCCAAGCTACAGTGGTAGGTTTCATGCTTATAGTGCACTCATGTGGGGACTGTATCCTACACAGGAACCTCAGCCCTCTGATCCCATAACACCAGAGCCACACAGACATTCCCTGGCACCTGGTTGGATGTGACCGTCCCCCATAGTTGGTTGGACCCAAAGGAGTTACAGCATTCTCAGTAGTTTAACCATCAGGGAGTGCTATTCCTAAAGGAAACTGCAACAAAGGGACATCCCTTTTGACAAAGAAGACTGTAGCATTCACTTTCCCGTGTGCGAGAGCAACCTGCTTGTGGGCTGAAAATGACTACACCACTTCCAGCAGACCCACAGACGCGGTGTTTGGCTCTGCAAGGGAGGAGTATAGATCCATCTCAGGGGCCCAGTGGTCCCAGTGCTTGGGCGCAGATGTAGAGAGGGGGACATCTTCCCTCTGCCCAATTTTGCGGACATAGCTGTGGTCACTCGCAAAGGAGACTGGTGCAGACACACCAGAGGACAGACATTCTACGTGTATTAAGGGTTGCTACGTCTCCATTGGTGATGTGCCCAGTGAAGCCAGGCTTGCAAGAAAGACAAGGTAGGGATATCTCACCAGGGTCTTCCCCGACCTGTCAGGGCTGGTGCTTGTGCTCATCCTTGGAGCATCCAAGGGTGAGCTTAGTGGTTCAGATCCACCCCGTTTTGTCCCCAGCTCCTCAGACCATTGTACCTTTCATAGATCATTCCATTCCCTGGGGCAACAGAGAGTTTCTCCCATAAACAATGACAAGCACAGGCTCAACTGCTTCTGCTGCAGCTGGCTCTTACCTGTCCACGCCACCTACTGTCCTGAATGTTAAACTGCACAGCCCAATGCAAAACGCTGACACTAGCGCATGATGCTGGAGAACGAGGTTAGTTTTCTGCGAAGTCTTCCATACCAGCCCTTCAGGAGGCAGTAAGCCTCGTCATGCACACAGTACATAACTACTACAACCGGCAATTAAGAAAGCCATCACACAAAAATTATCTCTAATCAATGTACTTATACAGCGTCTTTACCATTGAAAGAACCCAGAATCTAAACCAAATAATTCTATACAACACACATCATAGTCATATTCTCAAAGGGAAAAACAAATCCTATCTATTGGAAACTACAGTCAAAAATAAGAAGAGATAGTTCATCTGGATGAAAAGAAACCACTGAAACATCTCTGGAAGTATGATTTAAAACAGCGTATTACAACACTCCCAAAGGATCACACTAACTCTTCAGCAATAAGTCCTAACCAAAATACAATCTTTGAAATACCAAAGAATTTATAACATTTATTTTAAAGTAGCTAAATGGAGTCCAAGAGAAAGTTGAAAAGCAACACAAAGAAATTAGAAAAGAAACTCAAGATATGAATGAAAAATGTACTAAAATATATTTTAAAAAACAAATAGAACTTATGGTAATGAAAAATTCATTGAAGAATTACAATATATAGTTGAAAGATTTAATTACAGATTATATCAAGCAGAAAAACTTGCTCTCAGAGGTTGAAGACAGGTCTTTCAAATTAACCTTGTCAGACAAAAATAAAGAGCAAATAGCTTTTTTTTTAACGAGCAAAACTTTTGAGAAAAATGGTGTTCTAAAAAAATGACAAAACTTAAGAATTATAGGTATTCTTGAGGGAGAAGAAAGAGCTAAAAGTTAGAAAACCTTTCTGAGGAAAATTTATTTCCTCTTGCCCTCTTGCTAGAGATATAGATGTCTGTATACTAGAGAGGCTCAGATAAACACCAGGAAGATACATTGTGAGATGAACTTCTACAAACATATAGTCATCAGGCTATCTAAAGTCAATGTGAATGGGGAAAATTATAGAATCAGCAAGAGAACACATCTAATCAACTGTAAAGGAAATCTCACAAGACTAACAGTGGACTTCTCAGCAGAAACTTTACAAGCCAGAAGAGATTGGTGTCCTATTTTCAGAGTTCTTTTCAGAAAGATTATTTCATATTTCTTGAAAAAACACCTATTAGAGATATATTTTGTATTTTGCTAAACTGAGCTTCATAACTGAGGAATACATAAAATCTTTCCAAGACAAGCTAATACTAAGGGAATTCATCACCAGTAGAAATCCACTTTAGGAATTCACCCCACAATAAATGATTCAGGTTGTTCTGAACATGAAATCAGATGATCAATACTCACCATCATAAAGACATGCAAAAGTACAAAACTCACAGGTCTTATTAAATAATTACACAGTTGAGACTACAAAGCAGCTAGGTAACAACTAACATAATGACAAGAACAAAACCTCACATGACAATATTAACTTTTAACGTAAATAGATTAAATGTTCCACTTAAAAGATACAGATTTGTAGGCCAAATTTAGAAAACAGAAACCAACCACATGCTACTCACAAGAAACCCACCTAACTGAGAGAAAATTACACAAACTCATGATAAATGTACGGAAACAGGTATTTTGAACAACAGAGACAAAAAGTATTTGGTATAGTTATATTTATATATAAAAAAGTCTTTAAATCAACAACAGAAAAAAGACAGTGAAGATCATTATATAATGATAAAGGAAGCAAGAAGATATAATAATTCTAAATATATATGCACTCAAAACTTCAGCACCCAGATTCATAAAGGAAATGCTACTAGAGCTAAGTGGAAAGATAAACAGCAATATAATGAGGGCGAGCAACCTCCACACGCCCAATGACTGTACTAGCCAGATTTCCTGGAAAATAAAATAAACAAAGAAACCTTATACTTACATTGGACTCTAAAACAAATGGACTTTACAGGTATTTAAATGACATTCCACCCAGTAACCTCAGAATATATGTTCTTCACACCTGTGCATGGAACATTCTCCAAAATAGACCATATGCTAGGCTACAGCCACAAAGCAAGTTTCAAAAAACTTTAAAGCTTAGAAATAATATCAAGTATCTTATCAGAACATGGTGAAATATAACTAGAAATTAATGTCATAAATAATTTTCAAAACTATCCATATACATGAAAATTAAATGACTTACTTCTGAGTGATTTTTGAGTCAGTGATAAAATTAAGATGGAAATTTAAAAAAATCAAAACAAATGAAAATACAGACACAGCATATGAAAACCTCTAGGATATGGCAAAAGCAGTGCTAATAGGAATGTTTACAGTGTGAAATGCCTGCATAAAAAGATAGAAAAGTCATAAATTAACCTAACCTTGCACCTAAAGAAACTAGAGAAAACAGAACAACTAAACCCAAAACTGGCAAAAGAAAACAAATAAAAAAAAATCATAGAAGAACTAAGTAAAATTGGGACCAGATAAACAATAGGGGATCAAAAAACATAAAGTTAGTTTTCTGAGAAGATAAACAAGATTAATAGATCACTAGCAAGACTAATCGGGAGAAGAAGAAAAAAGGTTACAATAAACACAAGTACTTTACTTCTACACAAGTAGAAATAAAAAATAGAAACGTTACAATTGATACCACAGAAATAAAAAAATCACTAGAGAACCTAGAGAAAATCAATAAATTGATTAGAAACATACAACCTTCAAAATTGAACAAGGAAGGAATAGAAATACTGAACAGACCAATACCACCAATAACAAGCAGTGAGATTTAATCTGTCATAAAATCTCTACCAGTTAAAAAAATATAAAAGCCCAGTACCAGAAGGATAAATGGCCAATTTCTACCAGACATACAAAGGAGAATCAATACCAATCCACTGAAACTGCTCCAAAAACATCAAGGAAGAGAAAATCTTCTCTAATTCATTTTATAAAGCTGGCCATCGACAACAGAACAAATAAACTAGTGGCCAGTATCCCCATTGAGAATAACTGCTAAATCCTAAATGAATACTAGAAAATTTAATCCAACAGCATATCAAAGTGATGATACATCACAATTAAGTGGCTTTTATTTCAGGGATGCAAAATTGGTTCAATGTAAGGTAAATCAATAAACGTGACTCACCATATAAACAGAATTTTTTTAAAAATTAGATGATTATTTCAATAGATGCGGAAAAATCATTTGATAAAATTCAGTATTACTTCTTAATGAAAATAGTCAAGGCACTAGTCATGGATAGAACATATCTCAAAATAAAAGCCATATATCACAAAAACCTACAGCCGACATTATACTAAATGGAAAAAGTTGAAAGTGTTCCCCCATAAGAACTAGAACAGGATAACAATGCCCAGTTTCTCTGCTTTTACTCAACATAGTGCTGGAAGTCCTAGCCAGAGTAATCAGGCAAGAGAAAGGAACACAAGGCATCCATATGGAAAATGACGAAGTCAAATTCTCTCTGTTCGCTGATGATATGATCTTATACCTAGAAAATCCTAAAGACTCCTCTAAAAATTCCTAAATTATGTAAAAGAATTTAGTAAAATGTCAGAATACAAAATTGATGTACAAAAATTGGTAGCATTTCTGTACACCAATAGTGGCCAACCTGAGAACCAAATCAGAACTCAATCATCTCATTTCCAATAGCCATAAAACAAATTAAATACCTAAGAATACAATTAACCATGAGAGTGAGAGATCTCTTCAAGGAAAACTACAAACATTGATGAAAGAAACTGTAGAGGAGACAAACAAATGGGAAAACATCCCATGATCATGGAATGGAAGAATCAACGTTATTAAAATGGCAATACTGCCCAACACCATCTATATATCCAATGCAATTCCAAAGAAAATGGCAACATCAATTTTCACTTAATTCAGAAAAAACTGCTCTAAAATTCATATGAAACCCTAAAGATCTCAAGTAGCTAAAGAAATTCTAAGCAAGGGCATCACGTTACCTGACTTCAAATTATACTACAAGCCTGCAGTGACCAAAACATCATGGTACTGGTATAAAAATGGACACACAGAAAAATGGAACAGAATAGAGAATTCAGAAATAAAATCACAACTTATAACCAACTGAACTTCAACAAAGTAGTCAAGAACATACGCTGAGGAAAAGAGGCGCTATTCAATAAATGGTGATAAGAAATTTGGATAGCCACATGCAAAAGAATGAAACTGGACTCTTATCTCTTGCCACATACAACAATTAATCCCAAATGGATTAAATAATTTAATGCAAAACCTGAAACTATGAAAATCATGCAAGAAACCTAGGGTAAACTCTTCCGGACATCGGATTAGGCAAAGAATTTACAATTAGGACTTCTAAAGGAAAATGCAATAAAATCAAGTACAGACAAATACATCTGAATTAAACTAAAAATTTTTAGTAATATTAAATTATTAAAGTAATAAACAGAGTAAACAGACAACCTCAGAATGGAAGAAAATATTTGCAAACTATGAATCTGTAAAAGAACTGATATTCAGAATCTACAAAAAACTGAAACAACTCAACAAGAAAAAATCAGGTAATCCCATGAAAAAGTAGGCAAAGGATATGAAGAGATATTTTGCAAAAGAAGACGTAAAAATGACCAAGAAACATGAAAAAAACTCAATATCACTAATCATCAGAGAAATGCAAATTTAAAAATGATTATCATCTTATATTAGACACAATGGACACTGTGAAATACTCAAAAAATAATAAATGTTGGTGACAGTGAGAAGAAAGAAGAATGTTTATACGCTGTTGGTAGCAATATAAATTAGTACAACCTCTATGGAAAACAGAACGGACATTTCTCAAAGAACTAAAAACAGAACTACGATTTCATCCAGCAATCCCACTACCGTGTACCTACCCAAAGGAAATAAATTATCATATCAAAATGATACCTGGACTCATATGTTTATAGCTTCACTACTCACAGCAACAATTATATGGAATCAAACTAATGGTCCATCAACAGATGATTGGATAAAGAATATGTGGTGTATGTATATATACACACACACACGTGTATATACATATTCACATGTATATATATATGCCTTAGAATATTACTCAACTGAAAAAAAAAAGTAAAAGAAAAGAAAAAATCATGCCTTCAGAAGCAACATGTATAAAATTAGAGGCCATTATTTTAGGTGAAATAATTCAGATTCAGAAAGTAAAATCATCCTGTGTATTGTCACTTATAAATGGGAGCTAAATAAAGTGCACATATGGAGAGTGCTGAATAATAGACTTGGAGACTCAGAAAGGTGGCAGGATAGCAGGAGGGTGAGGAATAAGAAATTACCTAATGGGTGCAATGTTCACTATTCCAGTGATGAATACACTAAAAGTATAGACTTCACCGCTATGCAATATATCCATGCAACAAAACTGCATTTGGACCCTCTAAATGTATAAAACGTAGAAATTAAAACTTAAAAAAGAAAAGAACGCATCATAAAACACCATGGGAATATCTTAAGAAGTTAAATTTATAATAGAACTGGAGAGGATCCTGAGAATAATGATGATATAGTATCTGTCATTGCAGAGTCAAGGATACCTTTATTTAACTGAAACTAAACCACCTTCAAATAATTCCTGGTCTTGTCATGCTTATAATTGGTGATTGACGTATACATCACAAAAAGGTAAATTCTCATCAAAGATTTATTAGTGAAGATGTGTGCACTAAGAAATTAATTAAAATTGTTATTTTTGTTTACTGTAATCAAGGAAAAAGAACCCAAAATAGCATTTCTAATATATTTTAAGTTAGAAAAACATACAAATCACATAATTAATATATTATAAATAAAGAAAACAAACTAAGATATATTTTCAAGATCACATGGAAAGGCAAATTTTAGGTATCCTGAACATTTATGCTAACATATAACAATTTTGGGCCAGGCACAATGGCTCACACCTGTAATCCCACCAGTTTGGGAGGCTGAGGCGGGCGAATCATGAGGTCAGGAGATCGAGACCATCCTGGCTAACACAGTGAAACACTATTTTTACTAAAAATACAAAAAATTAGCTGGGCGTGGTGGCGGGCGCCTGTAGTCCCAGTTACTGGGGAGATTGAGGTAGGAGAATGGTGTGAACCCAGGAGGCGGAGGTTGCAGTGAGCCGAGATTGTGCCACTGCACTCCAGCCTGGGTGATAGCGCAAGACTCCATCTCAAAAAAAAAATAAAACAAAATAATAATTTTGTTATATCTACTATTTATATCAATGTTTAATAAATTTGATAATTATTCTGATTCAAATAAGAAATGTGTAAATTATCTCTTACATGTTTATAATTTTTAAAAACCAGCAACGTTATGAATTATTATCCAAAATATTGTTTTTCTTATTCAGAATCCTCCTTTCTTGCTTACTTAGAAAAGTACAAACTAGAATTCAAAAATTAGAATCATACTAAAAAGAAAATTAATTACATCATAATTTCAATTATTAATATATAATTCCAAAATTAGATTTAAACCTATTCTTAAAAGTAATGTCACAAAATAATAACTACAGAAATTTGCTTTTGTGTTTGTTTCAATGAGTTTTGCAGATTATTTGAGAAAATCACACTTGAATGAGAATCACCCGGATTTCTCTTCTGAAAGTCTGTACCAATCTTCTACATAGCAATTCTTTTATTTGTATGGGTATTTATTTACATTTTTTTGTGTTAATTTTATATAAATTCTCATTGTAATAATACTGTGAAAAGCATTTTCTTAAAAAGAAAAGTTAAGATCTTGGTTATTGGATATTATTCAATTGCTGTATTTATATAGAGATAATAACTTAGGAAATGTGATTTAGAGAATAATGTGAATGGACGCTCCCTGAATTAGAAATATTTTTCTTCATCTAAAACTCAAAACCCTAAGTCCTAGTACTAGATATGTGAAATATTAGTATGAATTTTTAACTCTGAGGTACATACTCCTTGAAGATTATAAAACTTATTTAGCTTAAGTGCTCTGTAATAACAATTCTGTGGAAAACTTTCAACAAAGAAGAGACCTCCTAGGACAGTTGAAATACACTCAGATGTCTGTCAATGTGTATACAGTTTTCTGTTACATGGCTGAGAGAAGAATATTTGAAAAGAATACTAAGCTGGCATTTCTTCATTTAATGTTTGGAGGCTTGTACTACACTAGCAAATTCCTAGTTATGTGTTCAAATGATCCTAAGTCTTTGTACAATTTACAACAGAAAGCCATTTTCTACATCAGCTTCTACTGCTATGTCCGCTACTCCAACTTTCTCTCCTTTAGGTTTTCATTTCATGTCTGGTGATTGGAAAGACTCTTCAAATAATATATTCGCGATTTTGTGTTCTTTTCTGAAGAAGACCCCTCAAAATTGTAAAAGCTTCTGGCTTCATAAAACCTAAATTTACCTATCATTACAGAAAAGAAATTTATGATTCTCTTAAATTAAGCCTCCCCCTCTCAATTAGAATAAAATTCAAACTCTTTATGATCCATGCCTACTCTTCCAATGTTATCAAATGTCTCTCTCCACTAAATCCAGGATTCAGATTTTACGATCTTTGAATTTTATTAAAAAGGTAAAGTTCTTTCCTGCCTCAGCTGTTGCACATACCCTTCTCACTAAATGAATGGCTTTCAACCATTCTTTGTATAGATGACGTTCTATATAAAACAGATCTCCAGTTCCTTTCCTACTATTTTCTATCTCAATCATTGGATTTTCTATTTCTCTGAACCCAGTGATCTATAAAATATATTTTAAATATTTTTATTACTTGGATATTTGGCTTTTTTTGTTTTGTTTTCCACTCTCTTATATTAGAAAAAAAAATCTCTGGATAGGTAGACCTGTGCTTGTGTTTTCACCATTTTCTACTGTCCTATGATAGGTACTTACATCTAGAATGACTCACATTTTACTGGGCCTTTGACACTGTCTTTCATCTATAATTTACTCATTCTCTTTCTCAGCTGCGACTATTTCAAAACTTTTCTATTCTACCTAGTACTCCTCCTCCTCCTTCACCCACACACTATTCAATCTCAGATGACCATGTCTCATACTTCAAAACAGAATCCATCAGCTTCTACCATTTTCCAACCTTACTGCTCATTTTCCTTCCCATCTCCTGTCACAAAGTTGTAAGCAGTCCTGTTGCCACCTGTCACAAGGTTGTAAGCAGTCCTGTTGCCACCAAAGTACAATACCTCCACAGTAGCTCTGAATCCCTTCCCCTTGAATTTTCTCAGGGCAACTGTGTAAGTCACGTGTTCAGCCTTTGCAGCTTCCCTTTTGCCGTGTCTGCTCTGGTGTCTTCCATCTTTTTTATTTTTATCTTCCTTCAATGCACAACTTTCCTGAAGCTATATTCTGAATTTCCTATTTGATGAACAGCCAGAATCTTGAAAGAGTTATGTCCATAGTCTGTATTAAATATCTTGCTCATTATTTTTATTGACAGATCCTATGTAAGGTCTGTCTCTTCTACTCTATTAAAAACCTTTTTTGTTACACTTGCCATTGGCCTGTACCTTACCTAATCCATCACAATTTCTGAACAGAACATAATAACTAAATTAGAAATATTTATCACTTTGATAATGATAAGGTAATTAAATTACAACTTCCTTGACTTTATTATGCAAGACACTATGGCAATAAATATTTATAAATATTTTAGTCTGCTAACCAAAACAATCCTTTGAAATATTAGAACTGTTTGTAAATATTGTGACATTTTACCAATAAGAAAAAGTCAACAAAGCTTCAAATAGACTTGCTGTGTTGACCAAAGATACAGGCTTAGCAACTAGTAGAATTAGAATTCAGACAGGATGACTTTTTAAGCAATCTGTTACACTCCCTTTTCATTAATAATAATTTCAATCTGTAACATTCCCTTAAGTTTATGTCTATGGCAACATTCTAGATTTTTTCTCCTGTTTCTCTGGGTACTCCCCCCCCCCTTTTTTTTTTTCCATTTTCTGTACTATTTATTCCTCTTCTGCCTTATTTTGAAATGTTGTAATGTTTCAGGGCTGCATCTTGAGCTCTTTGCTCTTATCATTCTGTATTCTTATCCAATTTAGTGTCATCATTTATATGATGATACTCCGAAATGCATATCTTCTCGCTAGATGCATATCCAACTCCACAGTTCACATATCCAGTTTTGATTTTCCATTGGCAACTGAACCATAATGTGTCCAAGTCAAAAGTTGCAACAGCCCTCTCAAAATACTTTCTCTCCAGTCAATACAATTTTCCAAAATGGTATTCCCATTTACTTACATACTTGTGAGAAAACAATTAAAAACAAACATGTGAGTCCCTTGATCTCACTCTTTTTCACACCCAACATTTAGTAACATCACCTGTACTTTCCAACACCAAAATGTTTTCCAAATCAGCCTTCCACTCTGCACCTCCTCTATCCTCACTCGCTCTCAGTCTCCACACTTTCTCATCCTACCTGGACTCATTGTGTCGCCTCTTGCCTACAAAAAGTACAGCATCCTGGAAAACAATTCAACAAAACTAGAAATCAAATTATACCATTCCTTTTCTTAAAACTCTTTTATGGGCTTTCATCAGTCATAAAATGAATCCAAATGATAGGATGCCCTGAGCTGATCTGGACAATTGTTTCCTTGCCTCCCATCTAGCCTCAGCAGACTAGACTTTTTACCACCTTGAAATATATTGTTTTGTTTTTACAGCTTTGCACATATTTTTCTTTGCCTTGGAACACTCTATATATACACTTGTTTTCCCACAGAGTCGATCCTTCTTCTAACCCTGAAAAATAGATGGCTGATTAGAAAACTTAAACGAGATTCATGTAATAGTCCTCAGAGCTTGTGAAAGTTAGAAAATAAAGAACTACGCTCAGAAAGTACAGAACTTAACACAAAAGATAGAAGATGTAAAATAGAAATTAAAAAACAAATTTGCTGAAGAAATTGTAACAAACTATAATTTTGGTAATGAGTGCTAGGTTCTAAATAATTTGAAAGCTTTTATTTTGGGTAACAAAAGCAATTGTACTATAATCACAAATCTGGAAGATAGGTGGCCCATAGGAAACATTAATTTAATGTACTATTTTAGAAATATTTTCAGAACCCCCCTTCTTTTCCCAGTTTATGTTAAATCAGGAGATACCTTGATTTTAGTCAACATTCCTTAAGAATTTCTCTATTTAATTCAAATTTTTAAAATTGGAACACAGATTTATTTTCATTTTGAAAAATGAATTTCTGAAAAATCAGTACTTACCATAACATCTGGGTAAATCAGACCAACCATTGTCACCACACACTATGGAGCCAGTGGTGCTTCCAGTATTGCTTTCATAACCATCATGGCATTCATAGTCCAATGTGTCATTCAGCTTAAACCATGTGGTGCTATTTTTAGCTCTGGCATTCGTAAATACTGGCATATCACAAGATTCTGGTGCATAAAAAATTTAGAATATCATTTCTAATGTCATCTAATAAACAACCTGATTATTTCCCATTCTAAGAATAAAAAGCTTTATTGATTAGATACACTAATAAATAAGTACTGTACAAAAATAACCTGTGACTGGTGAGAATTATTGTCCTAAAATAGTTGCCAAAAGTGAGAGTATATGTTTCTACACAGCATTTTTTTTCATTGCTTAAGCCCCAAAATCTATTTTAGGAACTTTTTCTTAATTCATTTATATAAAGCATTTATGACAATGCTAGTAATAAAACAGGCCACTACAGGTATATATTACTTTTTTAAAGACAATCTTAACAGAATTTTGTAAATTAAGAGTCCACACTAATTTGTAGTTGAGACATATGTAAAAAGGAAAAAAATGATTGAAAAGATGAATTCGTATGTTATACAAGACATTTTCTCTTTCATATTAAGAAAATCTTAAAAAATTAATTAAAAATTTAGTATAGGCCGGGCGCAGTGGCTCAAGCCTGTAATCCCACTACTTCGGGAGGCCAAGACGGGCGGATCACGAGGTCAGGAGATCGAGACTATTCTGGCTAACACGGTGAAACCCCGTCTCTACTAAAAAATACAAAAAAGCTAGCTGGGCGAGGTGGCGGGTGCCTGTAGTTCCAGCTACGCGGGAGTCTGAGGCAGGAGAATGGTATAAACCCGGGAGGCCGAGCTTGCAGTGAGCTGAGATCCGGCCACTGCACTCCAGCCTGGGCCACAGGGCAAGACTCCGTCTCAAAAAAAAAAAAAAAAAAAAAAAAATTAAGTATAAAATGAGATTTTTATGAGGAGTAACATTTTTTGTAAACTAGACCTCATATTAAGCATAGACATTTAAAAAATGAAAACAATGTACGTGAATAACCTAGATACTCATTTTGCTTAACATGAATGTATTAAACATTACTTCAAATATATTACTGAGAGGCGGGCAGATGATTTGAGATTAGGAGCCTGGCTAACATGGCAAAACACCGTCTCTACCAGAAATACAAAAATTAGGTGGGCATGATGGCAGGTGCCTGTAATCCCAGCTGTTCAGGAGGCTGAGGTAGGAGAATCGCTTGAACACGGAAAACGGAGGTTACAGTGAGCCAAGATCGCACCACTATACTCCAACCTGGACGACGACAGAGTGAGACTCCATCTCTCTCTCTCTCTCTCTCTCTCTCTCTCTCTCTCTCTCTCGCTCGCTCTCTCTCTCTCTACACACACACACACAGACACACACACACATACATATATGTAACTGAGTGGTTTTGCAAAAAAATAAGACAAACTGAGCCAGTTGTTCCTAGAAAAATCTTCATAAATATCTACATAGTGTGGTAGGGAAATCATGCAATAGAGCAGAAATCGGTACCATCTAGGAATATTTTGTCTCTCTACTACCTATATATTTGCAAAAAAATTCTAAGGGGGAAGATATTCAGAATTGGACATCTCCTACAGTGCCAAATCTACAAATTATAGAGTTTAAATTATTTTGATATTATGTACTATGCACCCATATCTTCATTAAAAACATTACTTTCATATCTAGGAGCAAAGACTTTGATATAAAAGGCTAATCACATAAAACAGGTATATATAACAGTCATAAAGGTCTCAGCTAAAGCAAAATCAGTTTAAACCAGAATACACATAAAGCTCCCTAACTTGTTTAACACAGAATGCTTTAGAGTAGGAAAAGCCTGAATGGAAAGACAGACTAATATTTGAGTAAGTAATGTGAAAAGGAAAAAATTGATGTCTGCTATGTTCCTCTAGGTTTCTTTTTCTTGTCTTTTCAAATGAAATTATATCAGCCCCCCAAAAAGACTAAAGTTAGTCAACTTTTGTGTATCATCTGGATAATCAATACAAATGTAATAAATTACTTACTAATGCACGTGGGTTGAGCTGACCATCCATTTTTCCGACACGTAATTGATCCTGATGTTTCACCATCTGCTGTTATGTATCCTAGTTTGCATTGATATTTCGCTTGTTTATTTAAGGTATATGTATACTGAGATTCAGAAATAAACCCATTCTTAATATCTATACTTGATTTGGAACATGTTTCTAAAAGGGAAGAGAATAAGAAAAAGACAAGCATATGTTCAATAACATTTTATAAGAGCTTAAATAATATGCAAATATAAAAAGAATGAGTCATTTGTAACTGAAAACCTGGGTAATCATAAGCATTCAAATACAAGTAAAGGAAAATAAGTTCTGAGTTGCCAAAGATATTATATCAAGACTCTTCATCATTTTTTAAAACAAGGCTCTATTTAAGACACTTACAATTCTTTCTAAGAAATTATTGGAAATCTGTTTGTCTAATGGATTTGGAATTCTCCAGCAAGTCAGAACTCAATAGACAATGAGTATTATTTCTGAGGACTCTTTAATCTTGCCTATTTTAGATCTTTTAGGCAATTCCAAAATTCACTTAGCCAATTGGAGTATCTGAGATCCTGTGATGATCTTAGAAAATCTGCCAAAATAACTGTCATAGGCCGGGCGCGGTGGCTCAAGCCTGTAATCCCAGCACTTTGGGAGGCTGAGACGGGCGGATCACGAGGTCAGGAGATCGAGACCATCCTGGCTAACACGGTGAAACCCCGTCTCTACTAAAAATACAAAAACTAGCCGGGCGAGGTGGTGGGCGCCTGTAGTCCCAGCTACTCCGGAGGCTGAGGCAGGAGAATGGCGGGAACCCGGGAGGTGGAGCTTGCAGTGAGCTGAGATCGGGCCACTGCACTCCAGTCCAGGCGACAGAGCAAGACTCCGCCTCAAAAAAAAAAAAAAAAAAAAAAAAAACTGTCATAGCCTTTGGCTCCAAGAATTTGGAATGCCATTCTTACTGTGTGCTTCAAAGTAAATGGACATGCGGAGTTCAAAGAAGATGAGAGACAGTAACAGATTTATTTATCTTGAAAGGCCAAAATGATGATTCCTCAAATTATGTAGAACTTAACTTGAAAGAGTGGAAGTCACTGCTTCTGTAAATGGATGACAGAAATTACTGTCAGTTACTAGGTTGCTTCCTGGAACTCAGCTTCATTTATAAATAACTCATGGATAAGGAGAAAATCAGAAGAGGAAACATTATATATTTTGAATTGAATGATAATAATAATATATTAAATAAAACTTGGTGAGATGACACTCAAATAGTGCTCAGAGGGAAATTTATCATTACATAGCTCTAAAAGAAAATAATAAAAACTGAAAATAAATTATGATTTATAATAAATTATAACAAAGAAAACAAACAAAATCCAGCATGACTGCAAATTTTGAAACAAATCCAAATATGAGCAGAAATCAAACAGAAATCAAACAATAGACACAATTTAAAAAGGTAAAAGGCCAGGCAAGAATAATCAAGTAAAACAGAGTGCCAGCCACAAATAAGGAAATGGAAGCAAATAGATGAAAATAATATTTTCAGACATTGGAAAGCGGGAAGCACCTAATTCCAGAGAAAAAGTGACAATGAGATGAGTTTCATCATCAAAGAGACTTTATGCTGGGAGAAATTTTCCAAACAGCAGCACAGAGAAGGAGAATTCAAGCAGAAAATGACACACTTGCTGAGTAGAAGAAACAAAAGTCAGTGCTCCCAAAGAAGATGAGGTCATTAGAATCTGCAGGAAAGAAGGTGAGGTCACTAGAATCTGCAGGAAAGAGAGTGAAAAAAGAAGAAACTATGGAGTGAAAGGGCTCTACAAATTTCCACAGCAACTCCCTGGATTATTTGGCTGAATATTGACACTCTGGAGAGTAGAGCAAAAGTCCCCAAGAATGGACCAAGGATGCCTATCAGATGAAGAACACTACCAGAGAACAAAAAGGTAAAAGATTCCCAGAGCACACACAACACAGGGAGACATTTAAATGAAATCAATCAGAGTAGAAAGACTCCTTTGAACATCTAGGTCATTGAGTAGATACATCATAAGCAGCTTAACATTCTGAACAAACTGTCTCTGGGTAAACAGTTTATTTAGAACTGAGACACAGTTCTAGCCTCCCTAAACCAGCCCTTTAAAACCTTAAAAATAAGCCTTGAAAGAACCAAGTTGACCCATAACAAACTTAGACTTAAAAAAAAAAAAATTAAAACAAGTTATCCCTGGGGTCTCACAGATGTACAGACTTTAGAAGTTCCAAAGCTGCTTCTCTTAGCTAAAATGCAGAGTGGAGTTAAAAAAAAAAAAAAAAAAAAAAAAAAAATCCACCTTTTGGCAATAATAACCCTCTCCCCACCTCCCTCCAAAAAACACAGTAAATCTTTTATGGAATACTCACCCCACTCCAGTCAAACACTGATGGATAAACTACACATCAGAAGTTGTGGAATGGCACTAGAGCAGTATGAAATAAATTGGTGTCACTAAATAGTTGGGATAGAAAATGACAGTGTTCCCCTTCAATAATCTTAGCCTCTACCATTAGACATTAGAAAAAGTAGAAAAAAAAATCTCAAAGTAAGCAGAAGAAATACTACAATAAGGATCAGAAATGAAATAATAAAGAAGTAAATATGTACATAAACAAGGAAATCAAAATCTTGTTATTTTAGATCTCTATAATTGAGAAACCTTTAGACAGACCAAATCAGAAAAAAAGACGACACAAATTGCTTATGTCAGCAATGACAGAAATGATATCATTATGGTTTTTACATATATTAAAAGAAAAATAAAAAAATATTCTGAATAATGCCATGTCAATAAATTAAAGAACTTGAATTAATTAAAAAATTACTGAAGCCACAAACTATCATAGCTCTCTAACGAAGAATGAGGCAGCATTAATAAATTATATCTATTAAACAAATTGAATTTGTAGTTGAAGGAGGAAAAACAAAATATGTACTTATAAATCTAATAAAATACAGGATCTGTAGGCTGAAAATCACAAAAAACTAGTGTAAGAATGTATGATCTTACTAAATCAAAGGATATATAATGTTCATGGACTGAAAAATTTAATACTGTAACATATCAGTTCTCCCCAGATTCATCTATGAATGTGTCCCAGTTCTAGTGAATAACCAAGCACAATGTTTTGCACATATGGACATGCTGATTCTAAAGTCATATGGAAAGGCAAAAGGGCTAAAACAGCTAGACAATTCTTCAAAAGAAAAGAGAATTTGAAAAGCTCACATTACCAAATTTTAAGACTTAGAAAAAGCTACAGTGAGTAAAAGGATCTCCTGACACTGATGAAAAGATAAACACACAGAACAATAGAAGAGAAAAGGGTGTCCAGAAATAGACTCGTGCATGGATTGATCCTTTAAATAGCTTTTGTTGTATTTTGTTGTAACACTATTAGGTTCACAAACCCGCTGTTTAGCAATAGGCCAATACACTGAGACAGTAGGGTTTTCAGCAAAGAAAAGCTTTAATCAACACAAGGGCACCAAACAAGGAATTGGGAGGATTGTCAAGCCTCAAATCTGTTCTGGGAAGGGGCTATGTGTAAAAGACTTTAAGGGGATCATGGAGGGTGAGGGGCTAGAAAATTTGGGTTGTCAATTGGTCAGGGTGAGGGGGATGAGGTCACCAGGATGTGGAACCTGCATTATTTCCTGAGTCAGCTTTTTGCCGGGCTCTTTTTGACCAGCTGATGTGCGTGTGTTTGTGTGTGTTTGTGTGTGTGTGTGTGTGTGTGTTTGCTTTTTGTTTTTGAGACATGGTCTTGCTCTGTTGCCCAACTGGATTTCAGTAGCATGATCTCAGCTCACTGAAACTTCTGCCTCCCAGGCTCAAGTGGTCTTCCCACCTCAGATCTCCTGAGCAGCTGGTACTACAGACCTGTGCTATGATGCCTGGCTAATTTTTTAATTTTTTGTGAAAATAAGGTTTTGTCTTGTTGACCAGTATGTTGGCAGTTTTTTTTTTTTTTCTTTTTTCTTTTCTTATTTTTTGGTATGCAGAACCTAAAAGAGAAACTCATGCAGAAAGATTATCATCTCATAACGTCTTAGGTTTTATCTATAGAAAAAAAAAAAGGACCAAAAGGTCTTCTGACAAGGGCTTCTTTATCCTAGGGTAGTAATCAGTGACCAGTTACAGAGAAGTAGGACAAAGGGAAAGCTGGCTTAATGATTACTGCTGATTGTCCTGAAAACATAGTTGAATTTTTCCCCCTTAATCAATTTGATATAATTTTCCTAGGGACACATTCAGTTCCTCCAGGACTTGATCTCTTCTCAGTCCTGAGGTGTAACAGCTAATATGGTGTGAATCGGGCAATGGCCATTCTAGCTTCTTTTTGCTGACAAGGGGCAGAGAGAGTGAGTCAGGATTAGAGAAATGAATCCGTCTTGTAACAACCTGCAAGTTGTTATACCCGGCTGAGGGCGCTGCATGAACATGCTAGTACTTCAGTCTATGGTTTTACTGTAATATTTAATTGAATAGCAGCCTATAATGTAAATTATAAGCCCTATAAACAGAACTGTGAGCTTGAACTTTAAGACCCCTTGCAAAAGGACTGGAAAACATGGAGTGTGCAGGGGAAAATCTCAAAAAACTACTCAGACTTAGTGTCTGTGGTAGAGAGGTATGGTCTCCAGTGAGACTGCTGAAAGATTTTCTTTAGCTTGGCTTTTACTTTACCAGAAGCACTGATATAAGTACAACAGGTGGTATTGATCACTGTACAGACTCCTCTCTGTAAATTCAAGAGACAATCAAGTGTAGTTCTGTTGTCAAGAACTATCTGGGCAAGTAAATTTGAAGAGTTTTCTCAGCCTTAATATTCTTAGTAGCCTCTTTTGCAATTATTTCTATGGTTGCCAATAAGTTTCTGATCATGTCCCAGTGAGTGTACACTCCATAGCTAGGACTCGTGATGCCTAGAAGGCTCTGCCACCCGATATATTGATATATGCCTGGCAGTCCCTTTTGGAGTCTGTGGGAATCTTTTGTCATTAGCATGAACTGAGAAGTATCTCAATAAGTGAGAGCCCTTAATATACAGGTTATTGAGACACCAGTGGGCTTGTCCTAACAGAGGAGAGTCTGATCCTATGCCCCAAAAATACATGTACCAAGGGGGCACAGAGGTAAAGCCCTCAAGGGTGCATTTATTGATGGATTTTTTCATGGAGAATATAGACAAGTGGAATTGAACTATGGATCTTTTTTTACAGGCTTATTTCCTTTCTCCTGGCTGCATTTGTCTGCCCAGTATGCCATGGGCCAGAGAGGGCCTATGTAATGGAATGACTTTCCATTTATGATGGTGAAAGAGAGATTGAAACATGGGGTAGTGATTTCTTGGTGTACTACTAGTTGGACCTGGAAAGTAGCCATGGAAAGAAGCTGGTGCAGATAGGTAGTCGTATTTGGAGCATCCAGAAGGTCAATGACAAATATGACTAACAGAAAATGCTTATTTTGAATAGTTTGGGGGAGTAACTGACAGATCCAACATTCTGGTAAGGTTCTTCCAGTGGCGATACCTTGAAACAGTTGAGCTACAGTGTTGTTATGCCTGTCTAGGCATTGTAGTAACAGGAAAGGTGTAATTAGAAGTTTTAAAGCAAGAGTGACCATTTCTAAATGTTAGAATGTTCATTATAATGAGGGGCAGACTAAGTTAGCGTGGCATACGATGTCTAGAAAATCGGTAAGTCTAACAATTGTAATGACCAAGACAATTATGAAGTAAAATTTATAAATGTAGTAATTGTAATGACGTAGGCAATTATAATGGCCAAGTAAATATATGGGTTAAGCATTCAGTAAGGCAGGGAACAGACAGGAAGTTATCTCACCTTTCCATATAAAATAATTATAATAACAAAAATTCCTATTATGCTCAAAGTAACTATTGTAGTAGTCAAGAGGACATGTGTTTTGTCTAATTTCATTAAAGTTAGTTATTTATCTGATATTTTTCTTCAAAAGATATTTGAGGCCCATCAAAGGATTTACTTATCCATTAAATAGGGTTGAGAGAGTCTCTGAAGTTGAAGTGGCATCTCTACATTTATTGATAGCTCTAGTGTCTCGTGGGGTGGGTTTTATATGGCTGTGGTGAATCCAGGGTCTAAGTCTTTCAAGCTGAACAGAGAAATGAGTCACCAGTCATGCTTTGTATAGCCTCTTTCACTGTGTTTTTAAATGGTCCTCAGGATGTTGAGTTTTCCTGGTCTTGAGCAGAACCCAGTCTCTGGGTTGGAGGCGATGAAAGAGAATGTCAGCTGGATGCCACAATCTGCTGGAACCACAAACTCATTAATAGCAATTAAAGTGCAAGCTAAAGATTGTGTATATTTGATAATATCTAATTTCTTTATGTGTACATTATTGGCATTCCTTAGTCTGAGAAGAGAACAGAAGAATGATCTCCCATATAAAATTCATAAAGGGCTTAATTTAAGCTCACTGTTGGGGGCCACCCTTACTCTGAGCAGGGCAATGAACAGAATGTTATTCCAGGCTGTTAGTTTATTGGCAAATCTTAGCTAAAGTGTGTTTTGTTTTTTATAGTATGATTTATCTTTTCCGTTTTTTCAGTAGGCTTCTGTCTCTGGACTGTATGAAGATTCCAGATTATGCGGAGAACCTGGAATACATGGTGTCCTAGGCTACAAAAGTTGCAATATATTCACACTGGATGAAGACAGGCCATCTAAACCTGAGGATAATCTTCTTTATCAAGGCTTTCATAACCTCAGACATTCTCTTGGTCTTGCAGGGGAATGCTTTCATTTATCTTGAAAATATATCGACAAATACAAACAAGTGTTTAAAATTTCCTGCAACCCTTGGCATCACAGTATAATCAATTTGTCAGTCCTCTATTAGCCTTGAACCTCTTGCTTAAATCCCTGGTACTTGGGGTGGAGGATCAGTCTTAAGACTGTTCTGGACACAAAGTAGGTATTTAAAAATTATCTTTTGGATCATCTTCTTTAAGTGTGTCCCAAAGACGTAGTCCTGGATCAGTCGAAGGGTGGCATGCCTGCCATACTGTGTGGTATCATGTATGTCTTTGATGATAACTGTCATAAGATACTTGGGTACTAGAACCTTTTCTTCTGTGTTACATATCTACTCAGTTTGGGTTCTTTGATTGGAGTCAAAGCCTCGACGAGTGATTTTAGATCTTCTTCCAAATAGGTATGGACTTTAGGCTGAAGTTTATTTCAGGGATTAATGGCCTCTCAGAGGCTGAACAAAATGCAGTCTTGATTATGTTTGAGGTTAAATCTATCTCCAGTGTTTATATTTCATCCCAGGTCAGAGGTGGGAACTGCAATCTGAGCAGTTGCCCTTACTGGATTACTGGGAGAGTCAGTGTGAATAAGATCAGCCTTTTCCTTAGTTTTATCTAAAACCATACTTTGCTTCTCTGAACTCAACCAAATATTGAGCAAATTTTGAGTATCTGCTCAAGTAGGGTTGTGGGTGGCAAATACAGAGGAGAATAGATTCTCCATATAGTTTGGATCTTTATATATATTTTTTCAATCCTGTTCCTTCTGGAAACTTTAGATCTTCTCAATAAACAGTCATATTAGTTTTCTAATTAAGTAGGTTGGAAGTGGAGAACAGAGAATAAACCAGGATAAATCCTATAGGCTGACCTGTGGCAGCAACACCTCCTATAAGCAGTTGTTATGAGGAAACTGCCTCTCTGAACCAGAGTGGCACCCTGGCTAAATGGAGTCCCCTGCTGGGTATAAGAAGCAGAGATCATACCTGTTGCCCTGGATTTGTGACTTTTTGGTGGTGGGGACTCTGGAGAGGTGCCAGTAGTGCTGCTGCAGCTCCCCCATAAGGTGGAGGAGGGTAAGTCATAGGTTCCTTTAACTGAACCACCATAGCATCATCATCTTTTTCTTGTAAATCAGTCCAAACAGTTTTTAATTTCTTGCTTTATCATAATTTTACCTTTTTCTACATTGTTTCACTTTTCCAAAGCAACATAAAACATTATACATAGGGGATTGCATCTCATTCCTCTTCCTTCTTACAAAACAAATCTAGCTATGGGATGGTACTCTAAGCATGAGAACCATGCAGGGGCCACTGTTCTCTGAAATCCAGTGAGTATTAAAGTCAAGCTATGCTAAAAAATAAGATAATCTTTTTTTGTTTCACGAAATGGTAGACAAAGGTCTTTCAATTTTGGAAGATGCAGCCAATCAGTGTTGCATTGTGGGTTACTTGGGGAGAACTAAGGGACAGCCCTTAGCTCATCAGAACTGAGAAGTCGCTAGGGCTCATCTCTGGGTCTGCCCCAGTGGCAAGGGGGCACTAGGCTGTGAGTAAATGCCCTCAAGGAGAGTGCCCTCTACCTGACTTGCCACAAATAGTTACGAGATTATCAGATTTGTATGCTTGCTGCACAGCAACAGAACAACACACTGAAACAGTGGGGTTTACAGCAGAGAAAGAGTTTAATAATCTCAAAGCCACCAGCCCCATTGGACTGCCTGGAGGAACTGAATTAGTGTTTCCCATTCTGGCTGGAATAATACACATACAACAAAACACAGATACTAGTCACCATACTCAGGACCCAAGTATTGACCTGGCAAGGCTCAAACTTGGTTCCATTGGCCCTTGTCATCTTTGATCCACTCAAGCTGGAGAGGGATGACCTTTGATCAGGAGTTCAATGGGTGAACCCTGCGAAAGATGGAAGAGCAGACGGTTACCCTGAGTTAGGCTTGCTGAGATTCCACTAGCAACTCCTTCAGGACTAACCGAATGTGACTGACCAAACAGGAAGAGTTTCCTGAGTTAGTAATTTCTTCCACTGGTAATTTCCTCAGGGATCCCCTCCACAAACATAAATACATATAACAAGACAAGGATGTTTTCAATTTAAAAAAGGAGCAAAGACAATTCAATAAAGAAAACATAGTCTTTTAAACAAGTGATACTGGAACAGTAAGGCATCCAAATGCAAAATAATAACCCTCTATGTATTCCTCATACCTCATACAAAAATTAACTCAAAATTGGTCATATAGCTAAGTGTAAAATGTTAACTTCTAAAACTGAATATGTCCCTGGTTTAGGCAAGGAAATTTTAGGTGACACAAAGGGCATAATCTATAAATGAAAAATTTGATAACATCAAAATTACATATTTTTGCTCATTTAAAGGGACTATTAGGGGAAAGAAAAGTAAAGCTACAGATGCAAGAAAAATATTTGCAGAATATTTTCTCATTGAAGGACTTGTAGCCACAATATATTATGTAGTCTCAAAATTCAGTAATGGAAGAAACAACTCAATGAAAAGTGGGCAAAATTTAGACAGTATTCACCAAAGGAGGTACATAGATGGTAAATAAGTACACAGAAGACGCTAAGCAGCATCAGTCACTAGGGAATGCAATACTATCACACACATATTAGAATGGATAATTTAATGGGAAAAAAACACTATCTCAAAGGCTGGCAAGGTTGAGAAACAATTGGAATTCACATACACTGAGTATGTGAAGCTAGAACATATGATCACTCAGGAAAACAGTTTGTCTATTTCTTATAAAAATAAACACACATATTTAGTATGATGTTTGCCATGGGTTTTTAAAATATAGCTTTTATTATTTTGAGACATGTTCCATCAATACCTTGTTTATTGAGTGTTTTTACCATGAAGGGTGTTGAATTTTATTGAAGGCCTTTTCTGCATCTATTGAGATAATTATGTGTTTTTTTTGTCATGGGTTCTGTTTATGAGATGGATTACATTTATTGATTTTTGTATGCTGAAACAACCTTCATCACAGAGATAATGCCAACTTGCTCATGGTGAATAAGCTTTTTGATATGCTGCTGGATTCACTTTGCCAGTATTTTATCAAGGATTTTCACATCGATGTTCATCAGGGATATTAGACTGAAATTTTCTTTTTCTATTGTGTCTCTGCCAGGTTTTGATATCAGGATAATGTTGGCCTCATAAAATGAGTTAAGGAGGAGTCCTTTTTCTATTGTTTGAAATAATTTCCAAAGGAATGGTACCAACTCCTCTTTGTACCTCTGGTAGAATTTGGCTGTGAATCCATCTGGTCCTGGGCTATTTTTGGTTGGTAGGCTATTAATTACTGCCTCAATTTCAGAACTTGTGTTTGGTCTATTCGGGGTTTCGACTTCTTTCTGCTTTAGTGTTGGGAGTGTGTATGTGTCCAGGAATTTTTCCATTTCTTACAGATTTTATAGTTTATTTGTGTAGAGGTGTTTATAGTATTCTCTGATGGTAGTTTGTATTTCTCTGGGATCAGTGGGAATACCCTCTTTATCACTTTTATTGTGTCTATTTGATTCTTCTCTCTTTTCTTCTTTATTAGTACGGCTAGTAGTGTACTTTATTAATCTTTTCAAAAAACCAGCTTCTGGATGCATTGATTTTTTGAAGGGTTTTTCGTGTCTCTATCTCCCTCAGGTCTGCTCTCATCTCAGTTATTTCTTGTCTTCTGCTAGCTTTTGAATTTGTTTGCTCTTGCTTCTCTAATTCTTTTAATTGAGGTGTTAGGGTGTCGATTTTAGATCTTTCCCACTTTCTGATATGGGCATTTAGTGCTATAAATTTTCCTCTAAACACTGCTTTAGCTGTGTCCCAGATATTCTGGTATGTTGTGTCTGTCTTCTCGTTGGTCTCAAGGGACTTATTTACTTCTGCAGTATTTCCATTATTTACCCAGTAGTCATTCAGTAGCAGGTTGTTCAGTTTCCATGTAGTTGTGTAGTTTTGAATGAGTTTCTTAATCCTGATTTCTAATCTGATTACACTGAGGTCTGAGAGACTGTTTGTTAAGATTTTCGTTCTTTTGCATTTGCTGAGGAATATTTTACTTCCAATTATGTGGTTGATTTTAGAGTAAGTTCTATGTGGTGCCGAGAAGAATGTATATTCTGTTGACTTGTGGTGGAGAGTTCTGTAGATGTCTATTAGGTCTGCTTGGTCCAGAGTTGAGTTCAAATCTGGAATATCCTTATTAATTTTCTGTCTCGTCGATCTGTCTATTATTGACATAGTATTGGAAGTTCTGGACCGGGCAATTAGGCAAGAGAAAGAAATAAAAGGTATTCAAATAGGAAGAGGAAGTCAAGTTGTCTCTATTTGCAGATGACATGATGGTATATTTAGAAATTCCCATCATCCCAGCCCAGAAACTCCTTGAGCTGATAAGTAACTTCAGGAAAGTCTCAGGATACAAAATCAATGTGCAAAAATCACAAGCATTCCCATACATCATTAAAGACAAACAGAAAGCCAAATCATGAGCGAACAAACAAAAAATACCTAGAAATACAACTTACAACGGATGTGAAAGACCTCTTCAAGGAGAACTACAAACCACTTCTCAAGGAAATAAGAGAGGGCCCAAATAAATAGAAAAACATTCCATCCTCATGGATAGGAAGAATCAACATCATGAAAATGGTCATATTGCCCAAAGTAGTTGATACATTCAATGCTATTCCCATCTAGCTATCATTATCTTTCTTCACAGAACTAAGAAAACTACTTTAAACTTCATATGAAATAAAAAAAAAAGGGCCCATATAGCCAAGAAAATCCTAATCAAAAAGCACAAAGCTGAGGGATCACGCTACCTGATTTCAAACTACACTACAAGACCACAGTGACCAAAATAACATGGTACTTGTACCAAAACAGATATATAGACCAATGGAACAGAACAGAGGCCTCAGAAATAACACCACGCATCTACAACCATCTGCTCTTCAACAAACCTGACAAAAACATGCAATAGGGAAAAGATTCTCTATTGAATAAACGGTGCAGGGAAAATTGGCTAGCCATATGCAGAAAACTGAAACTGGATCCTTCCCTTACACCTAATACAAAAATTAACTCATGATGGATTAAAGGCTTAAATGTAAGATCTAAAACCGTAAAAACCCTAGAAGAAAACCTAGGCAGTACTATTCAGGACATAGGCATGGGCAAAGACTTCATGACTGAAACACCAAAAGCTATGGCAACAAAAGCCAAAATTGACAAATGGGATCTAATTAAACTAAAGAGCTTCTGAACAGCAAAATAAACTATCATCAAAGGTGAACAGGCAGTCTACAGAATGGGAGAAAATGTTTGCAATCTATCCATCTGACAGAGGTCTAATATCAACAATCTACAAGGAACTTAAACAAATTTATAAAAGAAAAACAACCCCATCCAAACGTAGGCACAGGATATGAACAGACACTTCTCAAAAGAAGACATTTATGCAGTCAACAAACACATGAAAACAAGCTCATCATCACTGGTCATTAGAGAAATGCAAATCAAAACCACAATGAGAAACCAATTCATGCCAGTAAGAATGCCAATCATTAAAACGTCTGGAAACAACAGGTGCTGGTGAGGATGTGGAGAAACAGGAACACTTTTACTCTGTTGGTGGGAGTGTAAATTACTTCAACCATAGTGGAAGACAGTGTGGCAACTCGTCAAGGATCTAGAACCAGAAATACCATTTGACCCAGCAATCCCATTACTGGGTATATACCCAAAGGATTATAAATCATTCTACTATAAAGACATGTGCAAACATATGTTTATCGCAGCATTATTTACAGTAACAAAGACTTAGAACCAACCCAAATGCCCATCAATGATAGATTGGATAAAGAAAATGTGGCACATATACACCATGGAATACTATGCAGCCATAAATTGAATGAGTTAGTGTCCTTTGCAGGGACAGGGACGAAGCTGGAAACCATTATCCTCAGCAAACTAACACAGGAACAGAAAACAAAACACCACATATTCTCACTCATAAGTAGGAGTTGATCAATGAAAACCCGTGGACACAGGGAGAGGAATATCACACACCAGGGCTTGTTGGGGTGTGGGGAGAAAGAAGAAAGATAGCATTAGGACAAATAGCTAATACATGTGATGTTTACAATCTAGATGACGGGTTGGTTGATGGGTGCAGCAAAACACCATGGCACATGTATACCTATGCAACAAACCGCACATTCTGCACATGTATCCCAGAACTTAAAGTATAATAATAAGAAAATACACACACACACACACACACACCATTTACCCAACAAACCCACTCCTAGATATGTATCCATGATTAATAAATTTGTGTTTATATAAAAACTGTAGATGAATATTTTTCTTACCAGCATGATTCACAAATGCCAAAAACAATGCAAATGGCCTTCAACAAGTGAATGGATTAACAGACTGTGATACATGATACAATGAAATAATACTTAGCAATAAAAAAAGGTGTTCTGGGTAGTGTGACAAAATCCTATGCCATTCAGCTCCATTCTCCCCAGAGCATGAATCCTTTCTTGTCTAGTGTATCCATAGTTTATACTACCTGCCTGTTAGTTACTTAGTAGTCTTCCAAGTTATCCAATACTATCCAAGTAGTCTTCCAAGGTGGAAAAGCATAGTCTACTTGGGTTTTACACTATTAATCATTTCAAGAATCTACTGGGGAGCCTAGAACATGTCCCACATGAATAAGAGGGACTAATGCAGCCTTTTTCTTTCACACGTAAGGAGAGACTACTCTATCTACCTTCAGAAGAATCATTCAGATGGCACTAGTAATTCAAGTTTTACAAGTCAAGAGAAATTTATATTCTGTGATTTATCTGGCAATTCTTTTCTTTAAATGACTATTTTAAAGGAAACTGCAGCCAGTTTGCACTCATATAGGATACACTTCGATATATATCTACTGTACTCACACAAGTATATTTAATTATTATTATTATTATTATTATTATTATTATTATTTGAGATGGAGTCTCGCTCTGTCACCCAGGCTGGAGGGCACTGGCATGATCTCTGCTCACTGCAAGCTCCATCACCTCCCAGGTTCATGCCATTCTCCTGCCTCAGCCTCCCGAGAAGCTGGGACTACAGGCGCCCGCCACCACACCTGGCTAATTTTTTTTTTTTGTATTTTTAGTAGAGACAGGGTTTCACCATGTTTGCCAGGATGGGCTCGATCTTCTGACCTTATGATCCACCCGCCTTGGCCTCCCAAAGTGCTGGGATTACAGGCATGAGCCACCACGCCCAGCCAAATTTTTTTCTGCATATTTTCACAACACAGTTATGAGGAATTTGGATTTTATTAAATTGAAAAGTACTGTGATTCACTGACAATTGACTGTCCATTGAAAATATAATGTTGATATCTCAATCTGAAGATAAAGTTAAGACTTGTTAATTATATGACCACTGTAAAGCAACCAAATAACCTGACTAAAGTACAGGGTCTAGCATGAAGAGTAAAATAGAAACATTCTTAAGAATAACTTGAGCCAGAAAAACTTGGGACAGAAGAAAAGAAGGAAGGGAGGGAGGGAGGAAGGAAGGGAGGGAGGGAGGGAGGGAGGAATGGGGGAGAGGGGAGGGAGGGAAAGAAGGAAAGAAAGAAAGAAAGAAAGAAAGAAAGAAAGAAAGAAAGAAAGAAAGAAAGAAAGAAAGAAAGAAAGAAAGAAAGAGAAAAGAAAAGGAAAAAGAAAGAAAGGAAGAAAAGAAAGGAAGAGAAATAAGAGAAAAAAGAAAAAGAGAAAGGTAAAGAAAGGAAGAAAGAAAAAAGAATGAAAGAGAGAAAAAGAAAGAGAAGGAAAGAAAAAGAAAGAAAGAAAGAAAGAAAAGAAAAGAAATGAAGGAAGGAAGGGAGAAAGAAAGAAGGAAAGAAAGAAAGAAAAGAAAAGAAAAATAAAGAAAGGAAGAAAGGAAGAGACAGAAAAAAGGAAGAGAAGTAAGAGAAAAAAGAAAAAGAGAAAGGTAAAGAAAAGAAGAAAGAAAAAAGAATGAAAGAGAGAAAAAGAAAGAGAAGGAAAGAAAAAGAAAGAAAGAAAGAAAAGAAATGAAGGAAGGAAAGGAGAAAGAAAGAAGGAAGGAAGGAAAGAAAGAAAGAAAGAAAGAAAGAAAGAAAGAAAGAAAGAAAGAAAAGAGAGAAAGAATAAGTAGTTGACTCTACAATCAGCTCCAAAACCAAAGCAAGAGGCATAAACCTTGATTGAGTTGTTCGATATCAGGAGAAATTGCATATCTCATCAAGGCATATTATTAGCCTCAATTAATCTGTGAAGAAAAAATGAAAGCAATGGTATCATCTGACACTGAATGATGAGACACAAAAAAGAAACTGATGAAGCAAAAAGATTTGGGTGAAAGGTCATTATTAGGGTGAAAAGTCATATCCATACTTATTAAAAACCTATCTTAATTAAAATTCAGGAAGTGGAGGTTGCAGCTAGGTGAAATTGTGACATTGCACTCCAGCCTGGGTGACAGAGTGAGATTCTGTCTCAACATAAAATAACAAAATAAAATAAATAAATAAAATTCAACAGAGGGTTACTGCAATGCTGGTTAAAAAATTGTTTACTAATAGTGGAGAATATTCAGAATAATAGTCATTGTGTGTGTATATACATGCACAATGTACAAAATATACAATAAAAAATATACTGTATGAGAAAGGCACTACAAAAATTGTTAGGGAAATGTTGAGTTTACCGTATTTTATTTAGAAATGAAATACAACCATTATCATGAATATAATCAACACAAAATATTTTTAAAATTTGAAAAGAAAAAATAACATATAAATTTTTAGAATAAAGAATAGTATAGTGACTCTGTGTTTTTGAAATATTTCTTTAAATAGAAACAAGAAACATAGCATTCATCATGAAAAAATATGGACTATTATGTAGTAAAATGAGCAACTTATGTTCATAATGCATAAAAAAGGAAAGAAAAGTACTAGCCACAAAGAGAATGCATTTGCATTACATATAATTAAAAGAGATTTTATATTCAGAATTATTAAGATGATTCCAAATAATAATACCAAAACTCCCATAAAGGTAAATAAAAAAAAATCAAACTGCATTTCCAAAGATTAGAATCATTAAATACCAATTAAACTGTGAATATATATTCTAAACCCAGTTGGTGGTAAAAGAAATGCAAATTTGGGGGCACGCCCAAGATGGCCAAATAGGAACAGCTCCAGCCTCCAGCTCCCAGCATGAGTGACACAGAAGACAGGTGATTTCTGCATTTTCAACTGAGGTACAGGGTTCATCTCACTGGGGAGTGCTGGACAATCTGTGCTGGTCAGCTGCTGCAGTCCGACCAGCGAGAGCTGAAGCAGGGTGAGGCATCGCCTCACTTGGGAAGCGCAAGGGGGAATGGAATCCCTTTTCCTAGCCAAGGGAAAATGAGACAGACAACACCTGGAAAATAGAGTAACTCCCACCCTAATACTGCACTTTACCAAGGTCTTAGCAAACGGCAAACCAGGAGATTATATCCCACATCTGGCCAGGAGGGTCCCATGGCCATGGAGCCTCCCTCATTGCTAGCACAGCAGTCTGAGATCTAACTGCAAGGTGGCAGCAAAGCTGGGGGAGGGGCGCCTGCCATTGCTGAGGCTTAAGTGGGTAAACAAAGCCACCGGGAAGCTCGAATTGGGTGGAGCCCACTGGAGCTGAAGGAGGCTGGCCTGCCTCTGTAGACTCCTCCTCTGGGGACAGGGCATAGCTAAACAAAAAGCAGCAGAAACCTCAGCAGAGGTAAATGCCCCGTCTGATAGTTTTGAAGAGAGCAGTGGATCTCCCAGCACGGAGTTGGAGATCTGAGAATGGACAGACTGTCTGCTCAAGTGGGTCCCTGACCCCTGAGTAGCCTAACTGGGAGACATCCCCCACTAGGTGCAGACCAACAACTCACACGGTGGGGTATACCCCTGAGATGAGCTTCCAGAGCAAGAATCAGACAGCAATACTCGCTGTTCAGCAATATTCTATCTTCTGCAGCCTCCACTGCTGATACCCAGGCAAACAGGGTCTGGAGTGGACCTCAAGAAAACTCCAACAGACCTGCAGCTGGGGGGTCCTGACTGTTAGAAGGAAAACTAACAAACAGAAAGGACACCCACACCAAAACCCTATCAGTATGTCACCAACATCAAAGACCAAAGGCAGATAAAATCACAAAGATGGGGAAAAAGCAGTGCAGAAAAGCTAGAAATTCAAAAAATCAGAGTGCATCTCCCCCTCCAAAGGAACGCAGCTCATCACCAGCAACAGAACAAAGCTGGGTGGAGAATGACTTTCACGAGTTGAGAGAAGAAGGCTTCAGTCATTCAAACTTCTCAGAGCTAAAGGAGGAACTACCTAACCAGAGCAAAGAAACTAAAAACCTTGAAAAAAGAATACATGAAAGGATAACTAGAATAATCAATGCAGAGAAGACCTTAAAAGAACTGACAGAGATGAAAACCATAATACGAGAAATATGTGACAAATACACAGGCTTCAGTAATTGACTCGATCAACTGGAAGAAAGAGTATCAGCGATTGAAGATCAAATGAATGAAATGAAGCGAGAAGAGAAGTGTGGAGAAAAAAAGAGTAAAAAGAAATGAAAAAAGCCTCCAAGAAATATGGGATTATGTGAAAAGATCAAATCTACATCTGATTAGTGTGCCTGAAAGTGACGGGAAAAATGGAACCAAGTTGGAAAACGCTCTTCAGGATAATATCATCCAGGAGAATTTCCCCAACCTAGTAAGGCAGGCCAACATTCAAATTCAGGAAATACAGAGAATGCCACAACGATACTCCTCGAGAAGAGCAACTTCAAGACACATAACTGTCATATTCACCAAAGTTAAAATGAAGAAAATATGTTAAGGGCAGCCAGAGAGAAAGGTCGGTTACACACAAAGGGAAGCCCATCATACTAACAGCAGATCTCTCAGCAGAAACTCTCCAAGCCAGAAGAGAGTGGGGGCCAATATTCAACATTCTTAAAGAAAAGAATTTTAAACCTAGAATTTCATATCCAGCCAAACTAAGTTTCATAAGTGAAGGAGAAATAAAATCCTTTACAGATAAGCAAAATCCTTAGAGATTTTGTCACCACCAGGCCTGCCCTACAAGAGATCCAGAAGGAAGCACTAAACATGGAAAGCAACAACTGGTACCAGCCATTGCAAAAACATGTCAAAATGTAAAGTCCATCAATGCTAGGAAGAAACTGCATCAACTAATGAGCAAAATAACCAGCTAATATCATAATGACAGGATCAAGTTCACACATAACAATATTAACCTTAAATGTAAATGGGCTAAATGGTCCAATTAAAAGACATGGACTGGCAAATTAGATATAGAGTCAAGACCCATCAGTTTGCTGTATTCGGGAGACCCATCTCACATGCAGAGACACACATAGGCTCAAAACAAGGGACGGAGGAAGATCTACCAAGCAAATGGAAAACAAAAAAAAAGCAGGGGTTGCTTAGTCTCTGATAAAACAGACTTTAAACCATCAAAGATCAAAAGTGACAAAGAAGGCCATTACATAATTGTAAAGGGATCAATTCATCAGGAAGAGCTAACTATCCTAAATATATATGCACCCAATAGAGGACACCCATATTCATAAAGCAAGTCCTTAGAGATTTACAAAGAGACTTAGACTCCCATACAATAATAATGGGAGACTTTAACACCCCACTGTCAACATTAGACTGATCAATGAGACAGAAAGTTAAAAGGATATCCAGGAATTGCACTCAACTCTGCAACAAGTGGACCTAATAGACATCTACAGAACTCTCCACCCCAAAGCAACAAAATATACATTCTTCTCAGCACCACATAGCACTTATTCCAAAATTGACCACATAGTTGGAAATAAAGCACTCCTCAGAAAAAGTAAAAGAATAGAAATTATAACAAATTGTCTCTCAGACCACAGTGCAATTAAACTAGAACTCATGACTAAGAAACTCAATCAAAACCGTTCAACTACATGGAAACTGAACAACATGCTCCTGAATGACTACTGGATACATAGTACTGAATGTACTGAATGTACTGAATGACTACTGGGTACATAAATGAAGGCAGAAATAAAGATGCTCTTTGAAACCAATGAGGACAAAGATACAACATACCAGAATCTCTGGGACACATTTAAAGCAGTGTGTAGAGGGAAATTTATAGCACTAAATGCCCACAAGAGAAAGCAGGAAAAATCTAAAATTGACACCCTAACATCACAATTAAAAGAACTAGAGAAGCAAGAGCAAACACATTCAAAAGCTAGCAGAAGGCAAGAAATAACTAAGATCAGAGCAGAACTGAAAGAGATAGAGATACAAAAAACCCTCCAAAAAATCAATGAACCCGGGAGTTGGTTTTTTGAGAAGACAAACAAAATTGATAGACCACTAGCCAGACTAATAAAGAAGAAAAGAGAGAAGAATCAAATAGACACAATAAAAAATGACCACCGACCCCACAGAAATACAAACTACCATCAGAGAATACAATAACTACCTCTATGCAAATAAACTAGAAAACCTAGAAGAAATGGATAATTTCCTGGACACTTACACTCTCCCAAGACTAAACCAGGAAGCTGAATCCCTAAATGGACCAAGGGCAGGTTCTGAAATTGAGGCAATAATTAATAGCCTACCAACCAAAAAAAGTCCAGGACCAGATGGATTCACAGCTGAATTCCACCAGAGGTACAAGGAGGAGTTGGTATCATTCCTTCTGAAACTATTCCAATCAATAGAAAGAGAGGGAATCCTCCCTAACTCATTTTAAGAGGCCAACATCATCCTGATATCAAAGCCTGACAGAGATACAACAAAAAAAGAGAATTTTAGACCAATATCCCTGATGAACATCGATGCAAAAATCCACAATAAAATACTGGCAAACCAAATCCAGCAGCACATCAAAAAGCTTATCCACCATGATCAAGTGGGCTTCATCCCTGGGATGCAAGGCTGATTCAACATATACAAATCAATAAACATAATCTAGCATATAAACAGAACCAAAGACAAGAACCACATGATTATCTCAATGGATGCAGAAAAGGCCTTTGACAAAATTCAACAGCCCTTCATGCCAAAAACGCTCAATAAATTTTTTATTGATGGAATGCATGTCAAAATAATAAGAGCTATTTATGACAAACCTACATTCAATATCATACTGAATGGGCAAAAACTGGAAGCATTCCCTTTGAAAATTGGCACAAGACAGGGATGTCTTCTCTCACCACTCCTATTCAACATAGTGTTGGAAGTTCTGGCTAGGGCAATCAGGCAAGAGAAAGAACTCAAGGGTATTCAGTTAGGAAAAGAAGAAGTCAAATTGTCCCTGTTTGCAGATGACGTGATTGTATATTTAGAAAACCCCATTGTCTCAGCCCAAAATCTCCTTAAGCTGATAAGCAACTTCAGCAAAGTCTCACGATACAAAATAGAGGTGCAAAAATCACAAGCATTCTTATACACCAGTAACAGACAAACAGAGAGCCAAATCATGAATGAACTCCCATTCACAATTGCTTCAAAGAGAATAAAATACCTAGGAATCCAACTTACAAGGGATATAAAGGACCTCTTCAGGGAGAACTACAAACCACTGCTCAGTGAAATAAAAAAGGACACAAACAAATGGTAGAACATACCATGCTCATTGATAGGAAAAATCAATATTGTGAAAATGGCCATACTGCCCAAGGTAATTTATAGATTCAATGCCATCTCCATCAAGCTACCAATGAGTTTCTTCACAGAATTGGAAAAAACTGCTTTAAAGTTCATATGGAACCAAAAGAGAGCCCCCATTGCCAAGACACTCCTAAGCCAAAAGAACAAAGCTGCAGGCATCACGCTACCTGACTTCAAACTATACTACAAGGCTACAGTAACCAAAACAGCATGGTACTGGTACCAAAACAGAGATATAGACCAATGGAACAGAACAGAACCCTCAGAAATAGTACCACACATCTACAGCCCTCTGATCTTTGACAAACCCGAGAAAAACAAGAAATGGGGAAAGGATTCCCTATTTAATAAATGGTGCTGGGAAAATTGGCTAGCCATAAGTAGAAAGCTGAAACTGTATCTGCTCCTTACTCCTTACACAAAAATTAATTCAAGATGTATTAGAGACTTAAATATTAGACCTAAAACCATAAAAACCCTAGAAGAAAACCTAGGGAATACCATTCAGGATATCGGCATGGGCAAGGACTTCAAGTCTAAAACATCAAAAGCAATGGCAACAAAAGCTAAAATCTACAAATGGGATCTAATTAAACTAAAGAGCTTCTTCACAGCAAAAGAAACTACCATCACAGTGAAGAGGCAACCTACAGAATGGGAGAAAATTTTTGCAATCTACTCATCTGACAAAGGGCTAATATCCAGAAGCTATAAAGAACTCATACAAATTTACAAGAAAAAACAAACAACCCCATCAAAAAGTGGGCAAAGGATATGAACAGACACTTCTCAAAAGAAGACATTCATACTGCCAACAGACACATGAAAAAATGCTCATCATCACTCGCCATCAGAGAAATGCAAATCAAAACCACAATGAGATACCATCTCACACCAGTAAGAATGGCAATCATTAAAAAGTCAGGAAACAACAGGTGCTGGAGAGGATGTGGAGAAATAGGAATTTTACACTGTTGGTGGGACTGTAAACTAGTTCAACCATTGTGGAAAACAGTGTGGTGATTCCTCAAGGATCTAGAACTAGAAATACCATTTGACCCAGCCATCCCATTACTGGGGTTATACCCAAAGGATTATAAGTTATGCTGCTATAAAGACACATGCACACATATGTTTATTGCGGCACTATTCACAATAGCAAAGACTTGGAATCAACACAAATGTTCATCAGTGACAGACTGGATTAAGAAAATGTGGCACATACACACCATGGAATAATATGCAGCCATAAAAAAGGATGAATTTGTGCCCTTTGTAGGGACATGGATGCAGCTGGAAACCATCATTCTCAGCAAACTATCACAAGAACAGAAAACCAAATACCGCATGTTCTCACTCATAGGTGAAAACTGAAAAATGAGATCACTTGGACACAGGAAGGGGAACATTACACACCGGATCCTATTGTGGGGAGGGGGTCGGGGGGAGGGACAGCATTAGGAGATATACCTAATGTAAATGATGAGTTAATGGGTGCAGCACACCATCATGGCACATGTATATATATGTAACAAACCTGCACGTTGTTCACATGTACCCTAGAACTTAAACTATAATTAAAAAGAGAAAGAAATGCAAATTTACACTACAGTGCTATAACATTTCATAGCCACTCAATTTGTAAATAATAAAATGTGACATCACCAATCATTAACAACGTGTAAAAAAAGAAGGAACTGTTGATATAAATGTATATTGAAATAAATACTGTAGGAAACCTTGTAAGAGCAGAATATGCACAATATCCCAGAATACCCATTTGTACTTACATATACTAGAGAAAGTCAAATAGCTTTACTGTAAAAATGTCATATCACTGCTTGAATATATGAATTTTTGGCTATCACTGTATTTACTTTCTATTTTTAAAAAAATTATATAATTAATATTTTGAGTCAAATGATTGATTCCAATGTACATATTAATATTGATACAGGAGTTAAGAAAAAATTGTTTAGGCAGATAAGGAGGGTACAGTTGTCTATGGTAAGATTTTTCCTTTTAATGAAAAGCAGCCCCCAAATCATTTTCTTTCTAATAAGAGGAGCCTGTAAAATTGAACTGCAAACATAGACAAGCAAGCTGGCAGCTTGCAAGGTGAATGCCAGCAGTTGTGCCAATAGGAAAAGGATACCTGGGACTAGGCATGTTCACATGGTAGCTGCATCTTCCCTTTTCTTTGCCAGCCATGTGTACAGTAAGGAGAAGGCAACACAGCACTGACCAGGCAAAGATCCCATTTGCTTAATAACATTAGGGTGTGGTGGCCAGCTTCCTGGCATATTATGTAAATATCACTCCTGGTCTAACCAATCTTTGGGCCCTATGTAAATCAGACACTGTTTCCTCAAAACTGTTTATAAAATCCAGTGCACCCCACCAGGGGCAGGGATTCACTTTCAGGTGCTGTTCTCTCTCACAAGAGAGAAAGCTGTCCTTTCTCTTTCTTTTGCCTATTAAACCTGTGCTCCTAAACTCACTCCTTGTGTGTGTCCATGCCCTTAATCCTCTTGGTGTGAGATAATGAACCTCGGGTATTTACCCAGACAGTGATGCCACTTCATTATGACTTAATTTAACCAACAAGTATTGTGTTCAACTTATTTTACTGTATTCTTGACTAATGCCCATTAATAGGAGAATTTATTTTACTATGTATTTATCAAGAAATTTGTATATTTATTTATACACAATTGAAAAACCAAAAATGAAATAGGTCTGCCGGCAAAACAAGTTGACATAAACATTTTGCCACAGTTAATATAGATGAGTCTTAGAATGTCATCTATGTTATTTAGAAAGACATGAACATGCTGGGATCTCAGAGCAGTGTACTTACTGACACGGATGCATCTGGGAGGAGGAGACCAGCCATTCTCTGTACATGTAACTGTGGTCTGCTCTTTTGGAAGACTGTAGCCAGGATGGCAGGCAACTTCTATAGAGTTACCCTGTACAAACTTTCTTCCATTATTTTCATTATATCCATTTTCCAAATAAGGAAAATAACATTTTCCTGAGGACCATAACAATGATAAATAAATAAAGTAAAGGAGAAGCATAAATTTGCTCAAAATAGTATATGAAAATTATTTTCACAATATTTAAATAAGATTGCATAAACATCCAAAAATAATGTATAACTGAAGACGAACTGAAGTGACTAACAAAGGTTTGTACAAAAAGAAATATCAATATTCAATATTACTTATCTTTAGTTTTTGTAATTAAAAGATGCATAAATTACATAGATATTCTCATCAAGTCCCTATATTTATTTCTTCTGTGATTTTCAAGAAGAAATCCTCATAATAGGAAAGAACTATTTTGGTCATTTTGCTTGAACAACTCTTTTCTTGGCCCTATTTCTGTTACATAAGACAAGTGTAATCACTTAAGTGCCCTCTTCTCTTCGATCTTTGAAAGTTTTATACATGTATAGCAGTTCAGAGGTTTACTTACTGAGGCATGGAACTGCTGGTGACCACCCATTTTGTGTGCAATAAATGTAATCCCAGTAACTTCTTGAAGGAGTCTCAAAATGTTCATCACAGTAATAGGAGAAATGTTTTCCTACAGGTACTGGAAAGTACGGTCTACGTATGCTCTCATAATATAGTCCTCCATGTTTAATGTTTGGATAATCACAAGGTCTCACTTGCAACAAAAATTAAAGAAAGTATAAAGAAGTTTTACTGTAACAAATAATCATATTAGAGATAAATTTTTATCACTGAATTATATTCTCTTCTTAGTATAATTACACATTCCATTAGGGTTTCTAGGTCAAAACAAATGATAGAACTGATGACTGAGATATGTGACGAGAAGGTCTTTGTTAATGAAGATGAAATTATGTCTGTGGATCATATGATGCGTAAATTTGTATGAAGGCTCTCCAGAAAGAAAAATGTACAGACCTATTTAATGTATTTCCCTTAAATACACATACCTTATCTCCGGCTAATTAAATAAGCTTTTCAGTTGAGAAATATGTCAGTGTTACCGCTTAGCTCATGTATTTCTTTTTTTTTTTTTTTTTTTTCCTATTCTCTTCAGTAAACAAGAGCCCTGCATTTTCTTCTCAGAACAACTCAATGTAAGGAGGTAGTATTTTGAGGGATTTAAGGTTTTTATTTGTTTTAGATTGAATTCATGGGCTGGGCGCACTGGCTGACACCTGAAATCCCAGGAGTTTGGAAGGCTCAAACAGGCAGATCTCTTGAGGTAAGGAGTTTGAGACCAGTCGGGCCAACATGATGAAACCCTGTCTCTACCAAAAATGTAAAAAAAAATTAGCCCAGTCTGGTGGTGCGCCCCTGTAATTCCAGCTACTTAGAAGGCAGAGGCAGGAGAATCGCTTGAACCCAGGAGGCAGAGGTTGCAGTGAATCGACATTGTGTCATTGCACTCCAGCATGGGTTACAGAGTGAGACTCCATCTCGAAAAATCTAACTAACTAAATAAATAAATAAGGCTCTTTCCTATTTATTTAAGACAATGTAAAAATATACAGAAACACAAAAATTTTTCTTTGATGATACCACACAGAAAAATAGCATAGTTAATTCATGCCTCAAACAATTCATTGAGCCAAATTCTCCAGTCTTTATTTAACCAGAGAAACAGACTAGAAATATTTCTTCATATTCAAATAGTTAGGATTTTGATTAACATTTTTTGTTTATTCCCAATTTCAATTGGACAGCAAAATAATTTTAATGTCATAAACTATATTTAAGTAAGATACAATATATTTACTTTTTACTGAGTTATTATATATTAATTTTGACAAATACATTTGAGTGCTATCTTTCTTATCATATTAACAGGTTTATATATTTTTCAGAAAATTTGCTCTTTTCATGAGATTATTTACGACCATCTAGCACTTTCAATAACAAAATGGTATTAATGTTTTCCATGAAAGTTGATTCACTTTCAATAAACCTTATGCAATAGGTTAAAAAGAATTTCAATACACACATTCACACACACACACACATATAAATATTCTTTTTCATCTCCCTCTTTCTTAAATTCAGTGATTTATTTTCTTTGGTATTTGATTAGAGAAATTTTCATGTAGTTTCTACAAACATTTATTATGTGGATTATAAACTGAATAATTGTATATACTAAATGTCTTTCTCTAACAAAGACTAGTGAATGATACTTCTTTCAGTATAGTTTCTTGGCCTGCAATCCATATATCTTGTAATTGATAGATTTTTTTTCCCTATTTATTGGAAGCTCCCAGTGTTGAAATTAAAACATTTACTTAGTCTTATCTCTTTTAAGTAACATTCTACATTTTTCCCTATCACTTTTTAAAGATTTGGAATGGTTTCTATTTACCATTGGACTTTACAAATTTCATCATGATTTGTTGAGACATGTATTGCTTAGCAATAACTCTGCATTGGGAAAGATTGAGTCTCAGATTTGCAGGAACTGTGTCTTTAAAGATTTCAATTGAATTTCACATTAAGTGGTAGAGCAGAGATTTGAAAGCTTGTGGTTGATTTCAAAACAAGTATGAGTATCCATCTGATTATGGTTTTTCCTGGAATGTCATAAAATAAAATTGTCCACTGAGATTTCTTTCCAAAAGGAATAAAACGGAGGCATAACTAAAAACAGGCTCGAGCTATTTAGCTATTCTCTAATTTTGTCACATTTACATCTGTTTTTATCCATTTTACAAATTGATTCCTTGAAGCAAATATTAGTACCCACAGATGATCTTATCAGCACTGAGAATAGAAGGACTTCAAATAGCCTCATTTCTATTTGTTACCTTTCTACAAATGTAGTTTTTGGTTTCACAGCATTTATGGTGCTTCCATCATAAAGTTGGCTCAAACAGATCTTGAAATTGATAAAAAACGTTCACTAATTTTTATAACTACTGCTAATATATTCATACTGTAATTTATTTGACCCAGGCATGGGATCTTAGAGTCAACATTGTTAAATTTCATCTTATTAGATTCAGCTTAGCACAAAAGATTCTCTTTGAATGCTGAATCTGCCCTAATGCAGATTCATTATTATCCTCTGTATCATTCCAATTGTTAATTTGTACTGCCCTTCCCCTAAATCATTAAAGTGTTCAATGACACAGTGAGTAATGAAGCAGGGCTGAGAATAAAGACTTGCATCTGATAATTAGATATGGTTATTTAATGAAATTACAAACTGATAAACCATATAACTGATCAACTTCTCTATCTTGTCCATGAGAACTCCAGATGGTTCATTGTTAAATATTAATAATTGAAATCCAAATATAGTTGGGTCTCGGTTTAGATACATTTGGGCTGAACTACATTGTCATAAGCCAACCATAAAATCATTAAATATTTTCCTTATAATTCTTATGCACATTGAAATCTGTTTCATACTGATAATAGCTTCCTCTCTTAGGGACTGGAATTATGCCAGGAATTAGAGTTGAAGTCATTGATCAATCATTTGTATCATATTTTTCTTTCATGGAATATATAGTTTAAGTGTGGTACATCTTGTCTATGTACTGCTAGATAGAAAGAAAATAAATTTGATCATAGAGATAGGAAAAATATTAAAAAGGGGTAAAGGAGCATCCCCGAAATAAAATACTCTGTTGACTTGAGTGGTATTTTGCTACATGTGATGGTTTTAGGTAATTACCTCCAACACTAGGAAATTGCTAAGACTTGGAGTCCTTCAACACTCCTTCCTCCAAATAGTGGTGCCTAATTTCTCTCCCCTTGGATATATGCAGGACTTAGTGTCTCACTTCGAAAAAATAGATATGACTATAGTTAACAGTGTGAGTAGATAATTGATATGGTTTGGCTCTGTGTCCCCACACATATCTCATGTTGAATTCTAATTCCCAATGTTGAGGAAGGTGATTTGATCATGGGCATGGATCTCCCCCTTGCTGTTTTCATGATAGTGAGTGAGTTCTCATGAGACCTGGTTGTTTAAAAGTGTGTAGCAGTTCCCATTACTGTGGCCTGGGCCATGATCCTGATTGCAACACAAGAAGACAGTCTGATTCACAACTACGTATATAAGCCATTTTCAGATTCCTGACCAATAGAAACTGTAAGATAATAAAGGTTAGTTGTTTTAAGTAAATATGTTTTTGGGGTATTTTGTTACAATGCATTAAATAATGTCATCTATGTGTTAGATGACATTATTTTTATCTAGTATTTTAATTCAGATATTAGAAGAATTTATTAATAAGGGAAACATACATTCATAAACACATATACACATTTAATTTTGAGTAGCAAAAAAAATGAGTTTTGGCAACTTCGAAAACTAAAGAATACTTCCAACAACCTTACTTTATATACACAATAAGACAAATATTTGGTTTTATTGAGTCCCCATTTTTATGCATTTAAAAGAAATTTCAGAATTAAGAAATGGGCCAAGATACGAATGGAACTTACAGGTACATCTTGGAGCAGGTATCCAGCCAGTGCTTGTGCATTTTGCTGTATTTCCCCGGGTTGCAGGATAAAAACCATTTATACACTGGTACCTGATTTCATCTCCAGTTCTGTGTTTAATCCTTAAAGGTGAGTAGACACCATTTGGAATATAAGGAGCATTACATGTTTTTTCTGAAAAGAAAATGGATGTGTGGATAATGTAGAAATATCCATTAAAATTCATCATTTATACAAACATTTAAAAGTAGGTGTTATTTATTTGTCCTTAGCATAATACAAAATGGCATTAAAATGAACACATCATAGTATCCTTTCTGGTATATCACTTATTTTTTCCTTCACTATACTGTCATCTGATATATTTGTACCTCCTGGGCTCTTAATCCCTTCTTCTCCAAAGTCATTCCATACTTCATGACTTTCCATAACTGGCAATGATCTCATCACATATAACTTCAACTCTTACTTTCATTTTCCTTCTATTCTTTGGTTTCTGTGATTCTCATAAGGATTGTTTACAAATATTCAGGGTTTCTTTTTTTTGGACAATTGATAGGACTGCACAACCCTTTCTCTTTGAAGTAACTGTGGCCATGTGATTGCATAAGAGACTATAATAAAAGCGGAAGTAATATCTTTCACTTTAGAGAGAAGTTTTAAAAGCCATTGTGTGAATTTTTATTTTCTCTTTCCCAATGACACTGTGAGTAAAGAAGGACATGAAAAAAAATGGTGTTTCTGTCACCTGATTCTTACAATTAATACAATGAGTCCCTTCTGATCTACATTGAAAGTGAACATGAATGAAAATAAACTTTAGTCTTAATATCTTAAACATTGAGATATTGCATTACATTTTTCTTACTATAATAGGATAAAATAGCAGAGGGTTTGGAAAACCTTTTCTGTAAAGGGCCAGATAAAAGGTCTCTGCTGCAACAACTCAACTCTGCCATTACAGTACAAAAGTAGTGATAGACAATACATAGACAAATGAACATGGCAGTGTTTCAATAAAACTTTGTTTACACAAAGGGGGTAAGTTGTATTTTACCTGCAGCCTATAGTTTGCTATCCATTGGCCCAGTGTGTCCTAATCTATAAAGCACCTTCTCATTCCTTTCCATTAACTCTGCTATATCTCAGTATTGAATCCATTTGCAATATTCCTTTTAAAATAAAATACTATGCATTTTAAGTATTGTAGAAAAGCTATATGACCACTTATATTGGAGTCATATTTTATTTTGGACTAAAAAGCTGTGGTGGACATTCAGCATTGCTTGAAATCAATGTCTATACCCCCAATTTATTTGCTATTTGATTTCCCACAGTAAATGATCGATAGTCTCCTCACTTTTCTCAAGTCACCCGAAACAATTGCCTCCTCATCAACAGATAATAAGTCTCCATTCACACAAAACAATTGAGACCACCAGTAGTGAGTTCCCTATACTTCTTTCCAGCATTCCTCAACATTATCTGTATCTATACTGATTTAAGTATTTTGTTTAGTCTTCAATGGTAAGGTGTTACTTTCAAATTCAGGTTAGCTTTAATTCTTTCATTTTCCCCTGTATTTTAAACCATTGTTTATTCCTTCCTTCCTTCTTTCTTACCTTATCAACCATGCTCTTAAATTGATATGGAAGCTTTTGCAATTTAAATCCCTTCTCTCAACACTTTGTTCAATTTTAGCTAATGTACTACATTTCCCCACCCCTTCAAAACCAAAATCCTTAAAATACCATTTTATAATTGCTATCTCCACTTTCCAGTCTCACATTTATTCTTCAACTCACTACTGTCTAGTTTCTGACACCTCTATTTTGTCGTCATTGCTCTGATAAAAGCTACCAATGAGCTCCAATGTCCAAATTCAGAAATGCTTTGCATTTCACATATTCCAGTCACTGGTACATACTATGGGCTTCCTAATTATTTATTGAACTGAACAGATAAAACTCTGTAATATTTGACTCTGTTGATTATGGACTTTTTGGTGTTCCCCATTACCTCATATATTTATGTTCTCCTGCTTCTCCTTGTCTTTGTCTAAGTGATGCTTTTCTTTTACATTTTATTATTTTCCTTTACTTTATATTTTTTGCTTCTCATCTTGTACTTTACTTAATTTTTAGGCCCTGCCTACTTGTCACATCTCATCTCCTGCCATTTTCTTACTTCTTCTCTATACTACCACTATTCCTTTCTTATAACTTGTATATTTAGTCAAACATAAAATTTTATAAAGTTTTAATTATTCATTACATATTTCCTCTTCTCAATACCATACTTCCACTGTGTCCATTCAACTCCTAATTTTATACTTCATTCTGACAGAATAAACTTTAATATATCTCTATAGCTAACAGGATAATATATCTAGATTAGCAATAATAATATGAGAAATAATATGTATGTGACTTAGTATACAAGTTTTAAAGCTTTACTATTTTAAAATTTTACTATTTTATGTAAAACGTGTCTTCAGTGTTTGATGTTGACACTAACTTCAAATGAGTCTTAAATGTATTCCTTTTTTCTTTTTTTCTATGTCACTTCATTCTTCTCTATCATATTTTCATATACTCATTAAAGTTCAGTTTATGTACCTTCAATTATTTTTCCTTATGATATAGCTCAATTTAATACCAATTTTTGAAGTCAAAAGCTATGAGATACAAAAAACAAGAGTTTAAGAAATCAATAAAATAATACAGAACAATTTTGTTAATTAAGAATAGAAGGACTTCTGGTGATTATGCTCAAGCAGTAGACATAAATCCTGTGATAAACCTTAATTTCTTATACTCACAATCATTTTTAAAATAAATCATGTTATTAAAACATTGTTCAAACCTGTACCTTTATCCAAAATAATGTTTGAGACTATCCATATTTTCCTACTATTGGAAACAAGCATTAGTCATTTGAAGTTATAACACTAATTCAAGGTTGGCACTCTGTTTTGAACCAATAGAAAATCCAATCTGTACAGGGAAGAAATAGATTTGGATCAAAGATAGCTTTAATTTAACAGTCCTTGGTACCTTTGATTGTTTCTGTAAATAACTTTCTGTTACAGATTGTTCCTATTGGACACAGAGACCAAAGTTTTGACAATTCACCTTCAATCAGTCCTCTGACATGTATGTGCCATAGACCAAATTGAAGAAAATTTAAGTATTTAAAATTTAAGTAGATAATTTGACTTTAATGTTATCTTATTATTTAGTTCCAAATTTCTTATAGATTTAGAAGCAACAAAGAGAGTTTGAAGTTACTTGATTTCAGAGAAAATGATGTGTATAGATTTTGAATTCATCTTATATCAGCAAGTAGATCTTTGCTTTGTACCAAGAAAATAGTCATGTTTATGCTATATTGGCATACAAAGAGTGGAATTCTTTTATTAAGAAAGACTTCTCTATATCTAATCAGTGTAAAATATATTTCAATAAAATAAAACATGTTAAGAGAGAGTGCATGCTTAACTAACTTGGGATGAATTTTCCTTTATTTATATTGATTATTAGTGAACTGTCTTCTGAAAAGGAGTACTCAATCCCAGTGCCTTCTCTTGGTATCTCTTTTCCTAAAGAAAGCAGGACCCTCAAGCATAGTCTTGAATATTCAGGTTTTACTTGTATTTGTGACTGAGAAATGGAAAAAAATATATAAAAGGAAAATGCTTTATAAATGTAGAGTGGTGTGTGTGTGTGTGTGTGTGAATCAATCAGTGTTCAAGAGAAGCAAGAATAGAAATGCAGTAACACATTTGGGAAAAACAGATGAATTTCTCATTGTGAAAACAAATATGTGCTAAGGAAGACTTTTAAGTAGGTAGCAAAGTGAACAAGTAAAAGAGGTGAAATAATCAGATTACTACAAGGAGGTAGTCATGCTACAGAGTTACATGTTCAAATAAAACTAAATTCCCAGAGTCTTATTTTGAATTCATCGAAAGCTGAAATGGTGGTTTATTGTAATGTTTATCTTCAATACACAGCAAGGCTCTGATGTAAAATAAGTGGTTTATAAGTTACATTTTGATTATTGGATGGATAAATTCACTGTAGATTTGAGAGGGGTTCTGGAAGTAATATACTTCAGGTAGAAGTTAATGCCAAAGGACTTATGCATGCACTTCCTTTGCTTAGGAACTATGAATGCCGTGAAGACAAATAGTTGGACCCCACACACCATTAGCCAAACATGGATCTGAGGTGGGTTATTACTGTCTCGTGTTCATTTTTCTTTTCTAAAATATGTTCTTAACAGTGCCTAAAAGTAGAGATCACACAATTGTGAAGAAAAATGTTTTCCAAGGAGACACTTGTGAGCTCAAACCAAAATTTTTTAGTGTATAAAATTAATCCAAAATTAACTATCCTTTTTGTAAAAGAGGATTACTAAAGCACAGTTTAAACATGTATTTATGAATCACAGGATTTAAAGTTCAGAGGGCTCTTAAGAGTTCAACTCTTCTTTCTCTCACAGTATGGCAGTATCACCCATTTAGATTTCTGGACCATATGTGGTAACACTATTTCTCATTTCACTCGTTGTAGAAGTCCTCATCAAAAGCAAACTCACTCCTTTTATAAATGTTTGAAAATACCTCAAAGCAGTTATCACCACACTATAGCTATAGCTTCTTACTGTACTTCTTATGGCTTAATTTCTTAAAGTCTGTCACTGTCTATATTCTCTCTTCTTGGCCATGATAGTTTGAAATTTTCCCTTTTAAAATGAAGTGGGTTAAGTAGAACACTCTATTCCAGATATATTTTTTGGTGGGCAAAGAGCACAGTTGAAATGAACTCTTTGGCTCTGTATAACATCCCTCCATAATGAAACTTAAGAGAGTTTGGGGTTTTGTTTTTTTTTTTGGTTTTTCCATTTTCCAGCACCATCATCACTGTTGAGTCATACTGGGCCTGTTGTTAACGAAAATATTCATTTCCTTCCACTTAATTCCATTGTCAGTTGAGAGTTTCCTCACCTGTTAGTAATACAAGTTACTTTTAAAGTATTTTAAAATATTAATATAATTTAAATAAATTCTGGGCATTAGTACAGCAATCTACTTGTTTGAGAGTTGTATGTTACTGAGAATTAGGAAGTCTATTATTGTCCTGGCTCTACTCCAGACATGGTTTTTGATGATAAATCAATGACTTAATAAGCTACTGAACTTTTCTGGCCCTGTTTATGTCTATTTTCAGAGCGTGTGTATCGTATGAAGTGTTCTCAAAATGAACCTTGAACACAGAAAATTCTATGTATTTTTTATAATAGTTTATTTACATAAATTGGCACTCTATTTTTGATTAAAATAAGTGGCTTTATTAAAAGAATTAATTAGAATATGTGATAAATTTGTATAGATCCAGAAAGTAAATGTAACATTACCTTCACATGAAGGCAGCGGATGCCATCCAGATTCAGTGCATACAGAATCTCCTCTTTCACTGTATTCATAACCCATGTTACATTTATATTGAAATCGTTCATTCTCCTTATAAATAATCTTCTGAGATATAGGAGATCCATGTATAACATCTGGGGATTTGCATGAAATTTCTAAATAGAAGGGATTAAATTCCAAAATGTTTATTTCAAATTAAAGGACTGTGACCAGGACATAATTATATGAAAACAGAAATGTTTCCATTAGGTAACTCAGTCAACCAAACAAAAGTTCTGTTTTGACTTGACCACTTAGTAAATGATTTATCTGAAGAAAGTTAAAATTCTGATTAAAATTATTCTTCTAATATTATTTAGTTTCAGGACAAATTAGCCTTCTTGAAATAAAGAGTGACCAGTAACATTCATCAAGTGTATATACAAAAATTGGCCATAAATATAGTTTTATTGTGATGTTTTCACTGAATGACCTGCAAAAAATAACACATCTTCAAATTATTGAAAAGACAGCAATTATCAACAGTACTCTTTGTCAAAGACATTGATTTAACTCATTGTCATTATATCTCTGAAAAGTAACTGACCTGTTTTTGTGTCATCACCATTTAGCCAAGATTTCCTCAGAAAAAAAAAGGGCCATCATCTTTTATACCCACTTCTCTCAAACATTTTTACCTGGGATTATGCCAATCCTAAGTAGTTTCCCAAACTCTGTTCTCCCACTTTCTAATCCATTTTCCTGTGTGTAGCTTAATGACCTCTCATGTAGACACATCATAACTCCACTTGAAATCCTTCATTGATTCCCAAATCAGTCTGAATAAAAGGCGTGTTCTTCAGTGTGGTGCATGCAGCACTCTGTATTGGCCCACCTTCTATTTATCACTGACTTATTCCCTACTTGCATTCTACACTAAGGTGCCTAGGAACAATGAACAAGAACCAGTGGTGCTTCATGCTCCTTAAAACCTTACTGCCCTTCCACTTCCCTTTTCCTGAACTCTGGTATGCTTTTGCTCTCATTTTCATCTACAAAATCTCATTTTTTTCTTTAAGACTTAATCGTAGGCATCAGCCATTCCAGGAAGGTTTCACTAACCACAAGAATCTAGTTGTAAGGATGTAAATTCCGTCCATGTACTTCTAAAATACATGATATTTTCTATGCTGAATAAAAATATTAGTTTTTAACATAAAGAACTATTATTGTTAGAAAGAGTTCTTAAGAAGAGAAATTCTTTTCTCTGTATCTAACTGTAAGATAGAACAGACTTTAAAAGTAAAAATAATTTAGAAATTTTAGATAATATTAAAATATAAACATACCAGAAACTTCTGCCAAACATTTATTGGTAAAATGAACTTGCACTATGGCACTACTAAACAAATCAACCACGATTTTTACCACAGAAGCCAAAATCATTGATTGGTCATGATGCACAGGTTGACAGTGTTCTGACTAAAAATGTCCTGGCTTACAGTTTACTATAAAACTTCTTTTAAGAGGCAATGATTTATTTAGTGGATTCTGTTCATTTCAGCAACATTTATAGTAAACTTGCGGCACAAATATAAAACAGGTCTGCTTTCTAGAATTGTTATTCAAAAATGAATGCCATTCTAATGTATCTCTGGAAATACATAATGAAACTATGGCTTTCAAAATTAAAAACAAATGTCTACTCCAGAGGTCTTACAATTTGCAGCAAAAATACTTAGCATTCTCTTTCAGCCTAAGAGGCGACTACAATGGAGTTATGGTTGAAGCATGGACTCTGGTATCAGATAACCTACATTTAAATCCTAACTTGACTCTTTATGCCATGATAATCCAGGGCATGTATTTAACTTCTTTGCCCCAGTCTCCTCAATTATAATATAAAAGTGATGAGTAAATAAATCATGGAGTGTTTTTGAAAGGTAAAATTAAATGATGCATGAAAAGAACTTAGCTCAATTACAGGCAGATAGTAAGTGCTCAATAAATATTAGCTATTGTTAATATTGCTAATACTCCTTAGAATGAACGATGTTTTAAATGTATATTTACATTTGAAAAGCTAAAAACACTAAAAGAGTGAGTGTATCTTACCCACACACTTTGGTTTCTCTTTACTCCAAACACCATTTTCTGAACAATGCATTTCGTTATCTCCTTCGATCTTGTAGCCTGAGTTACATGCAAACCGTACTGCTTGTCCAAAGTGGTATTCCCGATCTAGTTCCATTGCACCACTGATAATTTTTCCATTCTCTGGTGCTTTCATTGGTAAACACTTTACAACTGTAGAAAATACATAAAATGTTTTCTAACGGAATTTTGAAAGTTTATTGTGAAAAATATGTGTATGTATAAAATCATCCTCAGGATAAGATTGGAGGAAATTACTTAAATTATTTTTAGAAGCATTTGATATACCTGTTTGCTAGAGTTACATGTTTCTAAGAAACAAGAAAATGGAATGTTTATTCCTGATTCTTTTCTATGGGAGTGGACAATGAAAATTACTATTTTCAATGCTAGCTTGTATTTTTGTAGTAACAAACAAGTATTTTTAAATAATCAAGAAATATAAAGCTTGAGATAATTAAATACAACATTTTCATTTATGCCCCAGCATAATATAACACCGCATGCCTAAAAGATGTAAAAGCAAACTTTATGACGTTAACTTCAATAGAGAAATCATCCTTAATTTTCCATCCTCTTCGACTTCAGTGTTCAAAATAATTTGAGTACTTCTTTTGATTCTACTTAATATTTTCCAATTTCTCTAAGATTGTGGTCAAACTTTATCATACTCTCGAATGACTCAGGATGCCTGTTAAAATAAAAGTTTTAGGGCTATCTTCCTGCATGCTCACCCCAAAGATACTGATTCAGTAGGTCATTTTTTAGTAACCAAAGATTTTAATTTTTAACAAGCATCCCAGGTGATTTTGATGTAGATGTTCTCTAGAACATTAATCTTCTTCCTCTCATTTTCATAGATGAAAAACATCTTCCATTCTTTTCTGTAGTTGACAGAATTTTTGAATGATTATCACACTTCTTCTGTATCTCTCTCTACTTACTACTCACTGTGGAATTAGAAAATACTACTCTGATTGATTTCTTTTATTTCCATAATGACTAGGGATTTGAATTATTAGCTCACAGCATGAAAACAGAATCTACATTTTCTCATTTTCACTGTTTGCTTTACAGAACAGTAAGAAATAACAGAGCTCACCCTTAGTTTATTCCTCTTTTCAGTAAAGGTAAGTTCACAGGCAACCTCCCTTGGTGGGAGGTCTCAGTCATGTTCTGCACTTCAGCTGTTACCATAGATCCCTGCATTTGGGTGGTTATTGGGTGAGTGCCTCTTCATTAATAAAGGTAAAATTCTGATCTTCATTAGCATAGCTAATGAAGTATAGCTAATGATGCTTATATGCATTTCTAGCCATTAAAATCCAAAAGGAAATAAAAATGAGTTTTAGATTCTCTAATACTTCAATTATTAGATTAGATCAGGTTGCATCATATTTGGCTTTTGAAACACCAAGAATGTAGTCATAAAAGACTAGATTCCCACTGTACATTATATGAGAAACAAAAATAAATAAATAAAAATATTTAATTAGAGACTTTAAGTTATTTCAATGTAAGACATTTTTAAAAATCTTAGATTATTTAAGGTATTTCAATATACTTGTAAATACATTTTATGTCTACCTTCACATATAGGAATATCATTGGTCCATCCATCTGTGTCACATTCACGGTAATTAATCTCACCTAGCAATTGATACCTGAAAACCCAAAAATAACAGTGTTGAGATAATGTGTGTTTATATGCAGTTTTAAATTCAATGCCATTCTGAGTGTTCAGAAACTCCATAGTAAAGAAAATGAGCAGCATATACATTTTCTTGTTTCTTGTTTCTTGTCTTCCCTTCCTCCCTCTCTTCCTCCTTCACTCTTTTTCTTAGATTTCTTATGTTTCTCTCTTTCTTAATCTCTATCTCCCTTTATCTTTCTCTCCTTGGTGCATGGGCTGAAAATAATCATAACCTTTGGTTCATGACAAATTCATTATTGTTTCATACAAAGTATTCTTATTTTTCATTGAATTATCTAATTAGCTAAATTCAATAATATAGTAAGCTCCATGAACTATCACCAAAACAAAAGCTAAAAATATCATAGTAACCAACAGCTAACATTATGTTTCCCTCTCCTTCAGTCTTAGACCATATTTCTGTCCTCCACGATTCTGATGTTTTCTAAACACCTTAGGCTTTCTACATAATTTAAGATAGTGCCAGCAAAAAGTTGTTAGTGTGTGATTTATTTTCAGCACTTGCCTCCATCTCCCCATCTCTATTCTAGAGATTTTTTCCAGAGAATACCCAGTGAATCAAATCTGTTTATCCAATCCATCTAATGTTGAACTTAAGTAATTTTAAAAACCCATGAAGCCTGCCCTTTGAATTTAAAAATGCTGTATTTGCATATGAGCTCCCTGGGGCCTGTGCAAAATGTGCAATCATTGCTAGAGGCTTCAGATCTATACATTTTTATCTCCTTAGCCAAATCAAGTGCTGAACTTAAAGAGAGGACACAAGTCTATGAGAAAACAAATATTTCAGAGGTGAGGAAGGTAGCAAATTAAAAAATTCAGCCCCAGGAAATTATAACCTATTTGGTTATGTGTGATAAGATAAGCAGTAATGATTGAAGGGCTAAAAATGTATTTGAAAAACCTCCCTGAGGTAGTGACTAAGGAGAGAATAAATTCATAAGAAACAATACTTATTTGGCATCTACAATATCTCAAGGTCTCTTCTAAGGGATGCAGATGTGTGTCTTATTTATTTTTCCTACCAATCCATGAAGCATATGAAATGTGTCTGTTTTGTAGGAAAGGAAATGGTAGCGAAGAGATATATTTTTAAATACCCATAAATGTTAAGTGGAAGAGTTTTGAAAGGCAGGCTTACTCCAGTGACTGAGTTTTAAGCTATTATATTTTATTGCTTCGAATTAAGAAAAAAAAATGAGGAAAGAATGATGTTATTCCATTTGTAATATTTGGTTACATTTATATTTATGAAGTATAAGATTATAGTGATCTAATCCTAGTTTGCCCATATATAGATTTTTCTTCAAAATCATTTTTGATCTAGCAGAGAATAAGGGAGATAAAAGGACACTGAGACACTGAGGATATACAGTGATGATTTTGGCAATGAAAACCCAGCAGTTGGTTAGAAGGAACAGAGTCAATGATTCTGAAAGAGTAGTATTTTTAGTCCATGTGGTAAGAATAATTTGCAGACCTGGGATATTAAGTAACATTAGTTGTAAGTAAAACTTATAAGCAGGTAAAAGTCTTGCTTTCCTTAAATTTTATAAAATCTGTCAAAACAGTTTTCATACAATATAAATTGGTTACAATTCCTATTGTTCCTGACACATTGAACTCCCATGATACTCTGCACAAAATAGAATGTCCTGAAGACTTGTTGGGTGAATACTTATAGATGTGCATACTGTTTTCCCACTCTTCTATAATTATACTCTACCAGTGAAGTTATACTTCATTTAAATTTTTCAATGTTAAGGAGAAAATATGTTACCCAGATTTAATTATTTCCATCATAGTTAAATTTTCAGGTACTTGCATGTTACTTTTTAAAATGTCTGTAGAAAAATATAATAACCTTAAAATATATAAAGTAGTACAGCTCCTATTTACTATCTTAATTATAAACCTCTTTTTGTATGGACTACATACCCCTCATTACATGTATACACAGCTTTTACACCATATTCAAACACATTTCCTCCTATGAGGTTAAAATAACCAAAAGGAGTATCTCCAGGATATCCACAGGGCCTTTCTAAAATGAAAAAAAAAAAGTTATAAATTAGTATGTAATAACAAGGAATATATTTTAGGTAGGAGTGGGGGACCAAGTATATTTGATATTATATAAGAAGACAGATTGAATAAAAGGAAAATTAAACATAGCAGAGCTATTATTTCATAATTGAACTTAAACTATATGCTTGCTTTTTTAATTTTGGAGGAAGACCACCCCTTTTTGAAAATGATGATGTATTGGCTGGGCACAGTGGCTCACACCTGTAATCCCAGCACCTTGGGAGGTCAAGGTGAGTGGATCACAAGGTCAGGAGTTCGAGATCAGCCTGTCCAGCATAGTGAAACCCCATCTCTACTAAAAATACAAAAATTAGCCAGGTGTGGTGGGACGTGCCAATAGTCGTAGCTACTCAGGATGTTGAGGCAGGAGAATTGCTTGAACCAGGGAGGCAGAGGTTGCAGTGAGCCGAGATAGCACCACTGCACTCCAGCCTGGCAATAGAGGGAGACTCCATCTCAAAATTGCACCACTGCACTCCAGCCTAAGTGACAGAGCCAGATTCCATCTCAAAAAAAAAAAAAAAAAAAAAAAAGGTGTATGATGTATTATTTTGTATTTGAGCAGCAACAGTGATATAATTCAGCCATAATTGCGATACTATTAAATCTTAAGTATTTTCGCAACCAAAAGTTTTCATAAATTTCACAAATGTATGAAGTACTTACTCTGACATTTCCTTAATGGATTAAGAGCAACCCATTCTCCCTTCCTGCATACCATTACTATATTTCCAAGAGATCTATATCCAGGGCGGCATTTATAGATAGCCTCAGTGCCTTCTTCATATGTTTGGTCAGGCCAGGAACCTATCAGAATTTCTGTATTTTTTCTTGGAGGAAGTTCCTTGCAATCTACAAAAAATAAAAACAAAATAAGTGCATAAAGTATCTATTTAAATGTACAGTATATTTGGGTAATTGTTGCTTTTAAAAATGTCTAGACAGTTACAGACCTACCTAAATTTTCCTCTCTCTCTCTCTCTCCTACTCCCATATCTATGGAGTAAACATACATTTCATGCATGTAGTGTAAGTATACATTTCACCTTATAAAATTTGTATCTACATAATTTTATAAGAATGTTCACTGTGGAAGAATACCTAAAAAACTTTGCAAAGCAATAGATATATTTTGTTATACTACTCTTAATTGCTGGAGAGCATTCTACTATTCTTCCATTAATTTGGGAAATATTTATTGAGCACTATCGTAAGTTGTAAAGCAAAATCAATGAAGAAACAAGTTATCTGTTCTCAAAGCATTTCCATTCTAGTAGGGAAGCCAGTTATTTAATAAGTAGTCAAACAAACGTACAATATGCATTACAGGTAGAAAAATTCTATTTACAAAAATGAAACATGATAAGTTTTAATACAAAATTATAGGAACACTCCAAATAAGATAGAATAGGATGGAAAAGAACAATGTTTCTACTCTAGATTGGAACAACAACAAATTGTGTGTGCATGTGTATGCTCAAAGGTAAGTAGTGGGAGCAAAGAGGATTAAATGAACAAAATCCAAGTAGGCAGGACTTGTTCCAAGTAAATACAGGGTCTCTGGCCATTTTTTACCTGGTTATATTTGTCAACTCTGGATATGGATTGAAAATCCTTCCTCTGAATGGAAGAATGGTAATGAGGTAAGAAAGAACCAAACATAAGGAGGTTATAGCTAGCATGAAAAATTCTGAAACTTTGCCAAATCAGGTAGCTTTGCTACAGTCTAGGTAGCTTCTTACAAGAAGACTGACTTTCCCATTGCCTCATAGAAAAAAAGGCTCAATAAGAAAAGGGATCTGACTCAAATACACAACTAGCATTCTCATTAAAATATGCCATATTTGAAAGTCACTCTGTGTGATATTTAAGAGCAGTTGTCAAAACAGCAGAAAAGCTGTATACATATATGTATTTATGTATATGCATACATATATACACATATATTATTTATATATAATAAAAGCTCTTTATATATGATTGCTTTTCTGCTGTTTCATATATATATGAGCATTTAAGATTATACATATAAGAGCAGATGTCAAAACAGCAGAAAAGCAAACATATATAAACAACTATTATATATATCATACACTCACATACATAATATATATGTGTCGGCTTCTTCTATCTCAAAAGTCTAATATATATATATACACACACACATAGAGTATAATATATACATATATATATATATATATGTATGTATATACTCTATGTGTGTGTGTGTGTGTGTGTGTGTGTGTGTGTGTGTGTTCATCTTTTGGGATAGAAGAAACCAACCAGACTCTTGATTTTAAAAACCCAAGAAGGTTTAATCTTTGAGACTTTAAAAACCAGAAGTGGAACTGATTCAAATTGAAAGTGTTACCCAGGTCCCGCTGAGTTAAATTTTTGAGTGGCTCAAGAAAGAGCAAACAATCTTGTTAGTGAGAGTAAGTTACATAAACTTTGCTCATTGCATATTTTTGTTTAAAAATACGATCTTGAATAAAAATTAAAAGATACATAAAGAAGCAAAACAGCTGTGAATGAAAAAGAGAAAATAAATATTCAGTAGAACTAGACACTCAGATTCAGATGTTAGAATTAGTGTTAAGGCCTTTATAACAGCTATTTTAGGGACATTAAAGGAACTATAGAAAGTAGATGTAGATTTTAAGAAGATATTCAAAATAAAATTGACTCATAATAAATCAGGTGTTATCTTAAAACTGCATAAAAAATCAGAAATAACAACTTGTCAAATGGTGTTAAGAATCAAATGGACATAACACAATACAAACTTGTTAAACTTAGAGGAAGTTTAATGTAAAAATATCCAAACTGAAGTATAGAAAGACAAAAGTGTATAAACAACAACAAACAAAACAGAGTACAAAAAAATATGTGGTGTAGAGTCAAGTTATAAAACATGTGTAATTGGAATTCTAACAACAGAGAAGAGAATGAACATAGGCAATATTTGAAGAAACAATAGCTCAAAGGTTTCCAAAATTGATGAAAGAAATCAACTCACAAAATCAAAATTTCAACAAACCCCCAAAATGCTATATACCAAGAAAACCTATACTGATACTCTGCTGAAAACCAAAGATAAAGGCAAAATCTTAAAAGCAGATTGTATTAGTCCATTTTTGCACTGCTATAAAGAAATACCCAAGACTGGGTAATTTATAAATAAAAGAGATATAATTGACTCACAGTTTCACATGGCTGGGGAGGCCTCAGGAAACTTACAATCATGGTGGAAGGGGAAGCGAGGACTGGATCTCTTCACATGGGGTGGCGGGAGAGAGAAGTGCAAACAGGGGAAATGCCAGATGCTTATAAAACCATCAAACCTCATGAGAACTCACTCACTATCATGAGAACAGCATGGGAGAAACTGTCCCGTGATCCAATCACCTCTCACTGTGTCCCTTCTTCAACACATGGGGATTATGGGGATTACAATTTAAGATGAGATTTGGGTGGGGACACAGAGCCTAACCATATAATTCTGCCCCTTGCCTTTTCCAAATCTCACGCCCTGACATTTCAAACCAAATCATGCCTTCCCAACAGTCCCCCAAAGTCTTAACTCCCTACAGCATTAACCCAAAAGTCCATGTCGTAAGTCTCATCTGAGACAAGGCAAGTCCCTTCCACATATGAGCTTGTAAAATCAAAAACAAATTAGTCATTTTCAAGATACAATGGGAATACAGGCATTGGGTAAATGCTCCCATCCCAGATGGGATGAACTGGCTAAAACAAAGGGGCCAAAGCCTCCATGAAAGTTGGAAATCCAATAGGGAAGTCATTAAACCTTAAAGTTCCAAAACAGTCTCCTTTGATTCCATGTCTCACATTCAGGTCACACTGATGCAAGAGGTGAGCTCCCACAGCCTTGGGCAGACCTTCCCCAATGGTTTTGCAGGGTATGGCCCCCTTCCCTGGCTGCTTTCACTGCTGGCATTGAGTCTCTGTGGCTTTTCTAGGCACATGGTGCAACCTGTCAGTTGATCTACCACTCTGGGGTCTGGAGGATCGGTGGCCCTATTCTCACAGCTCTATTAGGTAGTGCCCCAGTGGGACCTCTGTGTGGGGGCTCCAATCCTACATTCTCCCTGCTTATTGCACTAGCAGAGGTTCTCCATAAGGCCTCCTCCCTTGCAACACACCTCTGCCTGGATATCTAAGCATTTCTATACATTCTCTGAATCTAGGTGGAGGTTTTGCATTCTGTGTACCCACAGGACCAACACCATGTGGAAGCTGCCAAGGCTTAGGACTTTCATCCTCTGAAGCAATGGCCCAAGCTGTATGTCATCCCGTTTTAGACATGGCTACAACTGGAGCAGCTAGGATACAAGCCAGCAAGTCCTGAGACTGCACACAGCAGTGGGGCCCAGGCCTGCACAACCATTTTTCTTTCCTAGGCATCTGGGCCTGTGATGGGAGAAGCTGCCTTAAAGATTACTAACATTCCCTGGAGACATTTTTCCTTTGTCATGGTGATTAACATTTGACTCCTCATTCCTTACACAAATTTTTCCAGTGGGCTTGCATTTCTCCCAAGAAAATTGAGGTTTCATTTCTATTGCATCGTCAGGCTGCACATTTTCCAAACTTTTATGCTCTGCTTCCCTTTTAAACATAAGTTCCAATTTCAGATCAACTTTCTCAATGTTCAAAGTTCCACAGATCTCTAGGGAAGGGGCAAAATGTTGCCAATCTCTTTGCTAAATGATCTTCGCTCCAGATCCCAATAAGTTCCTTGTCCCCATCTGAGACCACCTTAGCCTGGACTTCATATTCCGGATCACTATCAGCATTTTGGTCTAAAGCATTCAACAAGTCTCTAGGAAGTACCAAGCTTTCCCACATCTTCCTGTCTTCTTTTGAGACCTCCAAACTGTTCCAACCTCTGGCCGTTACCCAGTTCCAAAGTCACTTCCACATTTTGAGGTATCTTTATAGTAGTGCCCTACTACCTCGGTACCAATTTAGTGTATTAGTACATTTTACAATGCTATAAAGAATTGCCTGAGACTGGGTACTTCATTAAAAAAATAAGTTTAATTGACTCACACTTTCACATGGTAGGGGAGGCTTCAGGAAACTTACAATCGTGGTGGAAGGTGAAGAAGAAGAGAAGACTTTCTTCACATGGTAGCAGGAGAGAGAAATGCAAGTTGGGGAAATGCCAGATGCTTGAACCATTAAATATCATAAGAACTCACTCACTATCATTAGAACAGCATGGGGCAAACAATCCTTATGATCCAGTCACCTCCCACTGAGTTCCTCCCTTGACATGTGATTATGGAGATTACAATTTAAGATGAGATTTGGGTGGGGACACAGAGCCAAACCATATCACAGACAGAGGATACATTTTTTTTTTTTTTCAGGAGAATAGTAAAAATAACAGCCAAGTCTGTGGAAGTAAATACTGAAGTCTGAATATATATGTTTTAGCATCACTAAAGTGTTGAAAATTAAAAGTCAGCAGAGAACTCTATAAATGGTGAAAATATACTTCAAAAATGAAAGAGCATGCAAACACATTCTTAAGCAAACACATTCTTAAGCAAACAAAAGCAGAAAGAATTCAACAAGAGCAGACTCAGCTATATAAAATACTAAAAAAGTTATCTGGGCTGAAGGAAACTGATCTAAAATGTAAGCAAAGAAGTACAAAAAGGAATAAGCAGAACTGAAGGAAATAAATAGATGACTAAATAAAAAAGCTATTGAAACATGATAAACATGCTATGCATATTTTACTCAAATGAAAAAGAACCTAGACTGTTTAAATCAATAATGACCACGTTTAATAGTGTTTTTAATAAATTCAAGAGTATAATATGAAACAATAATAGCAAAAGTATCAGGAAAAGGTAAAGAAAATAAAAGTGTGATATTTTCCCCATAGTCTTGATGTGGTAAAAATATTAATTTAGGATAAACTGTAATAATTTAAGTATATTTTATTGTAATTGCTAGGTTAGCCACTAAACCAATAATATTGAGATGCATAAAATAACTAGTATACATGATGTAATAAGATAGTCAAGATTATTTGATTAAAATAAGAGAAGGCAGGAAAAGAAAAAAGAAAAAATGAGGCAAAAATAAATAGCAATATGCTAGATTTAAACTGAACTGTATCAGTAATTACATTAAATGTAAATGGATTCATCACCACACTTAACATGCAAAGATTGTCTGACTGGATAAAAGCATAAAAGAAAACTCAAATATATGATGATTACTTTTAATAAAATTGTACATACAAACTGAGAGTAAATGATAAAAACCAATATGCTAGAAAAGTATCAACTAAAATCAGAATGATATTAATGTATTAATATCAAGCAAATTATAATTTAAGTTAGAAAGTATTACTAGATAAAAAGAGAGTCATTTCATGTTAATAAAAGGGCTACTTTAACAGAAAGATATAATAATTCTAAATGTGTTTGAACAATGTTTACTGGAGCTGGCTCATACTGACTCATAGGAGTCAATTATACACATCTTTTGCTAATACAATGTTCACTGATGACACGTTGGTAACTTGAAATTGACCATATTGTGAGAATTTACACATGAATCTCAGCAAATTTTACAAATCATGGTTGTTTCCTTTCCTTTTAAAAAATAGTTGGTTGTTTTACATTTACCAGCATGCCTCTTTGCATAAAACTATTAATGTATCTTTAAAATATAACAGAAATAAAAGAAGTAAGCAATCCACCATCATAGTTTGAGATTTAAGCACACTGTTTCCAATATCCAATAGACAAAGAAATAGAAAAATAAGGATATACAAGATATGAACAACATTATTAACCAAATTAAGCTTTTTTATATTAATAAAACACTGCCTTCAACAATTGCAAGATGCATATTCATTCCAAGCAAATCTCTACCAATTTCAAAAAATTAAAATCACTCTAAGTATACTCCCTGACCACTAGATATTGATAATAGAAAATAACTGGAAAAGTCACAAAATTTTTGAAGTTAAGCAACGCTGTTTTTTTTTTTTTTTTTGGTTTTTTTTTTTTTTTTTTTTTTTTTTTTTTTTTTAGACGGAGTCTCTCTCTGTCCCCCAGGCTGGAGTGCAATGGCCCAATCTCGGCTCACTGCAACCTCCGCTTCCGGGTTCACACCATTCTCCTGCCTCAACCTCCCAAGTAACTGGGAATACAGGGGCCCACCACCACGCCCGGCTATTTGGGTGTGTGTGTGTGTGTGTGTGTGTGTGTGTGTGTGTGTGTATGTGTTTTTACTAGAGACCGGGTTTCACCATGTTAGCCAGGATGGTCTCGATCTCTTCACCTCGTGATCCACCCACCTCCGCCTCCCAAAGTGCTGAGATTACAGGCGGATTACAGGCGTGCGCCACGGCGCCCGGGAAGCAACACTTATAAATAACTCACGAGTTAAAGAAAAACTACAACATAAATTAGAATATGATTTGAAATAAACAGTAATGGAAATACATGTTAAAATTTGTGGGCTGATGCTGAAGCAGTGATTAGAGAGAAAAATATATATAACCTGAATGAATTAGAAATAAAAAAACTGTTGGAAATCAATTATCCAAATTTCTAATTCAAGAAACCGGTAAAACATTAAATTAAATCTAAAGAAAATAGAGGACAACAAATAATAGCGATGATCACATAAATCACCCTACCAGTTCAAGGTGACAACTAAAGTATTTAAGGATACCCAATTCTGTTGTTACCCAGCATGGATGTGACCTATACTGGCATCAACTTTCATCCTTCATCAGCAAAATTATCTTATGGAGTGGTTAAGATATCAGAAGCTGAGTTTGAGTACCTGAAATCTCCATCAAGCTGTTCTTGTGCATACTGCCTTTATCTTTATTCTATATTTTCCTTGAAGCCGAGTAACCTTGACAATGGGTAAGTCTATTGTACTGTGTAACCCTGGACAATTTCAAATTGAAACTCACTCTGGCAGTTTTGCAATTAAAACTCACGGGAGCCGGGTGCGGTGGCTCACGCCTCTATTCCCAGCACTTTTGGAGGCTGAGACGGGCGGATTGCCTGAGGTCAGGAGTTCAAGACCAGCCTGACAAACATGGTGAAACCCTGTCTCTACTAAAAATACAAAATTAGCCAGCTGTTTTGGCACATGCCTGTAATCCCAGCTATCCGGGGGCCTGAGGCAGGAGAATCTCTTGAACCTGAGAGGCGGAGATTGCAGTAAGCCAAGAAGGCGCCATTGGACTCCAGCCTGAGCAACAAGAGCCAAGCTCTGTCTCAAAAAAAATAAAATAAAATAAAAATAACAATAATAAATAAAAAATAAAACCCACGGAAAATGAAATGGAATAAATTTGAATCCTTACTTTATTTGCAAGCATGCACAGACACATGCACACAAATGCCAGGTAGATTAAAGAATTAGGTTTAAACAAATTTAAAATACATATATATTTCATTCTTTTACAATTTTTTAATTATCTGCTATATTTAATGCTGTGTCATTTTTAACTTACTATTATCTTAGTGCCATCTATCTATAATCATATTTATTTTATAAATATATTTATTAAAAAGTATGAGTAAATATTGAAAATGTAAGGCTTAATGCATAAAGCAACTTGCAAACAGAACATATACACATTACAACATTTTTTAATTAAAAACTATATTTGTGAAAAAATCATATATACAAAATTTAAAGAAAATTTAACTGAAAAATTATTCTTAACACAAACACACTTCTTGCAGTAACAAAAGCACTAAACACTAACTAAAGAAAAATGTTAGAGTAGAATAGATCATTTGCTTAAGAACAGGCATTTTTAAAAGAGATAAAAATTAAAAGAAAATTATTTTTTGACCAATTTTAATGACAAAAATGTAAAGGAGATGATATTCAATTTTGCTGGAAAATTAGGTAATATAAATATTATTATTAAATAAAACTGAAGTACAAATGACTATTACTTAACTAAAAAGCAACTTAGCAATAAGGAATCTTAAAAATACTCATATACTAGTTGACAAAGAATTTCAATTTTTTAAAAGAAATAAATAATAATTAGAGATTTTATGAAATATTTAGGTACAGAGTGTTTATTCCAGCATTTTAAATAACAGATATAATTAGAATATTTATGAAAATTGTCAAATTATGCTACACCCATCTGAATTAAAAACTGTGGTTTGGGTAATATTTAATTATGTGCATAAAATTTACAATAGTAAGAAGGAAAGGTAGTATATATTTTCTGTTATAGTGAGATACATTAGGTCAGGGGCCAGAAAACTAACCTGTGGGCCAAATTCAATTGCTGCTTGTTTTGTAAATAAAATTATAGTAGAACATAGCTATGTTCATGCATTTATATGTTGTCTATAACTCCTTTTATGTTACAATAGAAGAGCTGAGTAGCGAGACATTATGACACATAAAGTCTAAAATATTTATTGCCTGGCTATTTCACAAAAAGTTTGAGTGCCTTGAGATGCATTATTTCAGATTAATCTTATCGCTTAGGACACCTTCACAACAAAACCAGGTGGCCAGCCATGGTGGCTCACACCTGCAATCCCAACATTTTGGGAGGCTGAGGTGGGAGAATCCCTTGAGCCCAGGAGTTTGAGACAAGCCTGAACAGTATAGCAAGATCCCATCTCTACACAAAATTAAAGGAACAAATTAGTTAGGCATGGTGGCACACACTTGTTGTCCCAGCTATGCGACAGGCTGGGACAGGAGGGTCTCTTGAACTCAGGAGTTTAAGGATGCAGTGAGCTATGATCATGTCGCTGCACTCCAGCCTGAGAGACAGGGTTAGACCTTGTCACAAAAGGGGAAATAAAAACAGGAAAACATATGTTTTGAAATAAATACTTTCATAGAGGCATTTAGAAAGTTGACAAGACAGTAAAGAATTGCCATAACAAATCTTCATATAATCAGAACCCAGAGAGGAAAACAAGGAGCCAAATTTTTTCTGCAATGAGGGCATTCACCATTTGGGGAAGATAAGAGCTTGCTTTTTGATAGCCTTGTTAGGCTAAAGCAACAAAATTCAAAGTTAGAAACCTAAATGAATTCACCCACAGGATAAAGGAAAACTGGAAGTAAACCACACTCTTCTTATAGGAACCCAGCTTTGAATTGCTTAGAGGACCAAGGAATTTCAAAACACAAATTTGGCTTAAGGTAGTCTTATACTGAAAGTTCTCCTAGCCACCCAGAAAAGATAAGTTGCAGCTTTAATATGAGGAAGATTTTTTTCTTAAGTACCAAATTATTATTACAAATGTCAAAGTCATTATGGGGAAAAAGCACCTTGCTACTGTAAACTTCATAAGAAACAAAATAGATATTTGATATTGGAATAAATGTATATGACTATAATCAACAATACTAATTCTGTTGTTTAAATGTAAGAGAAAAGATTGACTACTGATATATGAGGAAAGAAGTTATAACAAAGTAGTACCAGATTTTAAAAAGAACCAAATATAATTTCTAAAAATGAAAAAACCCCGTTTTAATCATCAATGGACAGCTTAATAGCAGATAACACAGTTGTAAAAAGAATTCATGGACAGGAGGGCAGGTCGAAAGAAATAACACAGGATGCAACATGGAGACACAAATATGTGGAAAATACACAAGATGAGCTAAGAGTCAATGAGGATAGAAAAGCCAGAGCAATGTTGGAAGAGAATTTTAAAAAATGAATGGAACAAGCAATTAATAAATTCAAGAATTAAAAAATTCCAAGCAGTAAAAAAATGCACCTATATGCATCATAAGAAATATTTAGAAAACCAAAGAGAAAATATCTTAAACTTGTTAGAGAAAAATATTTGTTTAAAAGCAGTAACAGTAGATTTACAAGGACTTCTCAATAGCAATAGCAGAAGCCAGAAGATATAAACGACTTCCATTTGCAGGAAGAAATAGCTATCTATATAGAATTCTATGTACAGAAATAATTTTTCAAGAATAAAGTTTTTGATTCATAGCATTTATTTTATTTTATTTTTTTGACAAGATCTCTATTGCCCATGCTAGAGTGGAGTGGCATCATCTTAGCTCACTGCGGCACTGACCTCTTGGGCTCCAGTGGTCCCTGTCTCAGCCCCCCAAGGAGCTGTGACTACAGTCACAAACCACCTCTTCCAGCCAATTTTTGCATTTTTTGCAGAGACGAGGTTTTGCCATTTTGCCCAGGCAGTTCTCAAACTCCTGGGCTCAAGCAATCCACCCACCTTGGACTCCCAAAATGCTGGGATTACAGAAGTGAGCCACCGTGCCTGGGCTGATTAATAAAATTTGAGATAATTTGCCAACATAAATACACACTAAGGAGAGAAAAAAGATGTATTTCAGAAAACTGAAACCGATCCTAAATATAAAGTCTTAGGATGAAAGAAGAAATGAAAAGCAAAGAAAACGGTAAATGTTCAATTAAATATAAATGAATACTAACTATAAAACAATAAAAATATTACCTTATATGGTTTTAAATACAAACATGTATATGTACACACCCGTACACACAAAACACATGACAATAGTGTATAAAGTGTGAGAAGAATAAATAAAATTAATGTCTTTTAAGTTCTTCACAGTATCCAGAAAAACAGAAAGGTATTAATGAGCTATGATAGTTGTCTTAATAAGTCATCTTGGTTAAGTCAGCATCCCCAGTTATTCAGTCAAACTAATCTAAATGTTGGTGGGAAAATATGTTGCCAGGTATACTCCCAATCAGTTGACTTTAAACAAGCTGATCATTCTAGGTAATCCAGACAGGCCAGATCAAATCATTTGAAAGGTGTGAAACACAGGGCTGAGGCTCCTTTGAAAAAGAGGAAATTCTGTGGAGGGCAGCTTCCTTTCCTGTGAATTCCAGCCTGTCTGTAATCTTCTTTTCTGACTACCTGCCCTGTGGATTTCAGAGGTGCTTATCTCATGCTCACAATTCCATGAGGCAATTTATTTTTTAAAAAAAGCTCTTTTAAAGTAGCTAGATAGGTAGATTGGCATGTCAATCGATTAATTGACTGATAGATAGGTAATCTTCTACTTCTACTTAAGCTTCCCGCATTGAACCCTGAGTGATAAATTAGTATTGGACTTTGGTAAGTTAAGAAGGCATATGCTATACTCTGAATATATGCAACCTCCTCACAACCTCCAATTTATATGTTTAAACCTAATTACCAATGTGATAGTATTAGGAGGTGAGGACATTGGGAAATGATTAGGTCGTGAAAGTGGAGCTGTCATGATTTGGGATGTGTGACTTTATAGAAGAGGCACCACAGAGCTGCCTTGTCCCTTTCATCATTGGAGGACACAGTCAAAAGGCACACTATCTATGAACCAGCAAGTAGACCCTCACCAGACACTGAATCTGCTGGTACTATCTTGCTCTTAGACTTTCCAGCATTTGTAAGAAAAAAAAAATCTGTTGTTTATAAGCTATGCGGTTAATGATATTTTGTTGTTGCAGTCCAAAGAGACAAGTTTTAGAAGTGCCCATTAACATGGTGGAACATATCCATGAGAAAACATTTTGCAATATTTCATAAGAAAGTAAGCTCCATATAAAACTATATTTTACAAAATAAAACAAATGCTTGTGAAAGTTGTCATGGGCACTAATTTTCCCTTGAACATTTTGCAAATTTCTGATACATTTGTATTAGTGAACTTGTGTAATATGTGATTCCACATTGCGCTGTTTCGATGTTTATAATTTAAGTAAACATATTCTACTCCACTAGATGGTGCTAATACTCTATCATAACAACACAATTCCCCGGCCCCTTCCGCACAAAAGGAAAACGGTTTAATTACAAGCTGATACATGTGTTTTTCACTTTCAAAATACAGATCCACTTGATGATGTTCAGGTTACTGGAAAAAATAAGTAAGTTAAGTAATCCTTTCACGCAAAAAAAGTTTAGCCCACTCACTTCCAGTGAGAAGTAAATGCTTTCCCTTCTGGTTATTATTATATTTCCAGATGATATATTTGCGCCCCTCATTCTTGATTTACAAATATGGTTAATTGCTTTTAACAACCAGATGTAGAAAATAAGGATACATCTCTTCCACAAAATCTTCCTGCCAGCTTTTCACAATATTTACTCTGTGAATATGTTTACTATATATAAAGAATTCTCATATTGATTATCTTTTTTCTTCAAATAGTACTTTAAATTCTGGTGCTTTTCCCATCAGTGTTAAATGGCATCTTTTGATTCTGCTTGTAAGAAAAAGATATGATCTCCCTTGTTCTATTTTCCCGTGTTCCTACTACCATCTTCAAAATCTTAGTTCAGGTCATCATCTGTCACCTTGGTCATGAAACTGCCTGCTAACCAGCCTCCAGTCCTCTACTCTCTTGTTATTGCAGTCTATTCACAGAGTGACAAGTGATTTTTGCAAATCTGGTCATGTCATTCCTGTGATTAAAATTCTTCCACGACTTCCCTTTTTACTTATCAGTCATTGCTAACTCCTTCCCTTGGTTTGGGACCCCCTTATCTGGCTCTTGCCACTTTCTCGCATCTCATCATGTTAAATCTTGCATGTATTCACCATGCAAAGCCACGCTGATTTGTTTATATTTTGTTGAGCATTTCAAACTCGTTTTTTCTCTTAGATCCTTTGCACAAGTTATTTCCTCCTCTTAGAATAATTTTATGACAGATTTCTGATGACTGGCTTTGTCTCATCTTTCAGGCCTCTACTCAAATGTTCTGTCCTCAAAGTGATCCACTCATTCTAGTCCCCAGAACCAGCCCACCTAATATCTCTACATATTACCATCCACATCTCTATTTTCTCTTAGGCCTTACTTTACCTCCTTCACAACATTGTTCACAATGCTATAACTATTTTTGTTGACTAGGTTTTCTATCTATCCCCTCACATCAAAATGTAAGCTCCCCGCAATTGAAGAACAATGTTTTTCATAGTTAGTGGAAGAATTTTCATAAATGTCTAGGTCTTCTCACTTCAAATACACTTTCTTGCCTGCTTTTGTTCTAACCATTATTATATTCAGTATTATTGAGGTAGGAGATGGGACTTGGACACTGGACCAAATTGAGGATTGTCCAAAACAGGTCTGGGTGGAAGCCCCTTCCTGTAAGACACACACACCAGTGTGCTATGCCAGTTTACCATTACCATAGCAACACCCAGAAGTTGTGAGCCCTTTCCACAGCAATGACCCAACAACCGGAAGTTACCATCCTCATCCTGGCAATTTCAGCATTAACTACCTCTTAATTTCCATATAATTAAAAGTGCATATAAATATGAGTGCAGAACTGCCTCTGAGCTGCTACTGTTGGCACACTGCCTATGGGTAGCCCTGCCCAGCAAGGAGCGGTACCTCTGCTGGTGCTATATACACAGTCACTTCAACAAAAAGTGCTGTTTAACACCACTGGCTCACCCTTTAATTCTTTACTGGACAAAACCAAGAAACTTCCCAGGCAAGACCCAATTTGGGGGCTTGCTGTCCTATATCATTATCAACTCATGCCATAGCAAAAATATTTAAGGTAATGATTCACTGCACTGAGTTCTAATAATAATTACATATATCTTGTAACATGACTTTTATTTGCCTGAATTGACTAACAATCAAATGTTCAAGCTCAGTTAAACCCTCTTCTCAAAGACTTCCAATTAGACAACCAACAGTTATTTTGGCCCAAGTAGTCAAACTCTCAGCATATATGAACAACAACCACATTTGCTTGCCTTAAATTGGCAGTTCTTGAAGGAAATAGGGCACACGCTTATTAAATAGGAAGCATACAAATTCAAAGGCACAGAAACATTTTTTGAGATGTGATTTATCTTAAAACTTTTTAAAAAATAGCCATATCATTTTTCTCATTCTAGATTAATGAGTAGACTAGGTCACCATGTCTAAGTATTTGAGTATTCATTGTTTAAATGAATACTTCATCTTACGTTTACAGTCATTTAATTGCCAGTTAATTTTGTTTACAAAACACCACATTGTTGAAGCTTTAATTCATTTGGCTTTATTTTACAATTTAAAATTATTTTTAGTCTAGATGCAGTGAGTCATGTTTATAATCCCAGCACTTTGGCATGCCAAGTTCAAGAGGATCAATAGACCCCAGGAGTTTAAGACCAGCCTGGGCAACATGGTAAAACCCTGTCTCTACAAAGAATTTTAAAAATCACCTGAGCAAGGTAGCTATAATTCCTGCTACTTGGGATGCTTAGGTGGGAGGACTGCTTGAGCCCAGGAGGTTGAGGCTGCAGTGAGCCATGACTGCACTACTACACTGCAGCCTGGGTGACAAAGTGACTCCCTGTCTCAAAAAAAAAAATAAGAATAATACTAAACAAAATATATATTTTTTAAGCCGTGTATTAGGAGTGTGAATATGTTTAGCTACTGGAAAAGAGTAAGAATCTTTTTATTATAATTTGAGGAAAATAGTTATATAATTTTGGTCCAAGCTAAAAATCAATGTTATTTAATATTTTTAACAATCTTAATTTACCTAATTTTTTCACTTTCAAATTTTAAGGGGGCATTATTGACATACAAACATAGAACTAATTACTTATTTTCAGTGTCAGTATGTCTTTTAACTGTTACTTGAAAAGTGTTTCTATTCAAATGAAATAAATCATGATAAAATTATATATTTGCAAAAACCTTAATCAAATTTGTGCCAGATTGTTTTGGTAGACTAAAATTGATCTCTTTGTTCAATTATTCTGTTTTTCTAAAATTATTTTATGGGTTAAAAAAAAACAGGACCTATTACTTCTTAAATAGCCTACTTCTAAACTTAGTAGATATCAAAATATACTATAAAGCAAAACTACAACATCAATTTGGAAAAAAATAAAGCAAATGATCAAAACAGAAATAGCAAAAATAGGTGTTTTGCATTAAATTTCTTTCTTATCTTCTCACTGATCTGAATTAATACTATTTATTCAATCATCCTTTGGTATACACAGGGTATATATATTTCAGGACTCCCACATATGCCAAAATCTGCACGTATTTAAATTCTACACTTGACTCTGTGGAAACCGCATGTATGAAAAGTCAGTTTTTCCTATGCATAAGTTTTGTATCCCAGCAATACTATCTGTTTTACCTTGGTTTAGTTGAAACAAATTCACATAGTAAGCAGATCCCTGAAGTTCAAGCCCATATTGGTCAAGGGTTAATTCTATATGCATATATATATATATGATATGATCTAATTAGCTTTTCAAAATAAGAAATATTCAAATTCTTTTATAAATAACATGAGAGTAACTAAAGATCATTTCAAAAGTAACATATATACCTTTGTAAAGAGAGTGAAGAATTGTTTAAAGAAATAAACTCTAGATAAAGTGGAATAGGGATTATGTCACACTTAATAGGCATTTGAGAAAGCAAAAGAAAAAAGAAAAGATAAAAATGTAGCTAGGTGTGGGAGGTTGAGGCAGGAGGATTGCTTCAGCCCAGGTGTTGGAAGCTGCAGTGAACTATGATCACACCACTGCATTCCAGCGTGGGCACTCCAGCCTTAGGCAACAAAGCGAGATCCTGTCTCAAAAAAACCAACCAACCAACCAACCAAACAAACAAAAACCTTAACAGTGAAAAGAGCAAGAAGAAAATTCCAGAATCATAAAAAGCAGATGGGAGAATAGCCGACGGTCATATGAAGTTGGATAGAATAACAAGTTTGTCATAATTAGAGATAAAACAAGATACTATTAGAATATGGGTTGAAATTCCAGAACTTTCTTGAAATGTGTAGTATTTAGTTAGCTAATTTATAAAGCCAGTTACTGTTCCAGTCACAAAAAAGGAACTCAGCCACAAAGAGACAGTACAATTAGGACCTTGAAAATAGAGGAAAAAAAAAAAAAAAACACAACACACACTGTAGCAAGTATTACTAAGTAGTACTTGAGGAAGTTAAAGTGATGGAAAAATGAGCGAAAGAACAGATGAGTAACAATGAAACAATCTGGAAGCTTTTCCATTATATCTGTAGATTATGGACAACCTGTGGAAAAAGAATAGTAGACAGTAGTGACTAGAAAATATAAGAGAAGATGAGGTGATAACTGTTTAGTGCACTTAAAGCTCTGTTGCAAGAACCCAGAAAACTCTAACATTTGTAATTCCATTGTACATCTGACCTATGTGGCCTAAGCTTAAATTTATGTCACAGTTCAGGAATTTCTAAAATAATATTTCTTTTTTCTTTTCTTTCTTTTTTTTTTTTTTTTGAGATGGAGTCTCCCTCTGTTGCCCAAGCTGAAGTGCAATGGCATGATCTCAGTTCACTGCAACCTCCGCCCCCCCAGTTCAAGCAATTATCCTGCCTCAGCCTCCACAGTAGCAAAGATTACAGGTGCACACCACCACGCCCAGCTAATATTGGTATTTTTAGTAGAGATGGGGTTTCACCATGTTGGTCAGGCTGGTTTCAAACTCCTGACATCGTGATCCACCCACCTTGGCCTCCCAAAGTGTTGGGATTACAGGCGTGAACCACCGCACCCAGCCTGAAAGAAGATTTCTATAATCACTTTTCCATCTATTACATTTCCAGTTAACAAGGTTTATGAAAAACTTGGCTAAGTTAAAATGTCAGAAGAAATAAAAGTGTTCTGTCAAATGTTTTTTCTTTCCTTTTTATTGTTTCATTTTTTGATGTTCAGTTACTTTATTTCCTCTGAGCCATCTTTTTATGACTCCTTATAATTTTAAGCTAAAATGCAAAACTTTTTTGTTAATTACATCATCCCCTTTCCACATACTATGGTTTTGTGAGGAAATGGGTAAAGTACACATTAGTTAACTGAGCACAGGACAGATTAGGTGGCAGAATCTCGAAGGCCTAGGCAGGTGGGGGATGGTGTGTGGGGGAGGAGGAGGAGGCATAACTGGGGAGAATGAAAAGTGGCAAAAGACTGCAGAATAAACAACCAAGGATTAAACAAATAAAAGTGGGTCAATGTAGACTGGCTCAGATCTTAGAAACTAAAGGCCACACATGAAGAATATTTACCGATCTGCTTTTGCACTTATATTTGGGAACTTACTTCTACCTAAGAATAATTTTAGTTAGCAATACTTAGATATTTCATTTTTAGTTTAAATTATATGTAGGCAAAAGAGTAGCATATGCATTCCCAGGATATGCCTAAATTTAAAATAAGCAAAGCTTGCCTTGGCAGACGTCTCAGGCTCGTGCCATTTCTGTGGGCATTTTCTCTACCCCTTCTCTTATAGCACTCACTATAACACTTCAACCAGCAGATCTGTCCTACCTGGGAATACCTCATCTTCCAGAATCACTTTGTCCTATCCTTACCCTCATCAACATCCATTTCTACCCTCCCCCACCCAGTGAAATTGTTCCAGGGAAGTTGTCAGATGATAATAATTCAAAGTAAATTATGAATAATGCTAAATTTAACTATCCTAAAACACATATTCAGTGTATTTGTCATTCCATATAAATGACAGACTAGTTTAATTTATAGTAATACTAATATCAACATGTAAAATATTTTAGGAGGAGATGAGATATTGAAGCCAATTGGGCCATTGCAAAACTTTAAATCACACCATATAGGTAACTACCCATACTACTATCTCTGAAAATGTGGAGGTTTTGGAGAAGCAAGGGGGAATTCTTATTTATCACACTGAAATTCAAACATACAATTTGGAATTTTAAACCATTATTCTCCTTTTTCTGATTGTAATGGAATCCATCAATCTTTGATCTATAATGTCTTCTAGGACCCGAAATAATATTTTTGCACTCTAAAATCTCTAGGATTAAAAAACATGTCTGCCAAACAACGCAGCCAGTATTTACTGGGACATGTTTCAGTAGAGCTTTAATTTATTCACTTTAATCATCTTGGAATTTCTGGGCTGTGGCCTAATTTCATATAGTACACAATTGTTAGATCCTAAATCTAAAAAATCTGCTTGAATATAATATATTCAAAAGCTTGGTCATAATATATTTCGAAAAGGTGAAATTAAGTGGTATGATGAAGAAATTGTTATTTTAAACTTTCCTGTAAATCTGACCCAATTCTTAGTAGCCTGCAGTGACTCCCTGAGCCACAGACTGTTACAACAAGGAAGCAATTAGCGTTCCTACATAATTGGGAATGTTACTGTAGACAATGTATTGCATGAAAACGGTACTATGTAATACCCAATATATTAAAAAAAGAAAATAAATAGAAAGCTGAAATCGCAAATTATTCCTGTTGGCTAAAATTCTTTCTTAGTAATGAATAGTGTTTTTTTTAAGAAAATTCACTCTTAACCGAGCAGAAGTGATGCTAAAATGTTATGCAGTTGAGTAAAGCAGATTGTGATAGTATTCAAACTATCTTTTCTCAATTTGGTGTTCAGTATTCAATGTGGAAAATATAAACAGAAGCAAATATTGAAGTATATGTGAGTATTTTTCATGATCAAGGCTACTCTGTTAAGTAAAAATTTGTTAGATATGGTAGATTAACAGAATTGATTGACATCTCAATCTAGTTTAGTTTCAGAGAGTATTTGGGAAACAAGAAATAAAATGGGAGTTTGACATCCACTTAAAATTCATGTAGTTTTTCTCCATTGGCTTTTTACATGTGCTTTTATGAAAATTATGAGACTGACCTAAGCATTGCTTTAAATACTAAAGTTGTGCTTTATCTTTTAGGTCATTTTCACCATAATATATATAGTGCTGATGTTCAATTCACCAGTAGAAACTGATATCACATTTAAACACACATTGATGAAAAATAAAATTCAAGTGAAAGAAGTCAGCAATAATCAATTATGTAAATAAGATGCTTAAATCACTATTGTTTATCACATATACTTTGATCTACTCTATTTTAATATTTCAAATTCAACTTTTAAAAAAGTTATACTGTTTATTAAACTTACCATTGATTCTTGATTTTAAAGATTAGAAATAAAACAAATCTCCCTCATATGACAAATGATATCTATGTAAAACCTGAGCAAACAGTATGTAAGTATGAAATATTAGAAACATTCTCATAAATTTAGTAAGAAAAGACAAATATTTGCACAAAGAAACAGAAAAAGATGTCTGTTATGATTGGTAATGTGAACATTGTTCTGGAACTGTTTGTAAATATAAAAATGTTTCATTTTTAAATACTAATGATAATATTTATATGTACAAGGAAATTAATTGTCTTCTTCATTTAAAAAGTGGCTACATATAAAGTTTATAAGCCAAATAACAAGCAATAACGTTAGAAAATATAGCTGAAAAAAGTTCAGCCTTTCAAAAGGTATTAAACATATTTGAATATTTTTTAAATTACTGAAATATATAACTATAAATACATATGTGCCTTTGTTTTCTAGATTGGAAGACTCAAACAGAGATTTTGTGTTATTTGCTAATATTCTTCAGTTCCTAGAGGTGTAATAGTCACTCAATGAAAATTTCTTTACTAAGTGAAAATATTTTGGAAATTATGAATAATATATAATTCATTTAGTTTAAAAATGTTAATCAAATATCTATCACATAACTGGTTACCTATCATAGCCTAGGAAAGCAAACCTCCTCCAAGAATAAGCTTTTGAATCTATCAAGAAGCAGTGATATAATTAAATTTTATTATGAATTCAGAAATTGTCTTACTGGAGGTCAGAAAAAAACTCCTACACTCATATTCACTACTCCAAAAGACTGCTCTTCAAGAATATATGTTATATACAACTACAGGAAAAAAATCCCTATTGAATAACTTAATTGTTATGAATATTATATATTCTATTGTGTTTTAAATTTGTATAATATTTTTATTCTGATAATACAAGTAATGCTTGTCTACAAGAATTCTAAGGTCATGACAATATCAGTTGTAAACGATAAATGAATTTTTCTTTAGGAAGAGTTAAAATCATATTTGAAATTAATCATTATGATTTGATAGCTTTTATTGACTGTATATTCACATCTTTCTTAATGCTTTCACATGATACATTTTGGTTATACTTCTAAGCAAAAAAAGCAAGTTACATTTTATGATAATTACAATGGAAATGATTATTCCAGATTATGGTTTTTCAGAAAAGATTATTAAAATATTTTATTCTATTTTATATTAAATACAATTATGATGAATATTTAGACATACCACTCAAATAAGGTACTTTCAGTTTTTTAACTCAAAATGTCAAAAGTCACTCAATTATCAAGCTACAAAATACTTAAGCACATTTTCTAAATCAAATTTTTATTACTACTGTGAAAAGCATCATTAGTAAATGTTTCATAACAGTTTTAGGAGAAGAGACTCTTTTAATCTTACCTTCTGCTACACAAATAGCCCATAACATTAGGCAAATAATCTTTGCTAGAAGTTTCATTTTTTGAATCCTTTATGAGGACATTTACCAGCTAACTCTGTTCACAATGTCCAGTTCTCCTCTTCCAAGAATTGTGATTAGTGCAGGAAAGAACTTGCTGCAAAAGGAAGTTGAAACTAGATGCTCCGCCTATCAGAAACTTTTGCAAAGTAAATAAAAAATCAACCACAAGCCACAAGCCCAGCAATGCCAGAGATTGAATCTGATTCTCGCTGCACTCCCACTGAACGTCAATGTTGTGACCTGCTCTTGGACTTTTTCTTATTAAGCTAGGTAAATTCTCCATTGGAAAATGTTCATGTCCTTGGTATGTGCAAAACAGCAGCTGGCGATATCCTCTGGATTTCATAAATCCTTCAATTATTCAAACTCTATTAGGATCTGTTGTGTGTAAACCTCAGAACAGGAAATAAGAGAAACTTTAAAAGAAATCACATACAGAACTTTGGTTTAGGCAATGTTTTCACAATCAGCACCCAGACAATGTGTGGAAACTTTGCCAAGAATGCAGTGCTGGATGAATTTAGGGGCCTGCTTTTCTAGCAATTCATAAAATTAGTTTTCTAAATACTTTTTATATATACGTTTTTGAAGCAACTGGCTCACTCTCGTTTGACATAAATAGGTTTAATAATCCCAAAATCAACAAATTAAAATGCTGATTTTTGAAACTTTGTTTTGTGTAATACATATAAAGAAAACATAAACAAATCGTATGCTGAATATTGAGAAGATAAAGATATCTATGAAACCACCACCAAGGTCAAAACACTGAACATTATTACCTCCCAGAAAACCCCAGTACTCCTTTTCAGTCAATACTCCTCTCAACCCTCTCCCACATCCCCTACAAACAGAGACCACAATTGTGATCTGCAAGAACATGGAATATATTTGTCTGGCTTTTGTACTTTGTATAATGAAAAAGAAGCAATTTACTCTTACTCTTTTTTTTTTCTTTTTTTTTGAGACGGAGTCTCGCTCTGTCGCCCAGGCTGGAGTGCAGTGGCGCGATCTGCAAGCTCCGCCTCCCGGGTTCCCGCCATTCTCCTGCCTCAGCCTCCGGAGCAGCTGGGACTACAGGCGCCGCCACCTCACCCGGCTAGTTTTTTGTAATTTTTTAGTAGAGACGGGGTTTCACAGTGTTAGCCAGGATGGTCTCGATCTCCTGACCTCGTGATCCGCCCGTCTCGGCCTCCCAAAGTGCTGGGATTACAGGCTTGAGCCACCGCGCCCGGCCAATTTACTCTTATGTTTAGAGAGTTTTTCACCAAGAATTATGTTTGGACCATTCAAACACATCGTGAGATGTAGTTATAGATCATTCTTATTGTGATTTCATATTCCATTTTTTGAATAGTTCACATTTTATTTATCTGTGTGCCTGTTAGTGAGCATTTGAGCAGATTTTAGTTTGGAGCTGATATGAATAGTGCTTCTATGAGCCTTATGTTAAGTGGTTTTTGGTAAACACAATCCACATTTCTGGTAAGTGCATACTTGGGAGTGAAACACTGGGACATAACTTATGTTTAGGTGTAATGGATAAAATTAGACAATTTTCCAAATGGATTATATAACACTTGGACATCACTTCACATTTCTATCAGCAGTGTCCAAGTTGCTCCAAACCCTCAGAGATACTTGATAATTTTAATCTTTGTAGTTTTAGCTTTTCTGGTAACACAAAGCAATAATTCTCTGTGGTTATAATATGAATTTTCCTGATGACTAATTGAAATGTAAGAGATCCCTGATTCCCCTTGAAGGACGTGCAACAGCGGTGCGGCTTGCCAGTTAGGTCACCCTACAGCTCAAACCCCTTACGGGAGGGGGAGCACACAGATGGACAGGTGCAGGAACTGGGGTGAGGCTTTCCGACTGTGGCCTCACAGCAGCATCTAGGGGTGGGTGTCTGCGATTCCCGAAGCCCAAGTGGGCATATGTTACAGTGTGCTCCTTTAGCTTTACCATCTGTAAATGGTTTATGTGTTAATCAGCTCAACAGACCCTCTTCCTTATCTCATGGGCAGTGGGACAGTGAAATAGCCTTCTGTATCCCGAGTTCTTGCCCAGTGTCCCAAAAGAATCGGATCACTCGGGGGCTCGAGGGACAAGGGTAACGTTTTATTGAGTGGTGGAGGTGGCTGTCAGCGAGATGGAGTCACTTTCTCAGCGAAGGTGACCTTCGCCTAGAGTCACGCCTCCCAGTGGCCGAACTATTCTCCACCGTCCCCGGCCAAACTCCCCTGGGAGTCCAGACGTCCCTCTTCTCTTCCTCTGCTGCATCATTCTGCCATCGCAGGCCTGTTTGTCACCTTGCCTCCCTATCTCCTCACTTGCAGGTCTCTTCTGGAGCTTGGAGTTTGGGATTTATATGGGGGTAGGACAGGAGGGCATAGCGGACCAAAAGGCAACTTTTTGGGTGTGAAAACTGAAATGCCTGTCCTCATTTAGGGCCACAGAGCTTCAGTCTTAAGTCTGGGGCCTTTGCTTGGTGACCACCCTCTTGTACCCAGTATTTCCCTGTCTCCTGTCCTTAACATCATGAAGTTGAGAAACTTTCCTGTGGTAATTGGTCGTTTAGATATCCTCTTTGGTGAAGGTTCTATTCAAATCCTTTGGATATTTTTTTTCTTATTGAGTTGTTTGTCTTTGACTTATTGCATTGTAGGAATTGTTATATTTATATATTCTAGATATGAAAATATTCTTATAATATGTATTACAAATGCCTTCTTCCAGTCTGTGGGTTTTCTTTCCATTCAGTGTTACATGGCTTTTATAATAATAAGCAGAATTCCTTAATTTTAAAATAGAGCAAATTTTCAATTTTTTTTCCATGACTAGTGCATTATGTCTTATTTAATGAAATCTTGCCTAGTCCTAGAACATAATACTTTTTTTCTAAAATAATTATTTTATCTTTCACATTTAAGACCTTTAGAACAGCTGTAATTGTCTTTTGTGAATAGCATAATAAAAAGCTCCAGATGCATTTTTAAAATAGAGATATCCAATTGTTATAGCATTATTTAATGAAAGTATCAGTCTTTCCTCTGTACTGACATGCTTTCACCTTTGTCATAAGTCAGGTACTGGATATATGTGGGTCTATATCACCAAACTCTTCTTACTGTAATAGTCTATTTTTAAAACTTTTCTAAAGTGTAAATTTCTGGGAACTTTGGCTTTCTAGTTATCTTTTAAATTAATTTCTTATTTAATTTCATACTCTAAATAATTATACTGTTTTAAAATTTAATGGGTCTTTCTTTACAGCTCATTGTAGTCAAAATTCTACCTACGTCAGCAGGTCAAGTTTGTATTTTGTTAAAATCTTTTGTATTTTTACTATGTTTTTGTCTGGTTATTCTATCAGATATTGAATGGGTATATTACATTTCCCATTATAAATGTGGATTTGTGTAGTTCCCTGTTTAATGCTGTCAATCTTTATATATTTTAGGGCTATGATGATGTTTGCATACGTATTTGGAATTGTGATATCCTCCTCTTGGTCATCTTCTCACATTAAATGGCCCACCCTAACTCTAATTTTGCTTCCAGTGTGAATTTTACATTTTATTTTATTTTTATTTTCATTTGTGTAATAAAAATATAAGGATTGAAGAGTTAGACTTAGTCATTTGTTCTGAGAAAAATAAGAAATAAAATAACATAGAAATGTAAATAATCAAGCAAATACAAATTCTGAACTATCATTCTGAAGTTTAATTGGTAACACATATGCTGACATAATAGATCACTTAAACTTCTTCTTTATTCTTTCCTTAGCTTTATCTGTTTGGGTATGAATCCAAATATTTCACCTGGGCTTAAATTTCCAATAGCGGTTTCTATTCTAATAACAATATTATCACTTGGAGAGTATTCCAGAAATTTATCAAGATTAATATTATTGAGTGTTAATTATATACCAGGCACACATCTAAGCACATTTATTCAATACTTAACGCAACACAATGAAATGGGAGACTATTACTCTTTCAAAGGTATAGATGACTGAACTGAGCCACAGAACATTTTAGCAACTCCCTTAAGGTCACAAGACATTGCTAGAACCAGGTATCAAATCCAGTGGTCTGTGTTTAAAATATGTGTTTAAAAACATGGTAAAATATTTACATATGTACTCTAGTGCATGCTTCACATTATTTATTTTACAATTATAAATTATATACTGTAAAAGTATTGAATGTACACACACACACACACACACACACACATATATGTTTGTGGATAATTTAAAGTACATGCAAGATTGATTTTACTATGCAATCTTCACCTAAGTTGCAATTGTTGAATGTAAAATGCCACTCTACTATTCAAGTAAAAATAATCCTCTTGAATTAATTTCAACAAATATCTTTCAGATGTATTATTTTTACTATTTTTTCTTTATTCTACCTTTTTTCACAGACTGATGGTTAAGACGTCAATTGAGTGCTTTTGTTTCCTTTTATTCATCAATATTTTTCAAAACTGCAAAAGTCTATTACAAAGAGATTTAGAAGAACATAAGAAAATTAGCAACATATTATTCCTTAAACTCATAAAATTATTATATAGTATTAGAATACCATTAGAAAGAACAGATAGTAAATAGTTAACTCTTAATACTAAGATTAAACCTGAAATGGATTCAATTTATTTTCAATAATCATGTTGGCTCATTCTCAGCAAATACGTACTGTGTATACATAGGACATTAAAAATTTAGAAGGGTAAGGATGTACATTTGTATTAGAGAAAAATCCATATTTAAAAAATTAGAAATAGTTAATATCTATGCTAAGTAACAAATGACTGTTATGATTGAAATTTTTGAAGGACGTTTACAGGAAAGAGAAATGACTGAATACTGGTTTTGATCAGTGATGATTTTAAGAACACTCAGACTGTGAAGAATAGGAAAGTGTAGGCACTAATCTAGAATTAATGAGAAGACTCACACTGGAGCAGTGGTTTTGCACAAGGAAATTGTGGAAGAAGTAAAAGGAGTTTTAAATGAGGAATGGTTTGAATTCCAGATCAAAAACTTGTGAATTATTTTACAGACAATAAAGAATCTTTGATAGATCTAACTGAGGAAGAAATGTAGGTAATGCATTATTTAAGTAATGGTGCTTTGGCAGTTGTATTAAAATAGATGGAAGAAAAGGGAATCAGAGAAATGGATATAAACTAAATAAATTACTGAATGAATTCATAATACAACAATTACGTAGCATCTCAATGTAAAGAAGAAGTGTAAAAACTAATATTTATAACAGAGCTTGATTTTTCCATGAAACTAATGAAGTTGAAGTTTCAGGGCTCCTAATTTGAACAGACACCATCAAGGACCTGAGCTGGCCCTTAGTAACGTTTCTGCATGGTCATCTATTTTGTAAACAATTGAAGAGAATTAATATCTTAATTGCAAGAGAATGAACGGCTGTCTCTCTTATTCTATGCTGATTTCTCCTTCACTGCATTTCCACTAAGTCAGTTGATATTACAGTTTCAGGCATTTGAAGGATGCCACAAAAAGACACTTAGAATGCTATTAGTTTGAGATTTACGTCGCATATTTTACAGTCACAATTAAATATAATTTGATAACTGATGGTCCTCCAAGTGTAAGAATGGCTTCCAGGAATACTCCTACCACCCCTGTGCCAAATCAATTGGCATCATAACACAAAAATTAAGTGTCTGAAGACAGCACATATCAATATGCCCAACACCAGAAGTCTATGTGTAGTGAAGGAGAAACAAGATTAAAAAGTATAGAGACTACGATCGATCAGTTGTGCAAAATTTTAAGTGGTTGATTCCTCATTGATTCTTCTCCTGGTAAAAAATGAAAACTTGCTCAAGCCATTCACAATATATGGACATCAATAACAATATCATAAAACTTATAACACACCTTTAAAATGAAGACATTGAGGTCAAACTAGTTTTCAAAGTTTCGATTCGAAGAGCATTTAATATTAATCATATCATTAGAACTCTTGTACTGTCTTGAAACCTTGCAGCTTATTAGGTCAGGGAAATCTGACAAGATTTTTTCCAAACTTTGATGACAATTTTAAAAATGTTTAGACATAAGTGGTGAACTTGAAATGGCTTCAAATATTTCCTCATAACAAGAAACAAATTTAAATCAAACATACCAAAAGAAAGACTGAATTATTTTTTCTATTTTATCTGCACTGAAAACATTATAAAATTTTGTCATATGAAGAAAAAGTCAAAAAAGTATTCAACAAAAATGTAGAAATTCAAAGTATCAAAGACTTTATCATACAATGAATATGCATATTATATTATGTGTTTCTATGATATTTTATTGTGATTTTAATTTGCATTTCCCTAATAGTTATTGATATTGAGCATTTTTTCATTAACCTGCTAGTTATTTGTAGGTTTTCTTTTGAGAAATGTCTACTCAGGTCCTTTGCCAATTTTTAAATTATGTTATTTGTTTTCTTGCTATTGAGTTGTTCAGAGTTCTTTATATGTTTTGGACATTAACCCCTTATCAAGTGTATAGTTTACATATGTTTTCTCCGATTCCATAGGCTTTCTCTTCATTCCATTATTTGTTTCCATAGCTGTACAGAAGCTCTTTAGTTTGAAGAAATCCCATTTGTCTATTTTCGCTTTTGTTGCTTGTGCTTTCAGAGTTACTGAAAAAAAAAAAAAAAAGATCATTGCAACATTGTGGAGCTTTTAATTCATTTCTTCTAGTAGTTTTATGGTTTCTTATTTGTCTTTAATCTATTTTGAGTTGATTTTTGTATCTGTTGTAAGATAAAGATCCAGTTTAATCCTTCTGAATATAGATATCGAATTTCCCCAATACAATTTGTTTAAGAGTCTGTCCTTTCTTCATTGTGTGTTCTTGGCATCTTTATTGAAAATCAATTGGCCATAAATTCATGGGTTTATTTCTGGACTTTCTATCTTGTTTTGTTGATAAATATGTTTGTTTTTATGCCAGCACCATGCTGTTTTGATTACAATAGTTTTATAATAAATTTTGAAATCAAGGAGTATGATGTCTTCAGCTTTATTTTTTCTATTCAAAATTGTTTCGATTGTTTGGGTTTTGTGGTTCCCATATGAATTACTATGGGCTTGTCATGTATGGTGCTTATTGTATTGAGGTACATTTCTTCTATACTTAATCAGTTGGAATTTTTATCATGAAAGGATATTGAATTTTGTCAAATGCTTTTTCTGTATTTATTGAGATGATCATCTGACTTTCGTCCTTCATTTTGTTATATTGGTATATCATATATACTGATTTGCATATATTGCACCATCCTTGCATCCCAGGGATAAATTCCACTTGATAATGGTGGATGACTCTTTCAATGTGTTGTTGAATTCAGTTTCCTAATATATTGTTGAGGCTTTTTGTATCTATGTGATCAGAGATACTGGCCTGTAATTTTCATTTCTTGTAGCATCTTTGACTGGTTTTAGTATCAAAATAATATTGACTTCATAGAATGAATTTAGAAGTACTTCTTCCACTTCAATTATTTTAAAAAGTTTGAGAAATATATTAGTTCTTCATAAAAGTTTAGTAGAATTTAACTGAAAGACCATCCAGTTTTTGGCTTTTCTTTGACAGGAAACGTTTTATTATTGATTCAATCATTGGACTTGTTATTGATCTATTTGGATTTTCTATTATTTAATGATTCAGCCTTGAAAGGTTGCATATGTCTAGGTTGTATGTGGATGTGTCTTGATATATTGTATGTGTATGTATGTAGAAATTTATACATTTCTTCTAGGTTAACCAAATTATTGGTGTATGATTGTTCATAGTTGTCTCATGATTTTTTATTTCTGTGGTATCAATTTTTATGTCTCCTCTTTCATTTCTGATTTTATTTATTTCACTCTCCTTTTTTTAATGTAGCTAAATATTATTATGTTTTCAAAAAATCAACTTTTTTTCATTGATTTTTTTCCTACTGTCTATTTTGTTTTTTCTGCTCTGTTCTTTGTTATTTCGTTCATTTGCTAGGTTTGAAATTTGTTCTTCTCTCAGTTCCTTGAATTTTACATAGTTCATTTGAGATCTTTTTTTTTTATTATTATGGACATTTGTTGTTATGTATTTTCTATGAAGAACTTTCCACTTAGAACTTTTTTTTTTGCTGCATCGCATGAGTTTTGCAATGTAGTTTTTTCATTTTTATCTTGTATTTTGTATTTTCCTTTTGATTTATTCTTTGACACATTGTTGAAGAGTATGGTGATTAATTCCCACATATTTGTAAATTTTTCATGATTTCCCTTGTTACTGATTTTTAGTTTCATGTTACTGTGATTGGAAAAGATTGTTATGATTTCAATTCCCTTAAAATCCCTGAGTGATTTTATGGCCTAACATGCAATCTATCCTGGAGGATGTTCCTTGTGTGTTTGAAAAGAATGTGCATTCTGTTGCTGTTGGTTGGAATGTTTGGTATATATCTGTTGGGTCTATTTGGTCTAAAGTATAATTCAAGTCCATTTGATTTTTTATTGATTTTCTGTCTAGATGATCTGTTCATTTTTGAAAATGGGATTTTGAAGTCCTTTGCTATGTTTGTGTTTCAGTCTATCTTTCCCTTCAGATTGCTTAACCATTCTCCCATTTGACCCAAGAATACTAACTGGTGGCATTTGTGACTGCAGCATTTACCCCAAGATGACTTTGCATTGAAATATCTTGGTTTTATTATTATTTTTACTTTGCTCTGGTATATCAACTTTGGAAACAAAAGACATCATTCTATTTATAGCATTCTGCTTTTAGTAGTGGTATTTTCATTTACAAAATATGGTAATTCTTGATCAGTGACAATGTCAAATCCTAGAAAACGTAGCATTCCTACCTGTGATGTTAACATAGTTCTTGAACAGATGTTGGCTGAAGATTCATTTGATGAATCTGATTGTTCTCAAATAGATGATTCTTTTCATTTATGCCTGTGTGAAGAGACCACCAAACAGGCTTTGTGTGAGCAACAAGGCTGTTTATTTCACCTGGATGCAGGCAGGTTGAGTCTAAAAAGAGTCAGTGAAGGGGTGGGGCCATTTTGTAGGATTTGGGTAGGTAAAGGAAAATTACAGTCAAAAGGGGTTGTTCTCTGGCAGGCAGGGGTGGCTATCACAAGGTGCTCAGTAGGGGAGCCTTTGAGCCAGGATGAGCCAGGAGAAGGAATTTCACAAGGTAATGTCATCATTTAAGGCAGGAACAGGTCATTTTCACTTCTTTTGTCATTCTTGAGTTACTTCAGGCCATCTGGATGTATACTTACAGGTCACAGGGGATGTGATGGCTTAGCTTGGGATCAGAGGCCTGACATTCCTGTCTTCTTCTATTGATAAGAAAAACAAAACGAAATAGTGGTAAAGTGTTGGGGTGGTGAAAATTTTCGGGGATGGTATGGAGAGATAATGGGCAATGTTTCTCAGGGCTGCTTCAAGCAGGATTAGGGGTGGTGTGGGAAACTACAGTGGAAGAGATTAAGCTAAAAGAAGATTTTGTGGTAAGGGGTGATATTGTGGGGTTGTTAGAAGAAATATTTGTCGTGCAGAATTATTGGAGATAGCCCGGATACTGTTTCGTATGAATTGAAAAACTAAACGGAATAAAAGAAGGAGAAAAACAGGTATTAAAGAACTAAGAATTGGGAGGATCCAGTACATCCAATTAGAGAGTGTCCAAGGGAGTTCAATGTAATTGCTTGTTTGGTTGGTGAGTTTTGGGGCCCTATTATTGGCAGAGTCCATTTTTTAAGTTGGAGGCTGAGCTGGATGAGGTGTGTTTTTAAAAGACCATTAGTCTGTTCTACCTCTCCTGAAGATTGAGGATGATAAGGGATATGAAGGTTCCACTGAATACCAAGAGCCTGAGAATCTGGTTGGGTGATTTGACTAGTAAAGGCCGGTCTGTTATCAGGCTGTATAGAAGTGGGAAGGCCAAACCGCAGAATTATGTCGGACAGAAGGGAAGAAATGACTGTGGTGGCCTTCTCAGACCCTTTGGAAAAGGCCCACTACCCATCCAGTGGAAGTGTCTACCCAGACCAAGAGGTATTTTCGTTTCCTGACTGGAGGCATGTGAGTAAAGTCAATTTGCCAGTCCTAGGCGGGGGCAAATCCCCAAACTTGATGTGTAGGGAAGGGAGGGGGCCTGAGAAATTCCTGAGGAGTAGTAGAATAGCAGATGGAACACTGAGAAGTGATTTCCTTGAGGATAGTTTTCCATAATAGAAAGGAAACAAGAGGTTCTAAGAGGCAGACTAGTGACTTGGAACCTACATGGAAGAGGTTATGAAATGATGACAGAATAGAATGGGCCTGTGAGGCTAGAAGGAGCTATTTTCCTTGGTTGAAGAACAATTTGCCTTGTGTGGGAAGAGATTGATAGGTGGAAGTTTCAGCAGGGGAGCAGTTTGGAGTGGCCAGATGAAAAGGAGAAAAACTGCCATGAGGGATAGAAGTTGGAACGCTAGCTGCTTTTTTTAGCTAACTTATCAGCATAAGCATTGTCCTGAGCGATGGGATCTGATGCTTTTTGATGGCCTTTGCAGTGAATGACTCCAGCTTCCTTTGGAAGTAAAGTAGCCTTGAGAAGAGTTTTTATTAAAGAGGCATTAATGATGGAGGACCTCATCATAGTGAGGAAATCTCTTTCAGCCCATATAACAGCATGGTGGTGCAGGATATGGAAGGCATATTTAGAGTCAGTATAAATATTGATGCGTAATTCCTTTGCAAGAGTTAGGGCTCGAGTTAAGGTAATGAGTTTGACTTGCTGAGAGGCAGTGGAGCGGGGCAGAAAGTATATGCATCAGGTGTGAGGAAGAAACAGACTTTGGAAGTTAAGAGAACTGTAGAGAGTGAGTTGAGCATAGTTTGTGATTTTGAGGGCCTCTAAAAGTATGAACACAGTGGCAGCCACTGCACCCAGACATGAGGGGTAGGCTGAAACACTAAGGTCAAGTTGTTTGGACAGAAAGGTTACAGGGCTTGGTCCCAGCTCTTGTGTAAGAATTCTGACTGCACTAACCACGCCTAGGAAGGAAAGGAGTTGTTGTTTTGTAGAAGAGATTGGGGTTTGAGAGAGCAGTTGGACACGACCGGCAGGGAGAACACATGTGTTTTCATGAGACTTACGCTGAGATAGGTAACAGATGAGGAAGAAATTTGGGCTTGACTGAAGTAATGGGGGCTGTCTGTGAAGCCTTGAGGCAGTACAGTCCAGGTAATTTCCTAAGCCTGATGGGTGTCAGGGTCAGTCAAAGTGAAAGCAAAGAGAGGCCGGGATGAAGGGTGCAAAGAAATAGTAAAGAAAGCACGTTTGAGATCCAGAACAGAATAATGGGTTGTAGAAGGAGGTATTAAGGATAGGAGAGTATATGGGTTTGGCACCATGGGTGGATAGGCAAAACTATTTGGTTGATAAGGCACAGATCCTGAACTAACCTGTAAGCCTTGTCTGGTTTTAGAACAGGTAAAATGGGGGAATTGTAAGGGGAGTTTATAGGCTTTAAATGGCCATGCTGTAGCAAGTGAGTGATAACAGGCTTTAATCCTTTTAAAGCATGCTCTGGAATGGGATATTGGCATGGGGAGGGATAAGGTGATTAAGTTTTAATGGGATGGTAAAGGGTGCATGATCGGTCACTAAGGAGTGAGTAGAGGTGTCCTATACTTGTGGTTTAAGATGGGGAGATACAAGGAGAGGATGTGAAGGAGGCTTTGGACTGGGGGAAAAGGCAGCAATGAGGTGTGGCTGTGGCCTAGGAATAGTCAGGGAAGCAGATAATTTAGTTAAAATGTCTCAACCTAATAAGGGAGCTGGGCAGGTAGGGATAACTAAAAAGGAGTGCATAAAATAATGTTGTCCAAGTTGGGAGCAGACTTGGGGAGTTTTAAGAGGTTTAGAAGCCTGGCTGTCAATACTCACAACAGTTATGGAGGCAAGGGAAACAAGCCCTTGAAAAGAAGGTAATGTGGAGTGGGCAGCCTCCGTATTGATTAAGAAGGGGACGGACTTACCCTCCACTGTGAGAGTTACCTCAAGCTCGGCATCCGTTATGGTCTAGGGGGCTTCCCAGGCGATCAAGCAGTGTCAGTCTTCAGCCACTAAGCCGAGAAGATCTGGGAAGGAGTCAGTCAGAGAGCCTTGGGTCAGAGTTCCAGGGACTCTGGGAGTGGCTGCCAGGTGAGTTGAATAGTTCAATTTTCAGTGGGGTTCCACACAGATGGGACACAGTTAAGGAGGAATCCTGGGCTACAGGCATTCCTTGACCCGGTGGCCAGATTTCTGGCACTTCTAGCAAGCTCCTGGGGGAGGCCGTCCTGGAGGAACATCTGGCAGCTGCCGTTTAGGCGTTTAGAGTTCTTGTGTGCTGGAGATGTGACTGGAGTTTCTCTCACAGTGCAGGCAAAGAATTGCAACTCAGAAATATGTCACTACTTGGCTGCCTCTATTATTGTACACTTTGAAGGTGAGGTTAATTAAGTCCTGTTGTGGAGTTTGAGGGCCGGAATTTAATTTTTGGAGCATTATTTAATATCAGGAGCAAATTGGGTAATAAAATAAAATGCATATTGAGAATAAGACGGCCTTCTAACCTTTCAGGGTTTAGGGCTGTAAAGCATCTCAGGGTTGCTGCCAAACGGGCCATGAACTGGGCTGGGTTTTTCATATTTGATGAAAAAGAGCCTAAATGCTAACTGATTTGGGAGAGGTCGGATAAAGAAAAAGGATCATTAATCTTGACTATGCCTTTAGGTCCAGCCACCTTTTTAAGAAGAAATTGCCGGACAGGTGGGGGAGGGCTAGTCATGGAACGAAACTGTAAGCTGGACCCAGTGTGAGGAGGGGAGGTGATAAAAGGATTATAGGGCGGTGGAGTGGAGAATGAGGAAGAATTGAGACCTAGCTCAGCCTGGTGAGAAGCAACCTGGGGAGAAAGGGTGAGGTCAGATGGGTCTGCAGAAAAAGAAGATTCAAAAGACGCAGTGACACTTGGGGTTGGAACTGAAGGGACAGGCGGAAGGGAAAGAAGCAAGATTTGGGACTAGTTGCATTGAGAACAGAGACTAGGGAGGGACCAATGTGTAAAAGGATGCCTGGACGTCAGGCACCTCAGACCGTTTGCTCACTTTATGACAAGAATTATTTAGATCTTGTAGGATGGAAAAATCAAAAGTGTCATTTTCTGGCTATTTGGAACCACTGTCGAGTTTGTATTGTGGTCAAGCGGTGTTGCAGAAGAAAATAAGATGCTTAGATTTTAGGTCAGGCAAGAGTTGAAGAGGTTTTAAGTCATTGAGAACACAGGCTAAGGGAGAAGAAGGAGGACTGGAAGGTGGAAGGTTCCCCATAGTGAAGAAAGCAACTCCAGAGACATGGATAGAAGGGGTGGGGAGTGCTTGCCCCCCAGGAAAGTGGAGGGTAGAGACACGGAGAGAAGGGATAGGGGTGCTTGCCCCCTAGGAAAGTGGAGAAGGAGTTGGGATGAACACCCCTGGGCTGCAATGTGGGTGAGCAGCCAAATCAGGCATCCCTGCAACTGACTTGCCACTAACGGAATGTGGGTGAACAACCAAGGCAGGTGTCCCCGTGGTGATCAGCCAACAGTGAAATGTGGGTGAATAATCAGGCAGGTGTCCTCCTGTGATTAAACACCAAGGAAAGACTGTCTTCCCAAGTCCATGACCAGTGCTGGAGTTTTGGGTCCGCGGATAAAATCCGTCTCCTTTGTCTCTACTAGAAAAGGAAAGGAACTGAAATTAAGAGAAGGGAGAGATTGAAGTGTGGTGCCAAGATTGAAAGGAGAAAGAGGTTAAGGGATAGTGAGAGGTTGGAGAACAGAGTAAAGAGAGGCTGCTTACCAGATTTAAAATTGGTGAGATGTTCCTTGGGCTGGTTAGTCTGAGGATCAGAGGTTGTAGGTGGATCTTTCTCATGAAGTAAAGAGCAAGAGGACAGGAGATTGATCTCCCAAAGGAGGTCCCCCGATCTGACTCACGGCACCAAATTTCACTCGTGTCCCTGTGAAGAGACCACCAAACAGGCTTTGTGTGAGCAACAAGGCTGTTTATTTCACCTGGGTGCAGGCGGGCTGAGTCCGAAAAGAGAGTCAGCAAAGGGAGATAGGGATGGGGCCGTTTTATAGGATTTGGGTAGGTAAAGGAAAATTACAGTCAAAGGGGGTTGCTCTCTGGCGGGCAGGGGTGGGGGTCACAAGGTGCTTAGTGGGAGAGTCTTTGAGCCAGGATGAGCCAGGAGAAGGAATTCCACAAGGTAATGTCATCAGTTAAGGCAGGAACAGGCCATTTTCACTTCTTTTTTCATTCTTATTACTTCAGGCCATCTGGAGGTATACTTGCAGATCACAGGGGATATGATGGCTTCACTTGGACTCAGAGACCTGACAAGTCTGATGTCAGTTCTGTTTAGAAATAGCTCCAAGAAGTTTTGATATTTTATTTTCACGTTGAAAATCGGTCATATTTGTTTCAGCCTCAAAGAGTTTGTTTATGTAAAATTAAATGAATATTGGCAGCAAGCTTCACTTTTTTTTTTTCCTAAATGGGAAGAGAGTTAGTAACTGCTTTATATATTTAGGTGCTCTGATGTTGGGTGCATATATATTTACAATTGTTATATTATCTTGATGAATTGACCACTTTATCATTACACAGTGACCTTCTTTGTTTCTTTGTATAGTTCACTACTTAAAGTCTATTTTGTGTGATACAAGTGGAACTACCTCTGCCTTCTTTTGGTTTCCATTTTGTGTGGAATATCCTTTTCTATCCCAACAGTCTCTGTGTGTCCCTAAAGGTGAACTGAGTTTCTTGTTAACAGAATATACTTGGATCTTGTCAGTGTTTTTTAAAAATATTCATCCTACCACTCTTTATCTTTGAATTCAGAAGTTAATTCATTTATATTTAAGATAGTTATTGATAGGTAGGGACTTGCTACTGCCACTTTGTAATTTGTTTTGTGGCTTTCTTATAGAACCTTTGTTTCTGTCCTCCTCTCTTGCTGTTTTTCTTTGTGGTTTGATAGTTTTCTGTAGTGGTATTCTTTTAATCCTTTCTTTTTTGTTCTTTTACATCAACTATAGGTTTCTGCCTTGTGGTTAGTTACCATGAGACATACATAAAACATCTTCAACATTTAAATCAGTTAAACATTTTAAATCACTGCATCATCTCACTAGTCACATTTCAGATACTCAATAGCCACATGTGGGTAGTGGCTATTAAATTGCACAGCTCAACTACAGAACATTTTCATCATCACAGAAATTTTTATAAGATAGTGCTAAGTGATATGGTAGTCCAAATCAGGTGCCCCTTATGCTCAGAAGAAGAATGGAAAGGAAATGAGTATTTTCCATATGGTGATCTTGATATATATTCAAAAGAGCAGGTTATGAAACATCACAAATTATTAATAATAAAACTACTAGCTACATCTGATTGGTAAACCAATTTAATTATTTTGTTTGTTTTTCAGGATGCCAGGCTGGAGTGCGGTGGTGCTATCTCGGCTCACTACAACCTCTGCCTCCCAGGTTCCAGTGATTCTCCTGCCTCAGCTTCCCCAATAGCTAGGATTACAGGCACACGCCACCACTCTCAGCTGACTTTTTTGTATTTTTTTGTTAGAGATGGGCTTTCAACATGTTGCCCAGGCTAGTCTCGAACTCCTGAGCTCAAGCAATCCACCTGCCTTGGCCTCCCAAATTGCTGGGATTACAGGCATGAGCCACTGCATCTGGCCAATTTATTTTTAATAATCACAAATATAAGTGTTAGAGTTCACATGAGAAGATTCAGTCATCTATTACTCACTCTGTTTTTATTTTTTCAGTTGTCATGGTTTGGGCTTTTCTGTCTGTACCCTCACACAACTACCAGCATTTTGAAAGCATAGCTAGTACAAATTAAAGCACAACACAAAATAAAATGACAAAAAAGAAGATAAGAATTGTGCAGAGTCCATTATCCTTTCTCTAATTAATTCAAGTCACAATCAGCTTGTCATTTTCTTTCACTTCGCCTGATTTGAAATCAAATTTTCTTCCTCTTATTGACTCAGACATGTATTAGTCTCCTTTTTTCCCAATAGAAAAAGAATTTAAAAATCCCAAAAACTGTCCTTGTTATATTTCTCTTTTAATCACAGGAAAAAAATAATGCCCCAATACCCTTATATGCTTATATGCATGGCCTAAGATAAAGGTCACCTTTATGATTTATTTTAGAACATTTTTTCATTGCATGGAGAAGCCCTAACATTCTAAACTTTCCTTTCCCATTTGGTAACTTTACTTCTTTCTAAAAGGACACTGCTAGCACAATTCAAATTCAATAATTTGGACAAAAGTAAAGAATAATGACTTTAGAGTTTATTTAATTTTGTTGTAAGTAAGTGAAAACAAAGATCCTAATTTATATTTATTGCAATTATTTTATTAGGTGTGTTTTTAAAACTAGATTATAAGTTCTTCAAATAATTTAACCATCTGAAGGTAAAGGGAAAAAAATACCATATACTTGGCAACTTCCTCAGTCATCTAAAATTACACACAAAAAAAACTTTTAAAATCTTCAGAGAAAATTGATTTTCCTCCCTTTGCTATACTAGCTGCCTCTTTTAGTGCTCTCTTTCCCAGGTTCCCAAGGCATTTATCCCAGGGTACAACACACAACACAACTGCAAATTTCTGTCTTTTAAGTGGCATATTAGAAATCTGTGAGAAAAGTCACTTTTTGGGCCTAGCACTGGCATTGCATCAACTTTCCAAGCTCTACTGACTCAATTTGAATTGCTATGTAATGACTAATTTATATGTGTCAGGTGCTATATTAAATGCATTACCTAATTTAATTTACTCAAAAACCTTATAATATACTTTTATCATTGTCTTTTTATGCCTAAGGAAGCTGAATTCCAGAAAGGTTAAAATGACTTGCTTAAGTTAGTAGTGAACTTGAGATTTGACCCCTGGCTGTCTGGTTCCACAGCTGAGCCTGTACACATTAGGCTCACTGCCTTTTTGACTCCAAGTGTATTTTATTCCCAAACTTTGTTATCAATTTTGGTTTTAGACAGAGGAAACTCTTAGAGCTGATATTCTCTAGTCTCTAATGAAGATTCATAGAGACGTAATTTAATATGTTGTGTAATGATCATACTTAAGTAGAGTGTATTTGCTTTCTATAAGTTAATCTTCCAAGATATCTAACAAATTATGTACTGCTGCATATCAGATAGAAGTAATCATTTCTTGGGAAAAATAAAACCAGTCTTACGTATGATGTACAATTAGTAAATGACTGAAAGTAGATGATTAATTGTCATTTATTAGTTGTAAGTAAATAGTTTATAACCCAGTTAATATAACCACTTAGATTAGCTTATATGTTTCATTTAAATGAAATTCAAATTCAGAATGAAACCTGAGAATTCATATATGTTTACAATTTGATATTTATCATGCTATCTCTATCCCCCCCCCCCAGAAAAAGTCTATTCCTTAACCCTAATTAATTTTTAAATCAACAGCCTATATATATATATATATACACATATATATATGTAAAAATCAATCTGGGTGCATGACCAAGTTTTAGTAGATTTGATAAAATATTTTATTGATATATCAGAAAACAACATAATTACTGCTAGTTCCATTGTTAACATTTAAATTCTATTAAGAAATCCTATTTGTTAATAATTAAACATTACATTACTAATAATATTCCTATTTAATGTCATCACTAAATTAACAAAAAAGCATTTGATTGTAAAAGAGAAACTTTTTTCTGTTAGATATTCCTAGGGAATTAAGTTCCACTCACAAAGTATTCCTCAAAAGTGATTTTAATGTAATCTTTAAGGTAATCCCAAATTCTCAATGGCACATAAAAGCATGCATTTTTTAAAAGTAATCAATATGACAAAAAAGATGAAGTAAACTCTTAATTCCTTGGGAGAGTTCTTAATGGTATACAAGTGTTTATTTTTCTTTGTCAGGCAAATTATTAAAAATGAATTTGAATGCCAAGGTGATGAAGATTCCTTTTGATTACATATGAAAACCTTCTTAAAAATTTACTCACTGATAAAAATTTTCACTTCTTCATGGTTTCAGTGCCAGGGTATTATATACAAAAATGCTTAAACTGCTAAATAAAATAGCTAATTCTAGGGGTCTTATTTGTAATCTTTAGTCCTGTTTCAGCAGTTGTCCAAAGTCAGGCTAATTGTAATGGTCAGTTTTGTGGAACACAATGGTAAGGATGACTTTTTGCTGTTGTTGTTTAAGGTGGAGTCTCCCACTGTCACCCAGGCTGGAGTGCGGTGATGTAGTCTCAGCTCCCTGGAACCTCTGCCTCCTGGGCTCAAAGAATTTGCCTGCGTCAGCCTCCCGAGTAGCTGGGATTACAGGCCTGTGCTACCACAGCCCTGCTAACTTTTGCATTTTCAGTAGAGACGGGGTTTTGCCATGTTGACCAGGCTGGTCTCGAACTCCTGACCTCAGGTGATCCACCCACCTTGGCCTCCCAAAGTGCTGGGATTACAGGCATGAACCACCATGCACGGCCGCGGGTGACTATTTTTATAGTGGCATCTTAAAATGGTTAAACTATTTAAATTTAAAAGGTCATTAATAGTGTGAAAAATTTCCACTAATTTCCACTTCTACAGTGAGACTTGTAATAGATGCCTTCTTTGTTCTTAAAAATGAGTTGTATGCATTAAATATGTACAGTTTTATGTGTTAATCATACATCAATAAAATGATTTGGAAAGCAATGTTCAAAGTCAGTTCAAACCTATTAAGGGAATAATGGTAGCACACAGTTGTTGTAAACCCTATACTATCAGTATCTAACTAATAGCCAACACAATACGGACTTCAGGGCTAGTTGGAGTCATATAGAAGCATTTGTCTAGCCTTAAGTTATTTTAAGACTGAACTACATATTGACCTTCATAACATGAAATGAAATGTTATCCTGATTCTTTGCACATAGAACTGGCTGCAAAGGAAAGCTGAGTTAGATTATACGGCAGGGAAATAAAAGAAAGAGAAAAAGTACCTCTTACTTTCGTATGAATGTAACTGTGAAAATGGATGTATGTAATATTGGTTAAAAAACGCTTAGGAAGGAAATTTTAAAAATAATACATTTGCAAAGCCACAGATGCTATGAATTTTTATGTTTCAAGTCATTACAAATTGTTGTCCAAGAATGTTTTCCTAATTCCCAAACTCCCAATTTCACATAAAGGCAGGTATTTTTCCACAGCCTTGCAAAATTGCTTAATATAAAACTTTTAAGTTATTGTTAATATAAGTGAAAAACCATAATATATTCTTATTTTGATCACTTCAGACGTTTTTGGAAGAAAGGTTTATGACTATGGCATTAATTTATTAATTATTCACATACTTCCTAGCTATTTGCTATTTGATTTGTCTCTCACTGTTTTTGTAAAACTATTATCTTGACACATCCCCTAGTAAGCTCCTTAATCATTTAGTCCCTTTGTTTTCCTTTCTTTTTTTTTTTTTTTTTCTTTTTTTTGAGACAGAGTTTTGCTGTCGTTGCCCAGGTTGGAGTGTGGTGGCATGATCTCCGCTCACTACAACCTACGCCTCCTGGGTTCAAGCGATTCTCCTGCCTCAGTCTCCCGAGTAGCTAGGATTACAGGCAAACACTACCACGCCCAGCTAATTTTGTATTTTTGGTAGAGACAGGTTTTCTCCATGTTGGTCAGGCTGCCTCTTTTAATGTAAGTCAAACTCCCAACCTCAGGTGATCCACCCACCTTGGCTTCCCGAAGTGCTGGGATTACAGGCGTGAGCCACCCCACCCGGCCTTAGTCCTTTTCAATGTATTAGTTTTCCAGGACTGTTATCACAAATTATCGCTAACTGGGTGGTAAAAAAAACACAGTTTCTCACTTTCCGGAGGTTAGAAATATTAAGTCAAGGTGTCAGCAGGGTCACGGTACCTCTAGAGATGCCAGAGAAGAATCCTTCTAGCATAGGGTGATTGCTGTCAATTCTTGTAATTCCTGGGCTTTCAATTGCATCACTCCAATATCTGCCTTCATCATCACATAGACTTTTTCATTGCCTGTCTCTCTGTTTCTGTGTCTAAATCTCCCTCTTCTTTCTCATAAAATCGCCAAATCCAATATGACCTAATGTTAACTTGATTACATCTGCAAAGACTCTATTTCCAAATAAGTCACATTCATAGTTACTGGGGGTTAGGATTTGAATGTACCTTTGAGGGGACACAATTCAACCTATGATATTCAATAAAAATCTCCCATAAACTTTTTGGTGCGTTTGACACCACTGATCATTCCTTTTGAAATTTCCTTTTGTCTTCTGTGATACTGAGTTCTTCTGTTCTTATTCTTCTATAACCTTGTTTAGCTACATCTTCTTTATTGTCTTATCTTCTTATTGTTGTTTCCTCTATGGCATTTCCATGCCTTGTATTTAGTTCTTTGTTTTCCATAGTCTCAATCTCCATTCATATAGTCAGCACATATTGGCAACCACATATATTTATGTTTGGTGGGCATTGATTGTGTGGAGAAATTTAAGTATAATCCCCGACTTAGGGAGCTTAAGGTAAAACAAAGAGATATATAAAAATATGCCAAAAAGTGCAGAACTGAGTACAAAAGAAACACAGATAATGGAAGGAGAAAGCTGTCAAGCTAGAGAAGACACTCAAACTGAATTTTGATAAAATGAGTAAGTGTTCAACAGATCGGCTTTGTGAGTTTCTGCTCTGCTATTTTTCCCCTTGGTGGGAAGGTTTTAATCATGAAGTACATTTATTTAATAGATATAAAATATTCATATTTTAATTTCTGTTTGTGTTAACCTTTTAATACACTTTTTATTTTAGTATAGTTTTCAAAGTATAGAACTGTTGCAAATAGAATACAGAGAATCCTTGAATATCTCATACAGAATTTCCCCTATCATTAATATCTTATATTACTATGGTACATGTGTCATAACAAATAAAGCAACATTATAATTCATTAAAGTTTCTGGTTTACAATTATTTCCTTATTTTTACCAAATATCTTTGTTCTGTGCCACGATCCCATTCAGGATATCACATATTTAGTCATCATGTCTCCTGAGACTCATCTAGACTGACCGTTTCTTAGACTTACCTAGTTTCCTTGAAAAATTTGAGGAGTGCTGATTAGGTATTTGAAATAACATCTCTCAGTTGGAGTTGGTCTGAAGTTTTCATCATGATTAAATAAGGGTTATGGGTATTTGGAGAAGATTACTCACATGAAGTGTCATTTTCATTACATCCCATCAAGGATACATGATACCAACTGATTATGTTAACCTGAATCACTTGGCTGGAGTAGTGTTTGTCAGGTTTATACATTGTTTATTTAGCTTATTTCCCCATTTCCATACCGTGTTTATTTGGAAGAACATTACTAAGCACACCTTATGTTCAAGAGGTAGGACATTAAGCTTTACTCCTTTGAAAGGGGAATATCTACATATATTCTTTGTAATTCTTTAGTGCTAGAAATTTGTTTCTTCCCTCCCATTAATTTATACATTCAATAATCTATGTATATAAATATGGACTCATGGATGTTTAGTTTACATTTTGGGTTGTGATCCAAAACTACTTTATTTATTTTGTCTTTCAAATTGTTCCAGATTAGGCCATTGGGAGATCTATCAGGTTGACTCCTGTATACTTTTGACATGGCCCCATCATTTTATTTTTTTCAGTGCTTCCTTATTTCCTGACACTACCAGATAATCTCGGTTCATCTTATATATTCCCTGCCTCAGTCCTAGAATCAGCCCTTTCTGCAAGGCGTCTTGTTTCCTTCTATTGGAGGATAGTTTTAGAAACCAAGATCTGGGTGCTGAATGTGCTTGTTGCTCTGTCACTACTGAGGTGTTATTTCTCATAGGTCCTCTCAGCAAATAGAGATAGGAAATGTACATATGTATACTAATCTATGTATGCACATATCTATAATAATTTCCATTTGTACCCATCCATATGTATATTAAGTTAACATGAGTTCAGACTAATGCTTCTGACTCTAACCCAATGCTACAAGATTTATTCTGGATTTCCTCCTGTTTTATGCAACCTCTCCTTCCAACAGTGAGAAGCTGACTCCTACCATGTAACATCTACTTACTTTTGCTTAATAACAGTACACATGTATCGCATTTTGAGAATTATTCATTCTCACCCACATGAGAAATAACTTTGCCAGCTAGAATAGTACTTACGTACAGTTCCTTTTGCCTTCAGACTTACAGTTTCCAATAATTATCAAAGTTACTTAGATAAGCACCCTTTCCCTCTTCTTTAAGTGAGGTGATACCATACATTTAATAGAGTTAATTTTTAAATCTGAATTCCACCCAGAGATCCATCATCTTCCTACTTGATTATTTTTTAATTTGGATACATCAATGTTTACTCTTTTTGCTATGAAGTTTTTAAAATTTTTGTTGAAAGCATAAAGTCCCATATTCACCACTACAGTAACATATGGTACTGCCAGCCTATAGAGTTGATCAATTAAAAATAAGAGAAATAGGATATTTTCTTTACCTTCATTTTTTACTTCTCCAATATTATTTTCTTTATATAGGTCCAAGTTTCTGACCTATATCATCTTCCTTCTGCCTGAAGTAAAACTTTTCACATTTCTTGCAGGTCTACTGGTGATGAATTCCTTCATTTTTTGTTTGCATAAGAAAGTCTTTTTATTTCTCCTTTGTTTTTATGGGATTATTTTTCTGGATATAGAATTCTGTGCTGATAGATCATTCTTTCAACACTTGTGGTATTTTACTCCACTCTGTTCTTGCTTTTATGGTTTCTGATGAGTCGTCACTGCACTTCTTATCTTTGGTTCTGTAATAGGTAAGGTGTTTTTTCTTTGGAATTCTTTAAGATATTCTTCTTTTTTTTTTTTTTTTTGTCTTTGGTTTTCTTAAATTTGAATAAAATATTAGGAGTACTATTTCAGTATTTATTCAGGTTGGTGTTGTCTAATCTTCCTGGAATTGTGGGTTGGGTTCGTCATTAATTTTTTAATGTTTTTGGCCATTATTAATTCAAATTTTCTTCTGCTCCCTTCTCTGTTTTTTCTCCTTCTAATATTCTAATTATACATGGTCCCTCCATTTGAATTTTTTCCAGAGTTCTTAAACGTTCCTGACTGAGTTTTGTTTTTTCTTTACTTTACATTTTTCTCCTTAAATTTAAGTTTGGAAAGTTTCTATTGACCTCTCTATAAGCTCAGTGATGCTTTCCTTACCCTATTCTGGCCTACTTATGAGCTTATCCAAAGCAATCTCCATTTTTGTTACAGTGGTTTTGATTTCTAGCACTTCTTTTATATTCTTTCTCAAAATTTCTATTTCTGCTTACATTATCCATCGTTCTTGCATGTTGTCTATTTTTTCCACTAGAACCCTTAACATATTAATTATAGTTATTTTAAATATTCTGTCTGATAAGTCCAAGATTCGTGTCTTATAAGTGTGGTTCTGTATTTGTTTTGTCTTTTCAAACTGTGTTTTTTGTTTTCTTTTGGTGTATATTGTAATTTTTTGTCAAACACAAAACATGTTATATCAGGTCATAGGAACTGAGGTAAATAGAGCTCAACTGTGAGGATTTATGATCTGATTAGAAACTGAATTTTATTTAACGCTTGCTGCATCTATGGATGTCAAATAATTCAAATTCTTCTAGTGTCCTTGACTTTCCCTCCTTGACTTTGGGCATTCCTAAGTATTTTTTCTCAAGATTCCGTGTCTTGCAGTTCTTTCATCTGTAATCAACAAGAGTTCTGTTGATTTGATGGTAAGGTGTTGTGGGAGAAGGTGTTTTGTACATTTTGTAATTGTTCAATTAAATCTAATTGTGGGATGGGGGCTGTATATTTGGCCTGTGATCTTCACAAGTGTTTTTTTT